>NC_044918.1:25609846-25693108 GCF_003576645.1 Ipomoea triloba | reverse complement strand
GGCTCCTCAGTTGATACTTCCATTGAAGGTTGAGATATGGGTTGAACATCTATGATCTGGTTTTGATCAACTGAGTCAGGCGCTTTCTTCTTGGTAGACTCTTCATCATCTGATTCTGACTGGAGTTCTGCTACGTCTCGAACTATCGACTGCTTGTCTTCGAGAGGTAAGTTTGATCTCTCGATAGACTCTGGCTGATCTTCCTCAGCAGCTTCCGTTGTCTTTGATGGTTGATCTGTTGATGCCCTTTCATCAAAGGTAACATGTATGGACTCTTCAACCACCAAACTCCGCTTGTTGAAGACTCTGAGTGCTTTGCTTGTCGATGAGTATCCCAGAAATACTCCATCATCTGCCTTTTCTTCAAAAGTTCTTCGTTGAGTCTTCCCATTGTTGTGAATATAGCATTTGCACCCGAATGAGTGGAAGTGGCTTACATTCGGTTTTCTTCCATTCCACAACTCATATGGAGTCTTTCCAACTCCTTTTACTATCAAGGACCGATTTTGGGTGTAGCACGCTGTGTTGATTGCTTCTGCCCAAAATCCTTGTGATATGTTGGCTTGCGAGAGCATGGTCCTTGCGGCTTCTTTGAGAGTTCTGTTCCTTCTTTCAGCAACCCCGTTTTTTTGAGGTGTTCGAGCAGCTGATAGTTGATGATGAATTCCGTTCTCGTTGCAGTAGCTCTCGATTACTTGATTAACGAACTCTCCACCTTGATCTGACCGGATCTTTAGTATCGAGACTTCCTTTTCAACTTGAACTTGTTTCAAGAGATTTGGTAGGGCAATTTTTGTCTCGCTTTTCTTGGTTAAGAACACGGTCCAAGTGAATCTTGTGTAGTCATCCACTACCACAAGAGTGTACTTCTTTCCCTTTATGCTGGGTGGATCCACTGGGCCAAATAAGTCCATGTGAAGAAGACTTAATGGTCTAGTGGATGATGTATCGGCTTTGCTCTTGAAAGAGGATTTGATCTGTTTGCAACGTTGACATGCCTCACAGATTTTATCCTTTCGAAACGTCACTTTGGGCAGTCCTTCCACTAAGTTCCTCTTAGTAAGCTTGTTGATAGTCTTGAAGTTCAGATGACTAAGCTTACTATGCCAATCCCAGCATAAATCTTCCTTGCTCCTTGCTAGCATACATAGGGATGGTTTTGCAGACCTCCAATCCACTATGTACATGTTTCCTTTCCTTGCTGCTTCCAAGACGACTTCGAGAGATTCCTCGTTCATAATCTGACATTTGCTTTTGGTGAAGACAACTTTGTGGCCCTTGTCACAGAACTGGCTTGTACTAAGGAGATTGAACTTGAGCCCCTCAACGTAGGACACTCCTTTAATAACCAGCTCATTCTTTTGGATTTCACCAACAGCTCTTGTGCGCCCCTTCTTCTCGTTGTCGCCAAATGTCACCAAGGGACCTTCGATAGGTTGGATGTTCTCAAGCAGTGTTAGATTTCCAGTCATATGTCTCGAACATCCACTGTCAATGAACCACACGTCCCTGGTGTCCTGCAAGGAAATCAAGCAAGTTTAGGTACCCAAACTTTGGGTCCTGGTGGGTTAGTGAGTTTAGGCATCCATTTATACCTTGTGCCCATTATTCCAGGCCTAGGCGCAATGTAGCCATTGTACGTTTGATAATTATAAGGAATGCTAGCAAAGGTTTTAGGCCTCTTTGGTGCATAAATCAACTTAGGTAGAGACTTTTCGACCGGCTTATGCACCATGCCTTTCATACGCTGTTTGGTCATGTGAAATTGCTGAAAGTGAGGTTTCTTCCAGAACTTGTGATTTGATGACCAATTCTCACTAGATGGATAGAGTCTTCCTTTCTCCATCCGTAAGTTCCTAACTATGTGGATCTCAGACCTTCCATATTTGCCTTGAGGTGCATTATATGGAGTGTAGCTCTTTTTGTACTTGGAATGGCCTTGCGAGAGATAGCAAGGTGATCTCTCGATATTGTTTACCCGGCCATTCTTCGTAGCTTTCCTATACTTTCCATTGCTGGTGTATAGGGACGGTTTATGAATAGCTACTCTGGTCTTTTCTGTTGGTCCTTTATGACCTTTATTTGGTTTGGGTTGAGATCCTCCATTTCTTGAAGTTCCCAAACCATTGGTCTGTTTATCTCTCGAGAGATGGTCTTGATGGAACCCTAGACCGGTTCTATCACTTGTAGGTCTGTGATCAACCACCATTTTCTCCATAGCTTTGGAGGAATTAGTGTATGATGCTATGACCTTTCGAAGATTAAGCTCTCTCGTCTCTCGAGCTTTGCACTCTTCAGATAGTAGGATTACTTTGGCTTCTAACTCACTTACTTTGAGAGTCAGCTCCAAATTCTCTTTCGAGACGTTCTTAAGCATATCTCTTTCAGCAGTTAGCTTGCTGTTTTCATCCATCACTCTAGCATGAGTGCTATTGGCGATGTTAAGGTTCCTTCTGAGCGATTCCAACATCTCGAAGGGGTCCTCATCGCTTTTAAATGAAGAACAACGAGAGGTAGAAGTAGAGCAGCGAGATGTAGGAGTAGAGGTTACCTCGTTGTCAATGGCCATTAGGCATTGATTCTCCTCTTCCTCGGTGTATAAGCAGATGAGCCCCCTCTCATCCTCTGAGCTGCTGCTGCTTTCGCTGGAGCTCGACGTCTCGGACTCCTCGATTGTCCTCTCGAATTCTTCAGCAACAAGCGCCTTCCTGCGCTGATACGTCTTTGATGATCCTTTGAAGCCACCTTGTGTTGGCTTCTCCCTGGATTCCTCTATTCTCTTGGAATCCTTGCCTTCTTGGCCCTGATGCTTGCTTACTAGTGGGTAAGGGCATTCGGCCTTGAAATGTCCCGGTCTTCTACAGTTGTAGCATAGACCCTGATTTTCCTCCTCCGTCCTTCTGGATGGATATCTCTCATTTTTCCTTCTTGAGGAGGAAGGTGAACTTTTGTTGCTCTCCTGGTTCATCTTCATGTATTTCCTGAACTTTCTCACAAAGAGAGCAAACTGTTCGTCAGACATAACATTCATAGGATTAGAGTCTGACCTTGAAGATGTGGATGGTTGCTCAGCAACAAGTGCTACGTTTCGTCGATCCACAATGTCCTCATCTCTTGGGAACATCTCGAACTCGAAGGCTTTGAGATCCCGGAAGAGTTTGTCTGTTGTGGTTTCCTTCAGATCTCGGTGATCTCTCATCGTGATCACCTTTACTTCCCACTCCTTAGTGAGGCCACGTAAGACCTTCAGGTTCAGCTCCTTTTGTGGGATCTCCTTTTCAAGGTCACTGATCTCGGTTGTGAGCTTCATGAACCGAGACTCCATGCTGTCGATGCTCTCTCCTGGCTTCATCTTGAAGTCTTCGAACTTCTTCATGGCCACGGTGAGCTTGTTTTCCTTTTCCTGTTCGTCACCTTCACCAATTAACATCAAAGTATCCCATACCTCTTTTGCCGTTTTGCACTTCCTCACTTTTGGGAAGATGGTTTCGTCTATAGCTCTGAAGAGAATATCCTTGGCAATATTGTCCAGGTTGTTTCTCTTCCTATCATCACTGGTCCATTCTTCCCTAGGTTTTGGGATGTACTTTGGTGTTTCTTGGGTTTGAACTGCAGCAGTATTAACCATTAGGATCTTGACTGGTCCAGAAGTTATAACCTCGGCCATCTCATCATGGAGGGCTGATAAGTACGCAAGCATGCGTGTTTTCCAGTCGTCAAACCTGCTAAGATCAAAGAGAAGATGTCTCGACAACATGCTGTCCATATTGAAAACTTATCTCGTGCTTTGAAAATATTTAGGAAGATTTTTCAAAGAAGGATTTCTAGGCAATATAAACAAAGGTTTATATCGATCAGAGAACTTGCTCTGATACCAATTGTTGGTCCCAAGGAGATGGGGTACAAGTCTAGAGGGGGGGGGGAATAGACTTGTATAAGATTTTGCAAATCTTTTCGACCTCTCGTGTGTATTGAACTTAGGATGTTTAGGTTCGATACCTCACGAGGTGAAGACAAAGTTTTATGCGCAGCGGAAATGTTATCCCCTTTTAGTTAGCACGAGTTTGAGTTAGTTCGAGAGGTGTGTTTATATGCAGTGCAATCGAGAGGTTAGCGAGAGATAAAAACAGTAAGTAAATGCAAGAGAGATTTTTAAGTGGTTCGGCCAACCCGCCTACGTCCACTCTTCTTCCAGAAACTCCCTGGAAGGATTGCACTAAAAACTTCCCTTTTTAGTACAATATCGAGCGCTTGAGCTTTGATCACGAAGCCCGCCTCAAGCCTCAGGTTTTTCGCCCCGCTTCTTGTTACTCCACCTCTCGAGCACTTGACCTTTGATCACCAAGCCCGCGTCAAGCCTCAGGTTTCTTTCGCTCGGACAGCAGCCAGGTTACTCCGCCTCTCCTCAGGTTTTTCTCCCCGCTTCCAGTTACTCCACCTCTCGAGCACTTGACCTTTGATCACCAAGCCCGCGTCAAGCCTCAGGTTTCTTTCGCTCGGACAGCAGCCAGGTTACTCCACCTCTCTTGCTTAATCCAAAGCAAGGTGTTTTTGGTTGTCACAGTTGAATGTAACAGACTCCAATCTGACCACAAGCTATCGTTGAATCAACTTCGATGTAGAGCAGCTTCGGTCACCTTCTGGATGTATAACAGTTTAAGCTTTGTAACTCTCTTGAAACACTAAGATGTGTTTTCTCGCTGTTTTGAATATCAGGATGATATTCCAAGTTAAGCACTTGCACTTGAACGTTTTAGACAGACACTTCTTAAGAATTTCGAACCTCTTTTCTTTTTAACTCCTTTTTCTCTCTTTTCCCTTTTTTTTTTCTGTGTCTTTACGTCCTTATATATGAGAGTAGAGGAATAATTCCGTTGGAGGGAAAATTATTCCGTTTGAAATTTGTCTCCCATGCTGATCATGGGTCTTGCATATTTTCAGCATATTTCATGGAGTGGTGATCTTGTAACTTGAACCTCTTTGTCTTGTAGTGAATATTCCATAGTTCACTTTCTTGAGTCCATGCTCCACTTTCGTCTTTTGGTAAAAGTTACTCTTTTTATATTCCCATTATTCCTTGTTTGTAGGGAATCAGACCACTTCAGCATTGGTGCACCTTTTGACCGTTTGTGGTGGAAATCTGACGTGTCATCCATTTCCGCCCATTTTGAAATCTTCACGTTCGGCACCTCTTCATTATTCCATCTCCATGATATTCTTCTTCTCCAGACTTTAAGTATGACCGTCATTCAGCTTTGTTGGAGAATTGTTAGTGTATCGAGACCAAGGTTGATATCTTGATTGCTTGATGTCTCGAACTCAAATATCGAGAGGTCTATCTCTCGAACTCTGTTTATGTCTCGAACTGGATAACTGTATCGAGAGGTCCTACCTCTCGAACTCTGCTTATGTCTCGAGACTTAGTTGATGTCTCGCAGACCCTTATTCCTCCAGAGTTGTCCCATGCTTTCTTCTGATCTGTCTATATGATTACAACACACGAGACTTCTAAGATGTTCAAACAAATTTCCCTCAAGCTTAAATATTTTCCGAGTTGAGCTCAAAGTTACCCGGTTGTATTTTCGCTCTTGGTTTACTTGTCGAACTTACAGCGTTTTGCCTATGTATCGAGACTTGGGGATTCTTACTTAACAGTTGGTATCATCAAAACCTATTACATGATGTTCCTAACAGACCCAAGTCTACCAAAGTCATGGAGTGTCAACCCGGGGTCGGCACTCGAGCCATGGCCTACACAGAGCTTGACCTCGGGTTTGGGTTCGCTCGGGTCCTCCTTGCTCCGCTCCTCCGGGTCGGTTCGCTCCGCTCCACTTCCTAATATATCCATCAGTATGTATGTATGTATGTATGTATATGTATATTATTAATCGCAATATTGTTCGTGACGGTGTCATTAAAAGAAAAGTTAATATTATTAATTTTATATATTACTATGATATCATGAATTATTGCTCTAATATCACACAATGCGCGCACGCACGACGCAGCACACCACAAAGTGTTTGAGATGACAAATATCACGGGAGCCCTATGGATGTTACAAGCAACTATCACATAGACTTTTAAAGATGGATGTTGAATCGGCAGAGCGGCCAAGTTTCCTGGTTCTCAAGCCATGTAGCAATACAAATATGATGAAAGGTGTGAGAACATGGCAATGCGTAATATTTGCTCCTGCCAAAATCTCTTCCAAACAAATCGAACAACAAGATCCGTCTTGTGCACCATCAGTAGTACTCTTAAAGTATTCTTGCTTCAACTTGTTAATTTCATCCCTACTCAAACCCCTTGGTGGGTTCGACGACTCATCACCCTAGTAGCCAGTGGAATTATTTTATAAGATATAAGATATATACAATTTGACTTTATTTCAATCGAATAATTTCACCTCCCTTTTTATTAGTTGAAAATTTTATAACTTCTACCACGCATATTTATAACTAAGTGTATCTATAACTATCTACGTATTAAAGATTGATTTCATTTAATAAAAGACGCATGCAATTAATTGTTAAATTTATTGTAGAACTCACCTGGTCTTGATCAATTAGTGCCTCAAGATCTACTATTGTTCGAGGTGTTTCATCCTCCTGAAATGAAATTAGACCAATTAATTTCAATCGCGATATTTGAATATAGCAATTATCAATTGTAAATGAAATATACAAGAAGAAAAAATAAAAAAGTTTCCTTGTAAACATTTTATTAATGTATTTACTTTTTTCTTATGGAAAAAAGACCTTTCCCGATTAGTGTATTAGTATCTGCGAATACTAGAGGCGTTCTAACATCATGAAGTGAAAATACACCTAAAGAGTAATCTTAGTTTTTTCTCTAATACCATGAAATTTGAAATTAGATTAAAAAGGTAGAAGCTTAAAGCTGAGTATCACTTCTTTTATTTATCTTTTTTTTCTTGTTTACTGTTATTTTTAAAATTTTGTTTTGAAATTAGTATAATTGTATGCAATCTCTAAATTGAAAGTAGAAGAAGATAAAGTCACAAAACCTAGGTAATTAGGTATGACATTTGTGTTTGGTCATTTTAAAGGTAATTGAGTATACTAAGTTTGAATAGTATGGTAGTAAGTAGAGACCGAAAGTCATAAAATACATAGTTGTATAATAATATATCTTCTAAATTTAAAAATAACAAACAATTTATTCGTAATTATTGCGCTTTTCCTAGTAACAAACACTTTATTCATAATTATTACCTAAAAAATATTACGTTTTCCCTAGTAACAAACACTTTATTCGTAATTAGTATTACATCTTTCAATATAACATTAGAAATTAGGATTTTTAGTAGCATAATGAAATTTTGGTTACAAATTAATATTTATTTAGGCCATCTTTAGTAAAATAGTTAGCATATCAGCCAATTTTAGCTTATTTGACCACTATTAGCTGTTTGACTTGGTTAAACCACTACTACAGAAATAACATATAATGTCGGTTTTTAAAAAATCGACGTTAAAAGTAAAATAAAATTTTGAAACTATATAACGTCGGTTGTTTATAATCAACCGGCGTTGCAAATCACGAATAAGAAAACATAAAAAATGAAAATAACATACGACGTCGGTTAATTAAATAACCGACGTTAAAAGTGTTTTCTGTACTAGTGAATAATCAATATGAGTATTTGACTAATTAGCTTTTTATAACAACTTAGTGCTTCAAAATGTTCAAATTTAAAAAAAAAAAGTTAAAACTCAACTGTTTGACTTGTGCGTGCGTCATCCGTGCGTGGCGCGTGCATTGTTTGATATCAGAGCAATAATTCATGATATCAGATCAATATATAAAATTATAATAAACAATATTGGGATTGATTTGAGTATCCTCTTTTTTCAATCTTCTATTGGTCTCATACAACTCTATTAATTCGATCGAAAGTATTAAACATATAGCCTTAACTTAAACTCTTGTTGTACCGGGGAATCATGCTTAGTCAAGGGGAGCATAGCTTCTCGTTCGATCCAATTCCATAGCCTCTACTTTCTTTCCTTCCTTATCAGAGAGGGGCCCGCGGGGCTTATTTCTTTAAAATATTAAAAAAGGGGGAATGAAGAATGGAAAGCCCTCACTTTATTGATGGGACATTTTGATCCCCTTTTCCTCTCATCCTCCCCCGGTTCTGGTTCAGGAAAGGGTCAACGCAAGGATCTTACTTCGAAGCAATCTCTGGAGTTTTCCCTTATTCGAACGGGTCTTGCAAGAAAATAGGATTTCATATTGAGCTCCAAATATACGCTATTGGGATGGGATGGCTCTTACTAGCTTTCCCCCCTAAGAACCGCACGTGCGAGCTCCAAATATCCGAGGCCCTTTCCTTCGCGCTTGGTAAGCGCTTCGCTGTAGTCAAGCTTACTGCTAGCCTACCGCCTAGAGCCAAGCTTCGACCGTGACTGCTCGTCGCTTCTGGCCGCCTTATTCCGTCACCCCTCTGATTATCCTTGTCGTTGTTTATGTCTCGGGCTCTCGTATTGCAGGTTTTCCACTTCGTTCAGTTACATTAGGGCTCTACCCAACTCTACCTTGGTGATTAAGTTCAACTTTAGTTGATGTGAAATGAGCTGATTCTAGGGTAGGAGGTCTTGTCGGTATGGAACCTACCTTTGCGGAGTGAAGGATTTATATCCTATATATATATATATATTCTATTTTGGTTTAGAGTCGAGTGATGAAGCTTATGATTCTGTCGTTAGTGAGAAGCAAGTTAACTCTATAGCCCTAAACTCAAGGAGCGGGTCAAGTTCGTTCAGAAAAGCTTGAGGGATAAATTACGTGGCTAAACTGCCAGTCCAGCGAAGATCGTAGTTTTATCCTTAAGAGCAAGAGGTTCAAACTGAGATGTTGAAGCACGCACCTACAAGTCTTTCCTCATTGCAGAAAGCAGATATTTATGTTTCTTAAATCTTAAAACCAAATTTATATTTCTTCCTTTTTTTCCTCATAGGAGGGCGGGCTACTCTTTATTAATATTAATAAGGATATCTTTCCTTGCCAGCGTGAGGGCTTTCAAAACAAGCAGAAAAACAATATATCGTTGTCGGTTCAGCAGCTCGAAGTTTATCTCAATAAAATGTCAGGTCAGTCACATGACTCAGCTCGAAGTTTATCTCAATGGGAGCCCTCACGTCAATCCCACGAGCTTCTTATCCATTCTCATTGAATCACAACGGGGGGGGGGTCGGGACAACAGTTCCTATCGGCATTGTCAGAAGATCACTTCGGATTTTCTTATCCTTTTAGGGTTTCATTCCAAATCTTCTCCCCTTTCCATGCAAAACAGCTTTGCGGACATATTACTACCGAAATGGAATTGTACATCCAGAATAGGCCTAAAAAGACATGATCCCAGGCTGATACTTGACATGTACCCCCTCTTCTAGGTCCATCACAAGGAAAACGAAAACCAAGATTTGCTTTATCCAGTATCAAACGGGAACTACGAGAAAATAGAACACCTTTCAAGAGTATCAATACCGTCACATGAATCGTAAATGCATGGATGTGATGTACCAAGAAATCTGCGGTTCCTAATGGAATAGGCACCAAAGCTACTTTGCCACCCTGACAAGACTTGCGTGCATAGGGTGAAATGTAACACCCCGGCTCGGCTATACCGTACATCCGGAGTAGTTACCGCCACACCTAGACTGAACCGAATCAAATCCAGATAGAGTTCACTCTAGATGCACAGGCTGAAGACAAGCAAAGTGTTTCATATCGTCATAACCCATCATAACTTCATATATATATATATAAGCAGCAAAAGAGTAGCTAAACTAGCTACGAATATGTACAAGAGTTTTTTTACGTCCCATTAGAACAAAGGTTGGGCTATTCTCTCCTCTAAAAACTCAATGGGGTAGAACCCATAACTCTCCTGAATAGCATCCATGAAACACAACGGATTACTGGGAGCAGGAGAACAGACAAGTACAACTGGGTGAACAGGAGTAGGAACGGGGTCAGGAGCATAAGCCGGAGCTGGAGGGTCTGGAGCGTAGCCGGGAGCAAACAGGTCGTCACCCGATAAGTACTGTACATAATCATCATAGTCTAAGATAGGAAACATGAACTCTGATAAGTCATCAGAGTTCCCGGGGCTGCACGAGCCCACGCTAGACTGCATCTGATAAAGGACACAATGAAGTGTAGTTAACACGACGGCTAAGTAAGGAAATCCATTGTCACTCAAAAGTAAACAAAGGTTTCGAAAATGTATTAATAATTTGAAAGCTGTAAGCTTTACCCATAAGTTGAAAATCTACCTACAACCAGATTATCAACAAAAGAAAGTATATTAGAGTGTACGACATGAATCAACTTGCACAACTTTTCCTTTATAGGAATTTTCGTCACTCTTATCTCAAAAGAGAGAGATTAGCAGCACGTTACAGTGCTTAAAATACGTCACATTTTGTTCTTCAACATAGTTACGGAGTAACTGAGTTTTCATAGTTAGAGTTCACTTAGTTTCCCCCTGGATAAGTGTGAGGCCTTTTTGGAGTGCTCTCAACAACCTCGGGCCACGGCAATCAAGCCTCCCGCAGGTCAATCATCTCAACAACCTCGGGCCACGGCATTCACACCTCCCGCAGTTCAAACATCTCAACAACCTCGGGCCACGACATTCACGCCTCCCGCAGGTCAAACATCTCAACAACCTCGGGCCATGGCATTCACGCCTCCCGCAGGTCAAATATCTCAACAACCTCGGGCCACGGCATTCACGCCTCCCGCAGGTCAAATATCTCAACAACCTCGGGCCACGTCACCCAAGCCTCCCGCAGGTTAAACATCTCAACAAGCTCGGGCCACGGCACACAAGCCTCCCGCAAGTTAAACATCTCAACAACCTCGGGCCACGGCACACAAGCCTCCCGCAGGTTAAACATCTCAACAACCTCGGGCCACGGCACACAAGCCTCCCGCAGGTTAAACATGCAAACAACCGCTGGGCTATGGCAATTAAGCCCTCCCGTGGATTAATCAAGTCCTTCACAACTGATCCAGAAACTAAGGTTTTCAAAACATTCTTTCTTTCGTGGATTTAATTAGTATTTTCACTAACGTCTCAAAACGATTATTCTTATCCAAATATGTTTCCAAAATATTCATTTTTGGTCAATCACTTTTCAACATAAATTTCCCAAGTGACAAGGGTTACACTTGTTTCATAAAAATACGATTTTTCTTCCAAATTAGTGTACATAATTCCCAAAATAACATTTGTTTAAAAAATTGAACTCGGTTGCCCGTAGGCCTTCCAAACATCATAATATTCAGGAGCAAAAATCTCGGAAGAAAGTTCAGTCGTAAACAGCTCCGCGCCGCGCAGACGCGCGGATGTCCGCACCGCCGGACGCACGTCCGGCCGCTTGGCCGTGATCTCGTATTATGGACGCTGACGGACGTGTCCTCGTCCAGTCGTTCGGCCTCGGTCTCGTGTACTGGACGCCGATGGACGCGCGGTGGACGCGCGTCCATGGTCGCGTCCGTCCGAATCTACCAACTTCAGGCAGCAAAAACCGCGTTGTAACACCTCGATTTTCCACTATTTTCACAAGTATAAGCCTATATTGACGTAAATACAACATATACATGCATAAATTAGCTACGAACATGTATACAAAAATTACCAAAAATCCAAAGTGTAGTTTCTTGAGTCAACTAAGAGATCCTCAAGTTTAACACAATTTTCTCATAAAATTCCTAGTCTCACATTTCACTAGCATTTGTCCATTTTCAAGTGACTAAACCGACTTAAGGAATTCCTTACCTCTCAAGTAGTTTTTAATACCGTAGACAAAGTTGTGATCTTCTCCTCCAAACTTTCACCGAAGATCCTAAATAATGATCACCATAATAACAATATTTTCATGAATCCTTAGCTTAAAATTAAGTTCTAGGAAAGGATTCTAGCCATTTTAACCGAATAAAATCAAAGTTTTACCTATTATGGAAGCACTTGTGTAGAAAAATGGCTATGGAGTTCTTGAATCACAAGATGAAGATGGAATTTTTTTCTTCTTTTACTCTCCAATATTTTCGGCCAAAGTGGGAAAGAAATGGGAAATCAAGCTTATATATTTTATCTTATAAGATAAGGAAGAAGAAGCTTGGAGAGTAAGTTTATATGTTATATCTTGTAAGATAAGGAAGAGGATGCTTGGAGATCAAGTCTCAATTTGGATCATCCCAACATTATTTTAATATAAACACATGGTGTAGGATTTTGCCAAGTGTCACAATCTCATAGGTTCCAAAATAAAAAATCTTCCAACTTATCAGTTGTGGTCCAAACAGATAAAGTTTCGGTGGAAAATAACTTAATTCGGGAAAATCTTAATACCAAAATTATGCTAAAATAATCCCGTCATTAACCACCAAAATCGGACAATTTTCCGGTATCTCGCGAAATACAGTGGTATGAAGGTTCGTAACAAATTCACTCTTACAGTCTGTTTAATTCTCACTTGAACTAAATGGGAAGTTTATGCTTAATCGTATCATGCTTAATAATCCATTTCCTAGGGAAATTCGAACTGTATATACATCCTTAAAAATTTTACGGTTCGTGACCGGTACGTAGATCGCAGCTTATTAATAACTATTCTTACCCAAAAAAAAAAATCCTTTTGAAGCAACGAGAGATCATCTCGTGAATGTCATATCCTAGAGAAATATTTTTCGAACCCTAGACTTATCGGAATAGGCGAGGGGTTACAGTCTTCCCCCCTTAAAATAGTTTCGTCCCCGAAACTTCCTTCTTGTTATTCATGGATTCAAAGTAGATTACTACTCACCTTTGTGTACACATAACGAATTCTTAGTATGCCTAATCTCAGCACACAATTTGTTTAGGCACATAACAAGTAGATCGATTCTACGTACCTGAGTTAAACAACTCCGGATAACGTCGTATCATAGCGCTTTCCAAAAACGTGACAAAAATCGTGAGTCTCTGTCCGAAACGATATCTAGCGCTACTCCGTGATATTTAACCACGTGTTTAACATAGGCTCTCGCCAACTTTTCCATCGACCATGTTTTGTTCATTGGAATGAACCTCGCTGTTTTGGTCAGTCGATCGACAATGACCCACACTTGATCGTTTCCAGACTTGGTTCTAGGCAATCCTCCCACAAAATCCATAGAGATTGAGTCCCATTTCCACTGTGGAATCTCTAATGGCTGCAGTAATCCCTTTGGTTTACTTCTTTCCGCCTTGACCTTTTGGCAGTTCAAACATCTAGCCACAAATTCAACTACATCCTTCTTCATGCCCGACCACTAGAAGTTTTGTTTCAAATCCTTATACAATTTATCCCCACCAGGATGAACTGAATAGGGTGTGTAATGACCTTCTTTCATTAATTGCTCCATTATCTTCTTACACCCTTTGGGTATTATCCACCTACCTTGGAATCTTACACTCCCATCTGGGTGTAATTCAAATGGACCATGTTTTCCATCAAGCATCTTCTCCTTGATGCTCCCTACCCAATTATCCTCTTCTTGTGCTCGTTTGATTTCCTCAAACAGGGTTGGAGTGACCGACATGTAATATTATTTCATTTCTTGTTCCACCTGACCACACATCTTTATTTCCAGATTGAGTCCTTGAAAATCCTTGCATAACTGCTCGGGTAATATCCAAAGAGCATGGTTTGTTTTCCGACTCAAGGCATCAACTACCTTGTTTGCTTTACCCACGTGGTATTGAATTTCCAAGTCATAATCTTTAATCAACTCCAACCATCTCCTTTGTCTTAAATTGAGATCCCTCTGAGTAAAGATATACTTTAAACTCTTGTGGTCCGTATAAATTTTGCATGAGACTCCATAGAGGTAATGTCGCCAAATTTTGAGAGCGAATACCACAGCTGCTAGTTCTAAGTCATGCGTCGGGTAGTTAGCTTCATGAGGTTTTAACTGTCGAGAAGCATACGCTATTACCCTTCCATCTTGCATCAGGACGCATCCTAGTCCTTTGTGAGACGCATCAGTCTACAACTCATAACCTTCCGTTCCAACAGGTAGAGTTAACACTGGAGCAGTTGTCAACCTCTTCTTAAGTTCCTGGAATGCCTGCTCGCATTCTTCGCTCCAATTATACTTGGTCGTCTTTTTGAGCAGGTTTCTCAGCGGTCTTGCTATCTTCGAGAAGTCCTGAACAAATCTTCGGTAATAACCCGCCAATCCTAAGAAACTGCGGACTTCCGTAACTGATTTGGGCACTTCCCATTCAATTACAGCTCGTATCTTAGCTGGATCTGCCGCTATTCCTTCCTTGGTGATTACGTGTCCAAGAAATGCGACTTCTCTCTTCCAAAATTCGCATTTCGAAAGCTTTGCGAAAAGTTTCTTTTCCCTTAGTGTTTGTAACACTGTCCTGAGATGTTCCTCGTGTTCCTCCGGTGTCTTAGAGTAGACCAAGATGTCATCTATGAAGGCGACGACGAATTTATCCAGATACGGACGAAAAATTTAGTTCATCAAGTCCATAAAGGTTCCTGGGGCGTTAGTCACTCCGAATGGCATGACCGTGAATTCATAGTGCCCGTATCTCGTTCTAAATGCCGTTTTAGGCACATCCTCCTTCGCGACTCGCACTTGGTGATACTCTGACCGTAAGTCAATTTTCGAGAATACGCCCGCTCCTTTCAACTGATCAAATAGATCATCGATCCTAGGCAACGGGTACTTGTTCTTTACTGTGACTCGATTGAGTTCCCTATAATCGATACACAGTCTAAGGCTCCCATCCTTCTTTCTTAACGAACAGTACCGGTGCGCCCCAAGGCGATACACTTGGCCTAATAAATCCCTTCTCCAATAATTCCGCCAATTGTGTCTTCAGCTCCCCCATCTCTTTAGGTGCCATTCGATAATGCGCTTTCGAGATAGGTGAGGTTCTTGGTACGAGGTCGATGGCAAATTCCACTTCCCGTTTCGGAGGCATTTCCGTGAGATCGTCGGGGAATACGTCAGGAAATTCGCGTACAATAGGGATTCGATCTATCTCAAGTTCTTCTTCTTCGGCATCTTGCACCAAACAGAGATACACTTCGCATCCCTGGCGAGCGTACTTCTTTAATTTCTGCATCGTCAACAACCTTGACTCGGGTTGCTTGCCAATTCCTCGGTAGGATATTCTCCTTCCCTTTGGTCCCCGTAGGACAACCTTTCGCTCATTACACACGATCCGAGCTTTATACTTATCCAACCAATCCATCCCGAGTACTACATCGATGCCCTCAAGTTCAAAACGAACGAGGTTTCCGGGACAGTTAAATCCCGCTATTTCTATAGCAACGTTGTCATATCTATCTCTACAGGCTACTACTACTCCCGAGAAGGCGCTTGGGCTATACGATCTATTGTAGAGATGTCATTGTCGTTACCCGCAGACACATTTCGTCTCGGCGGCATTTTCACTAGACGATAGTTCCATATTAATACTCGAGGTATAAAAGTTCTTACGGAATCAGCTAGTTAGGCAGTCAGTATAGCACCTACTCAAGTCCTATACGACACTTCTTATCATTCACTTTATCATACCCTATAAGCAAGGGTTTCAAACATAGCATAACGATAATTAAAGCATTACGCTATCAAGCTCACTCACAATAACCTTAAGCAATCACATGCAGGCAATCACAAGTATTGATCATATTGTTCAACAACCAGAATCGTGAGATTCTGTAGAGTAGAAGTGAAATACTCCCTTCTTACGCTACCTGGCTTCCGTTCCAGCTCTGCTCCGAAGCTTATACTCATCAAGCTGTAACAATGACTTAGGTTGGTCTTAACGAACCTAAGCTGACTTCGAAACTTGGTTAACTCGAAACTAGAGCTGACTCGAAAAGAAGTTTAACTTAGGATTCTGACTCGAAACAGGGCTCTGATACCAACTTGTAACACCCCATCTCGGCTATACCGTACATCCGGAGTAGTTACCGCCACACCTAGACTGAACCCAATAAAATCCAGATAGAGTTCACTCTAGATGCATAGGCTGAAGACAAGGAAAGTGTTTCATATCGTCATAACCCATCATAACTTCATAGATATATATATATATAAGCAGCAAAAGAGTAGCTAAACTAGCTACGAATATGTACAAGAGTTTTCTTACGTCCCATTAGAACAAAGGTTGGGCTATTCTCTCCTCTAAAAACTCAATGGGGTAGAACCCATAACTCTCCTGAATAGCATCCATGAAACACAACGGATTACTGGGAGCAGGAGAACAAACAAGTACAACTGGGTGAACAGGAGTAGGAACGGGGTCAGGAGCATAAGCCGGAGCTGGAGGGTCTGGAGCGTAGCCGGGAGCAAACAGGTCGTCACCCGATAAGTACTGTACATAATCATCATAGTCTAAGATAGGAAACATGAACTCTGATAAGTCATCAGAGTTCCCGGGGCTGCACGAGCCCACGCTAGACTGCATCTGATAAAGGACACAATGAAGTGTAGTTAACACGACGGCTAAGTAAGGAAATCCATTGTCACTCAAAAGTAAACAAAGGTTTCGAAAATGTATTAATAATTTGAAAGCTGTAAGCTTTACCCATAAGTTGAAAATCTACCTACAACCAGATTATCAACAAAAGAAAGTATATTAGAGTGTACGACATGAATCAACTTGCACAACTTTTCCTTTATAGGAATTTTCGTCACTCTTATCTCAAAAGAGAGAGATTAGCAGCACGTTACAGTGCTTAAAATACGTCACATTTTGTTCTTCAACATAGTTACGGAGTAACTGAGTTTTCATAGTTAGAGTTCACTTAGTTTCCCCCTGGATAAGTGTGAGGCCTTTTTGGAGTGCTCTCAACAACCTCGGGCCACGGCAATCAAGCCTCCCGCAGGTCAATCATCTCAACAACCTCGGGCCACGGCATTCACACCTCCCGCAGTTCAAACATCTCAACAACCTCGGGCCACGACATTCACGCCTCCCGCAGGTCAAACATCTCAACAACCTCGGGCCATGGCATTCACGCCTCCCGCAGGTCAAATATCTCAACAACCTCGGGCCACGGCATTCACGCCTCCCGCAGGTCAAATATCTCAACAACCTCGGGCCACGTCACCCAAGCCTCCCGCAGGTTAAACATCTCAACAAGCTCGGGCCACGGCACACAAGCCTCCCGCAAGTTAAACATCTCAACAACCTCGGGCCACGGCACACAAGCCTCCCGCAGGTTAAACATCTCAACAACCTCGGGCCACGGCACACAAGCCTCCCGCAGGTTAAACATGCAAACAACCGCTAGGCTATGGCAATTAAGCCCTCCCGTGGATTAATCAAGTCCTTCACAACTGATCCAGAAACTAAGGTTTTCAAAACATTCTTTCTTTCGTGGATTTAATTAGTATTTTCACTAACGTCTCAAAACGATTATTCTTATCCAAATATGTTTCCAAAATATTCATTTTTGGTCAATCACTTTTCAACATAAATTTCCCAAGTGACAAGGGTTACACTTGTTTCATAAAAATACGATTTTTCTTCCAAATTAGTGTACATAATTCCCAAAATAACATTTGTTTAAAAAATTGAACTCGGTTGCCCGTAGGCCTTCCAAACATCATAATATTCAGGAGCAAAAATCTCGGAAGAAAGTTCAGTCGTAAACAGCTCCGCGCCGCGCAGACGCGCGGATGTCCGCACCGCCGGACGCACGTCCGGCCGCTTGGCCGTGATCTCGTATTATGGACGCTGACGGACGTGTCCTCGTCCAGTCGTTCGGCCTCGGTCTCGTGTACTGGACGCCGATGGACGAAGGTTCGTAACAAATTCACTCTTACAGTCCGTTTAATTCTCACTTGAACTAAATGGGAAGTTCATGCTTAATCGTATCATGCTTAATAATCCATTTCCTAGGGAAATTCGAACTGTATATACATCCTTAAAAATTTTACAGTTCGTGACCGGTACGTAGATCGCAGCTTATTAATAACTATTCTTACCCAAAAAAAAAAAATCCTTTTGAAGTAACGAGAGATCATCTCGTGAATGTCATAGCCTAGAGAAATATTTTTCGAACCCTAGACTTATCGGAATAGGCGAGGGGTTACATGAAATGTCAAAAGATATTTGTATGTTAAAACGGAAAGTCAGTGACTCCCCGAGTGTCGGTCTCGAAGGAAGGACGTGGAGGTGTGTCAAGTGTTCGGGAGTTTACTTGATTGGGTCATGCATTGGATTCGAGTGTGGAGTTGAGTGGATTGTGAGTAGAAGGAGTTCATTTGATTTGGTTTGAGTGCAAGAAAGTAGTGAAGTAAAAAGTTTTGTAAATATGTAAAAGGGGTAGGGATTGGATAGTGCTCATGTATGTTGCATTGTATTGTGTTATCTTAGTCCTTTTCCACCCTTGTGTACTAAGGTTTCTTGACTAAGGAGTGCCTACAAGCATCCAAAGCTCTAAGAGGAATTTTATCAAACACATAAGCTACACACTATCCTATTGTTCTTTTAAGAAGTCCATAGGAACTATGATTGTGTAAAGCTTCAAATCCTAACTCTAATCAAAGACATGAAAGAGTCAAGAGCTCAATCTCTCATCTAGATTGGCCAGATCCAAACAAGATCTCATCAAAACAACAATCAATAGACAAGAATAGATAATCCATCAACACAAACACATAGATCCAAGATATAGAAATAAGATCATCACACTAACAACATTCAATCACACAATCCAAATCCCTAGATTAAACTAGCTACTCATGATATGAAATTCAAGCAAAAGCTAATTTAATCCAAGAACAAGATACCTAAAATTATAGAAATGAAATAGAAATCACCTAGAGAGAAGAAGATCTTCAATCCAAGCTTGTTGTCTTGCTACAATGGAGATTGATCCAATCTAAAAAACTAAGAAAAATGGAGAAAGTTCTCCAAAAGAAAAACTAAGAAAGGGAAAACTAAATTTCTGGGATCCTCTTCTGAAAATTCATCAAAGGGGTTTAAATAGTCTCCGAAATAGCAACCCTAGTAAAAAAAGGGGTTTAAATAGTCTCCGAAATAGCAACCCTAGTAAAAATTCGCGTTTAAATAGTCTCCGAAATAGCAACCCTAGTAAAAATTCGCCCAGTACCGTCTCCACGCCATCTACACGCGTGTGAGTGTGCGTGGGAGGCTACTGGATTATTTCCACGCACGCTCACACGCGTGTGGCCATCCAGTTTGGTGTTCCAGGGCTCCGATCTTGCCTGGTTCGTTCTTTGAGCTCAACTTTTGCTCCTATTTGCTCCCGGGGCTCCCGTTTTACCTCCTTTAGGCTAAAAGTAGCTTCTGTGTGTCGGTTAGTGATTTTCAAGCATTTATGAGCATAATTCACCATGTAAGGATGCTATAAACGTGATAAAACACCCTAATATGTGCTTGATTTAAGGGTATCTAAGAGGCTTATCAAATTTTCCACACTTTGTTTCTTGCTTGCCCTCAAGCAAGACATTTTTCTATCTAAGCACATAAGTCTCCGAGATACTTTTCTCATGTAAAACAAAGCTTTTGGCAAGTCAAAATAATGGGTGTCTAAGACTGTTGAAACGGGAGAAATCATTTGTGTTATCTACAAAGGATTTTGGTCAGATGTCATCAACTCAAGAAATATTTTCGGGAAATAAAAACCTTTCGTAGATAAACAAGTAAAACAAGGGATCACACTCCTCGCACCATACGCAAGCATGCATTTCCAAGGTTTTGGTTCACCTTCTATTTAAATAGGGCCTCTAGCCGATCCCACTAGTGGGAACGATGTGCACTAGCTAATCAACTTTCAATCCTTATACGCCAAAGCCCAACGTAAATGTAAATGAGGGTAGGGGCATGGACCACTCACCGCTTTTGGCTTAGCGCGGTCCCTCTTTCTTCTCACTTCCTAGGATAACGTCATCGAGCCACCCGACTTCACATGGAGCTCCATGCTTTTTCCAAGGTCAGTGCAATGGGTACCCGAATCCTAGCGAAGTGGCTCACCTCATCTCTTTTTTTCTCAATTCTTGGGATCTTTTTATGTGAACAACCGACTCCAGATAAAGTTTTTTGCTTACCGAAGACTATGGTTTGAACACAACCCAACGAATTAGCTTCCCTCAATTTTTAAACTCTTGGTGATTGGCCTTTTGCCTTTTCGACTTATCCTCATGTCAACCCCTCATGCCTTTTTCTATTTGTGTTCAAGGGTTTTGTTTTCTCATTAAGCTTACCATCAGGCTCACCTTTTGCCCCATGCCCTACCAAGGTTAGTTCAATTCCGGGCCTCGCTAGTTTTATCTTTCTCAAATTAAAAAGTGCACACTCCCACTTCGAGAGATCCTTGACTAAGGTCCTACGTAAATAAGAGGTGAACATCATGCAAGCAGGCAATAATATAAACTTATTTGGCTCTAAACACTCTCATGGGTGCGAAAAGTAACTTCCTCAAAGATATTTCGAGAGTAAAAATTTTTGGGCATCCAGTCAAAATTCTCTCTAGATAACACAAATAATAACTCTCTTTTCAAAACTGCAAATGCACCCGCTTATCATTCCCAAGAGCTTCAACTTCTAATACTAAGCATGTAAGCATGTAAAGCACAAAGTGCGTCCTTTCCACACTTTAAAACAAACATCGTCCTCGATGTTTCCATACGATATAGGGTAAAAAGAACGAACAGGGATTCTAAGGATAGACAAATAAAGATCCCTTTCCACACTTTGGAAATTACTCTGGGATATAGGGTATGCATCAAACGATCCTAATAAACATGGTAAACTCTAATATATGCATACACAAAGCTATAAAGAAATATTTCCACACTTTAAAGATCAAAACGGGGCTTAAAATTAGAAAAGGGATAAGAGGATAAACCAAGTATGCATCCCTCTTTCCACACTTTAGCTTCCAGCATAGGCCTGCTCCCGTTATAGATGCTCTATAAGAAATGGAGACATAACATACAAAAGGATTTTCGGAGTACTATTCAATTATTATAAGCTGATAGAAATATAAAAGCAATAAAAACAGAAACATAGATAATAAAGCACGTAAATAAGCAAAATTATTCGAATAGAAATGCGAATAAGTAAAGCAGTTGTAAAGTAAATAACATAAAGCAATAAAGATAAGAATAAAGCAAAGTAAAGAAGTAAAGAAATAAAAGTCAGAACCCCGCGCATAGGGATCCTAATGTTCAAATGGGACCATCAACCAAAGTAACCAATGTCTAGTTGGACTCAGTATCAAATGTCAAGTGTCAAGATCGAGGATAGTTGAGGGAAGGCATCAGTTATCACCGAAGGGTTGGAATTGCCTATTGAATCTAGCTTCGAGCGCAGCAATTCTCCTATCATTCTCCTCCACCGCCCTTCTCATGTGGTTAAGGTCTTCGGTGTGGACATCGTGTCTTGCAGAGATGGATGTAAAGTGGCCTTCCTGTCACGTTCGCTGCTCACGCCAATAGTTCATCTGTTCATCGTGGAGCTGCCTATGAAAGGTCTGCGTCGTATCCCAATCCATGGGAATAGGGCCTTGCTCCTGCGCAGCATCATCCTCCTCGTTATCATCGTCCTCATCATCATCAGAAGCCTCTAGATCAGGTGCATCATCACCTCCTAACCTCATATGCATGGCAAAGAACTCACCGATAGTTAAAGCAATTGTGAAACCTTCATCTTTCTCTCCCATCAACCGGTCCATAAGGCCCAACCTGTAACACAATCTCGTAACAAAAGGTCCAATGAACACTGTTTGAACCTTAGGCTTTTGTTGGGTTTGGAGCCACTTTCTAGCTTGAACGCCCATGTTGATGTCAACCTCATTTTCCATGCACCACATGTAAAACAAATCATGTTTGTAGACCTTGTTGCGATTGGTGGTTCTGCCGGAGAGATTCACAGCAAAGGCTAATCTGATAGCCTTTAAAGCATTGCGGGTGATGAGGTTTCCCTTGAGGTTTGATGAATTATACGGGGCATTGTTGGTGATGCTCCTCCAATACTAAATAGCTACTGCCTCTGAATCAAAGTCCTCTTTAAATTGTCTGAAATATGGCATAGACACGCTCACGGCATCATGGAATCCAAGCGTAACACCCAAAGTGTTGACCGACATGCTATAGTGGTTGCCGAATAGTGTGAACGAAATGGACTCTCTTGCATTGTTGACTTCCTTGCGAATTTCTAAGGTCGCCAAAAATTCATAAGTAACAGGAGCATAGGTAGGTCTTCTCCACTCTAATAGAGAGCAGAGCTGTGGGTGCCTTAGAAGTCCATTTACTTCATCCAAACAACCGAATTCTCTCAAAACATTGTCGTCGAAGTGACGGCCGACGGAAAGCTGCTTCCCTTTATATCTATCCACTGATGTAAGTTGGATGGGTGTCAAGTGTCTTAATGACCTCGACCCACGCTCCTGGAGAGCTTGTTGAACTGTAGCTTGCTGCCGTGTTCGCGACCTGCTTGATTCACCATGATCGTACATTGTTTTCTTTGCGATTTCCTTTGCGCGTCCCATCCTACAAATTTAAGAAATTAACATTCATGGTAATTGGTTTTGAATAAATATTTCTCAAATAAGACACCATTGCATTTGTATAAAATTCCTTGTCAAGATAATGGATTTCAAACATATAGGGCTAAGAATTTTTGAAAATTTTGCCATAGTTTCCCCTATATTTTGGACAATTCTAGCATAAGAATATCAACAATATCATTCCATTATCTCACACATGCATTATTTCATCATAGGATAGTTCAATTTGATAATCAAATAAGAATTCAACTATAAAAGTCAAGAATTTCAAAAAGTCAACTTCATCTTCTTCCCCAAATTCAAAAATTAGGGTTTGAAATTGAAAATTTAATTTGGGCAATGTAGCATGTGAAAAGTCAAATTGATGGCATATAATAGTTCTACAACAAGTTTACATATCAATTCAAGCATCAATTTCATAATTTAAACAAGAAATCTAACAAACCCATTTGTTCATCAATGGTGTTCACACTTAAAGCTCAAAAATACATAACAATCCATCAATGTAATCATCAATAATGAAAGAAAACATCAAAGGATAGTTCTATGAAGCATTATAAACCAATTTAAACATTCAAAACATTCAAAATCATGCAAGGGAATGTAGAACAAATTTTCACATTCAAGCTCTTCCATACTCATGAATATTCAAGGATAAATAGTTAAAAGATGAGAAATTACCTTGATGGAGATGTTTTTGATCTTCTTTGAAGTAAAAATAGAATAGATTTTCAAACCTTGAGTATAGGATTCACCTTGCGTGGAGAAGAGAAAAGAAAATAGGGTTTTTGGAGCAAAGTGGCGTGGAATGGCCGAAGGGGGGTTTAAATCCGTAGGAGAGCTTCCACGCCGGTCACACTCGTGGACCTCCCAGATGGCCCCCTACCGCACCGCGACGCGGTGGTGATCAGGCTTGACATCAACAACATCATCGTGCACCGAGTGCTGGTGGACACAGGAAGCTCGGTGAATGTCATATACCATGATACATTCGCTAAGCTTGGCCTGTCGAGGAAGCAGCTGATGCCAGTACGGACCCTGTTGGCTGGATTCACGGGGGATTCCATCGAGGCAGAGGGCTCCATTAACCCGGAGGTGGAAATAGGCGACTTACCACACGTCAAAATGTGGGAGGTTGAGTTCGTGGTGGTGAGGCTCGAGGGCGTGCAGAACATCATCCTTGGCCGCCTGGCCTTGGAGGACATCCGGTGTGTCATATCCATGGAGCACCTGTGCTTGAAGTTCCCCACCCCCACCGGGGTCGAGACAGCGAGAGGAGATCAGAAAGTTAGCCGGAGCTGCTACTTAAAAGCGTGTCGCCAGATCGGCAATAGGGACCTCCAGGTCCACACCATCGCCGAGAAGGCATTACAAGGCGAGGAAAGTTGGCCCCGGGCTGAACCCATAGTTGAGACAGAGGATGTGGTGTTAGACCTCGGATGGCCTGAGAGGGTAGTAAAGGTTGGAACGGGACTGCCAACTGAGCTACGGGGACGGATCGTTGAGGTCATCCGGCGTTTCAAGGACGTGTTCGCGTGGGGCCCGGAGGACATGCCGGGACTCAATAGGGAGGTGATCACGCATAAGCTGGCGGTCAACCCGACGATCAAGCCAGTGCAGCAGAAGAAAAGGTACCTCTCGGCGGAGAGGCAGGAATTCGTGAAAAAGGAGGTTAACACCCTCTTGGAGATCGGGCACGTCAGGGAAGTCCTATACCCTGAGTGGCTCGCAAACGTGGTCCTCGCACCCAAACCGCCCACGTGGAGGATGTGCGTGGACTACACGGACCTCAACAAAGCGTGCCCAATGGATCCGTTCCCGCTCCCAAACATCGACCAGTTGGTGGACGAAACAGCGGGCTGTGCGCTCATGAGCTTCCTCGACGCATTTCGCGGCTACCACCAAATATTTATGCACGAGGAAGACGAGGAGAAAACGGCTTTCACCATGCCAGAGGGTGTTTTTTGCTATTGAGTGATGGCCTTCGGGCTCAAGAACTCCGGGGCCACATACACGAGAATGGTCGCCAAAGTCTTTAAAAAGGTGCTCGGTCCACACAGATGACTTAACAGAGGTATTTTCAATTATGCACCAGTTTGATTTACACTTGAACCCCAAAAAGTGCACTTTCGGGGTACACGGGGGGAAGTTCTTGGGGTACATGGTCTCCAAAAGGGGCATAGAGCCCAACCTCGACAAGGTCAAAGCCATACTGGAGATGGAGCCCCCGAGGTCCCTCCGCGAGGTCCAGCGCCTCAATGGTCGCCTGGTCGCCCTCGGACGTTTCATTTCGAGGTCGGCCGAGAAATCCTTACCTTTCTTCGGGGTTCTCAAGAAGAGCAGCGGTTTTGAGTGGTCGGCCGAGTGTCAGAAGGCCTTCGAGGACCTCAAAACCTATTTAATGTCCTTACCTCCCCTAGCCAAGCCGGAGAAGGGGGAAGTCTTGTATTTGTACTTGGGTATCTCTCAAGCTGCGATCAGCTCCGTGCTGGTCCGGGATGACACGGGAGTACAAAGACCAGTGTATTATGTGAGCAGGGCCCTCCGGGGGGCAGAGCTCCGATACTCACCAACAGAGAAGTCCATATTCGCTATTGACGCCACAGCAAAAAAGTTAAACCATTATTTTCAGGCTCACCCAGTGCACGTGCTCACGAACCTACCGCTGGAAGCGGTGCTAAGTGGCGCGAGGTCGGCAAGCCGACTCGTGAAGCGGTCCATGAGGGTCAGCCAATCTGACATCCATTTCAAGCCCAGACCAACCATCGAAGGGCAGGCACCTCGCAGACTTCATAGTCGAGTGCACCGCCCGCGACGCCACAGAGCAGGCAAGGAACGAGGAGGAAGAGTGGTGGACTCTATCAACTGACGGGTCCTCGAGTAGCAAGGCGTGCGGAGGAGGGGTCGTCCTGGTAACCCCGGAAGGCTTTCGGGCGTATTACGCTCTCCGTTTCCATTTCAAATTATCAAACAACGAAGCTGAGTACGAGGCACTGCTGTGCAGACTCCAACTCGCGGTGAGCATGAAGGTCGAAAAGTTGAAAATTCGGTGTGATTCCAGGCTCGTGGTTGGCCAAGTGTCCGGTGATTTCGAAGCGAACGAGGAGAGGATGATCCAGTACCGCAACGTGGTGCTCCGGGTCTTGGGGCAGATCGCCCAACACGAAATTTTGCAAGTACCGAGAGAACAAAACGCAGAAGCTGATACGCTCTCCAAGCTCAGCCAGGGAACCCCAGAATACATCTCGAAGATTGCAAGAATAGAGGACCTCCATAAGTCCAGCTTGGAGGCATATCCGGTCATGCCTGTGCAAAGCCGCCCGCCCTGTTGGTTGGACCATCTCGTGCAGTACAAAAGGACGGGCACCCTACACCCGGATGAGGCCGACGCTAAGGCGGCCAAGAGACGCACCCCGACATACGAGCTTATCAGGGACATCCTATATAAGAGGTCCTATAACGGGGCGCTACTAAGGTGTTTATATCCAGATGAAGCCCGGGCTCTTATCGAGGAGATTCACGAAAGAACTTGCGCAGCCCATCAGGGAGCATATACCATGGCCCGGAGAGTCATACTTCAAGGCTACTTCTAGCCGAGGATGGCGAAGGAATGTGCGGATTACGCACGAAGCTGCCCAACTTGCCAGCAATATCAGGTCGGCCCGGGCCGACCCGCCACCAACTACACTCCGATTAGTTCCGTCATACCATTCTCAACGTGGGGCATTGATATCGTAGGAGCCCTGCCCATGGGCTCAGGCAAGCGAAAGTATGTCATCGTCGCGGTGGATTATTTCACGAAGTGGGTGGAGGCCGAACCCCTAGCAAGCATCACAAGCGTCCGGTGCAAACAGTTCATATACTCCAACATACTATGCCGTTTCAGGGTGCCAATGCAAATCATCTCAGATAACGGTCGCCAATTCGAGGGAAAGGAGTTCAAGTTGTTCTGCCATGAGTGGCGCATCACCCACACCCAAGTCTTCATGGCCTACCCCCAGGCGAACGACCAGGTAGAGAATGCCAACCGCACAATAGTGGACGCGTTGAAAAAAACCCTTGAGGCGGCAGGAGGAGTGTGGGTCGAGAACTTAGAGGCGGTCCTCTGGGCATATCGCACCACGCCACGAAAAGCAAAGGGCGAGATCCCGTTCGCGCTGTGCTACGGATTCGAAGCCAGAACTCCGCAGAGGCTATTATTCCCACGCGACGAAGTGAGGAATACGATCCCGAACGCAACGAGAAGCACCACCGGGTTGACCTCCATTTGATAGACGAAAAACGAGAAGCAGCCATGGTACGCGCAGAGAACTACCAAAGACAGGCCAAAGCATACCATGACAAAAGAGCACGACCCCGGTACTTCCAGGTCGGCGACTACGTGCTGAGACGCCGCGAGGCCAGCAAGCCTCTGGACGGTGGCAAATTAGCCAAGCTCTGGGAGGGACCATACATAATTTCAACCGTGGTCCGTCCCGGCAGTTACAAGTTGAAGATGCCGAAGGGTAAAGAGGTAGAGAGGGTCTGGAGTTCAGAGCATTTAGTAAAGTATTTCCAGTAATGCTAAGAAATGTAAGGCGGTCCGCCCCCCTTTCAATCCATTTTTTGTGTCGTAATAAACCGGCGTATTTTCATCACACGCTTTTCCGATCAACCAAGTCTTTTGAGTCCAGCGAGCCAGGAAGCTCCAACTCAACACAACCAGAACACCCTAGGGGCAATACAAGGTCCGACCTTGCTTATTGCCGAATGGAAAAGTCCCTAGACGCAAGGCCGGGTGGCCTCGACCTAGGACGACTAACAACCCTAGGGGTGACACGAGGCCCGACCTCGCCTGTCACCGAACGGAAGAATCGCTAGGCATAGGACCGAAAGGCTCCAGCCTAGGCCGGCTTGCACCATAGGGAGGGTACAAGGCACAAGCCTCGCGTACCATCGGACGGGTGCGCTAAGGGTCGGGGGACTGAGTCTCGCGATCCGACGCCAAGACAAAAAAAAAAAAAAAAAAAAAAAAAGAAAAANGACATTATAATTGATATTGTAACAGATATAACGGTCCGTTAAGTATGCCTACCATTATTGTATCTGTTACATTAGAATTGTATATAAGGACATGTATTGTATTGGAATCTGGCTTAATGAAATTATAATTACATATACTATTCTTAATTCTCTTTCTTTATCTTTATATTATTGCTATTCAATCCGTTGCACAGGGAAAACTCTAAAAGGTCAAAGGAGATCACAACATGTTATCAGCACATTACCACTACAATTCGTGAATGACAATGTTTTAAAAAATCAATATGCATGATTCTTTGTGTGTATACATATATGTAATTTAATTTTATGCATATTATCTATTTCGTCTGTTCACACTTCACAGCCTCTAAACGCTTACCCCTAAACCCCACAAAATTGACCACAGTCATACTAACACACAATGCACCACGCTGTCCAATAGAATGCACACATTTACTATTAGTAATGCATGCACGTACAACTTTTACTCTGGGAGTGCACAAAGGTGTCCCACGATGCACCACACATAGCGCCCCAATGCACAGTTCAACGACCTACAATACACCCCTCTTAAACTCACATATTTATCAACAAACCTAATCAAAAGTATACTCCAATGAATCACAAAGAAAAACAATCAACAAACATGAAGCCATGTCGAATAGTCACCACTGACGCCAAAAAAAAAAAAAAAAAAAAAAAAAAACATGTAAATACAACTATCGCACAATGCGCAGTCGCTCGGGGACAGGGCTCAGGCCCAACCAAAACCGAGCGCCAGTTAACCAAGGTCGAGCGTCCACGCCCGGGCTCGTGCTCGGTAGAGGCCTCAGCCGAGCATAGACTGGCTGACGCCGCACCAACAGAACACGCAATAGAAAGCAAAGAGACGCAATTTATTGAAAGCTGTTTATTGGAAGCGAAGCAAAACGAGCAAAGTAGAACAAGCATGCAAAGCTGGGGTTGAAAACAACCAAGTTCCAGCCACAATGTCAAAGCAAAGAACGGGTAGTCCACGCTACATCAATAACAGAAACATCCAACAATAACGAGCTAGAGAAAATAACAATGTGAAGATGCCGGAAAGCACAAAGGGTCGCGCGCCCCGGAGGTCCCTGCCTGGTCGAAGTTGGCCATACCCGGAGAAAGATGAATCTGGTCCAGAGGGGTGTCGGCCGCACCGCCTAGGCCGAGCGCGAGTCCAGGGAACGGATCATCATCGACAGCAGCTCCGGTCCCAGATGCACCATGGGAGGCAGCGGGCTCGGCTCGGGGCTCCGGATCCATGAGCTCCAAAGGGAGCCCCCACGCCTCGGGGTCGAAAGTCGCGTCCCTGCGCCGTAGGCCAGTGTAGATCGCCTGCTGCATGTCGTACTCACCGATTTCGGCCATGTGCGCGCATTCCCTGGTCACGCACCACTTCCCCGCCCTAGTGGCCTTCAGCACCCCATAGCTCTCCTCTACATGCTCCGCGATGTAAGCCCGCACATCTACAGGGAAAGCCTCGGACCCGCGGTAGCGTGCCACAGCCGTGGCCGACGCCTCCTCAAGGGCTCTCTTTTCCTCGAGGGCCCTCCTCTCGCGCAAAGCCATTTGCTCGCGTTGAAAACTCAGTTGCTCACATTGCAGATTCAGCGCCCCCATCTAGGCCTAGAGCCGTCAAAATGGGCTTAGCCCGCCGGGCTAGCCTGTCCCGCCCCGCCAAAAGGGCGGGACGGTCCCTGATTTTCAAAGCCAGTTTTATGGCGGGCTAAAAGCCCGCCCCGCCTAAACCCGTGGGCTTGGCGAGGCGGGCCGGCCGCCAGCCCGCCTACTTTACTTTTTAAAAAAAAAAAAGTTTGAGTTTAATAAAAGAATAAATATTAAAGACTAAAGAGTCAAGTAGTCAACCACTCAGCCGCAACTCTACAACTCCAACCCTAAAAATCTCGGCCTCCCTGTCGGCTGTCTCCCACCCTGCTCTTCGCATCTTGCCCGCCAACTGCTCCGACTCAGGCCCTTGTAGCGACCGGCGACGCACACAATCACTCCGAGTCTCTAACACCAGCACACCACAGACGGCATCTGGACTCACAGGTAATTGATTTTTTTTTAAAAAGCTAGTTTTTTTTTTTGTTTTTCTATTCCAATTCGTAAACTGTAAAGTTAGTACTTAGTAAGTTAGTATATAGTTTAAAGTTAGTTTACACTTTACAGTATGTCAGTATGTAGTAGTTAATAGTTTATAGTTAGTAAATTAGTAATTATATATTATTGTTATTAATTATATATTAGTATATTACAGTATATAATATATTAATATGTAAATATCTTTTATATATGTTTGACAATTTGTGTATTTTTTACTGTCAGACACTCAAACTGTTTGTGATGGATTCTATATCTTTGAATCAAACTACTGGGAAGCAAACTACTGATACTATTGTTGATGATGCCGTTGATGGAATGCCAGGATTGGAAAGTACTTCAAAGAAATGTAAGTCTAAAGAACTTACCTCTGATGTGTGGAATTTTTTTACAAAGATTGGAGTTGATGCTGACGGTACTCACAAAGCTAAATGTAATGGTTGTTTGAAAGAATTTAGATCGGGGGGGAAACAAAATGGAACTTCTTCATTGAGGAGACATAGAGAAATATGTAGAATGTTAAAGTCTCATGACCTTAGGCAAATGTTTGTTACCAATGAAGGCAAACTTGCATCTAGGAAAGTAGATCCTAATATTGCAAGAGAGTTGTTAGCTTCTACAGTAATCAAACATGATTTACCATTTTCATTTGTTGAATATGATGGCATTAGAAAGTGGCAAAAGTATTTGAATCCCGATGTGCCTTCTATCTCTAGAAACACACTTGTGTCTGACATTACCAAAATCTACTTTCAAGAAAAAGAGAAGCTTAAACAAGTGTTAGCAAATATCAAAAATAGAATTTGTTTAACTTCTGATGTATGGACTGGGCACTTTGTTGATGAGAATTGGAAATTGAATAGTAAGATACTTTGCTTTGCTAAGATGCCCCCACCACACACAGGAGTTGAATTAGCTGCAAAAATATATCAATTTTTAAAAGAATGGGGAATTGAAAGAAAGGTGTTCTCTTTGACATTAGATAATGCATCTTGTAATGATACTATGCAAGAAATTGTAAAGGAGCAATTGACTTTGAATGAGAGTTTGTTGTGTGATGGAGAATTTTTCCACATTCGTTGTTCAGCCCATATATTAAATCTTATTGTTCAAGAAGGGTTGAAAGTTGTTACTTCAGCTTTGCATAAAATTAGAGAGTCCGTCAAATATGTGAAAGGTTCTGAGGGTAGGATGAAGAAGTTTGAAGAATGTATAGGTGCAGTTGGTAACATTGATACTAGTATAGGTTTGAGATTAGATGTGGTTACTAGGTGGAACTCCATATATTTAATGTTGGATAGTGCTATTAAGTACAAAAGGGCATTTGCTTCTCTCCAATTGAATGATAGACATTATAAATTTTGCCCTTCAAATGAAGAATGGAAAAGAGGTGAGAAAATATGTGAGTTTCTTGAGCCATTTTATGAGGTGACAATTTTGATTTCCGGTTCTTCATATCCTACCTCAAATCTATATTTTATGCAAGTGTGGAAGATTGAAAGTATGTTGAAAGACAATTTGCATAATGAAGATGTGTTGATATGTTTGAGAAGTTTGATAAATATTGGAGCGAATATAGCATAGTCCTTGCATTTGGAGCTATTTTTGACCAAGGATAAAGCTTGTAACATTGGAGCATTTATATGAGGAGCTTGAGAATGATACAATTAAAGTTCAAGACATGATTTCAAGGGTGAAGACAAAGTTGAACAAGCTTTTTAGTGCTTATGCGGATGTTGTTACTCCACTGTCCTTCTCAACCACGATTTTCTCAAGTCTCATCTTCAAGTATGCAAAGGGAAGGTGTAGGTAAAAGTAAAGGAAAAAGAGCATTTGAAGTAAGTATTATAAATTCTAACACTTTAATTTATATATATTTTCTATATGTGGATTTGTTATTATGATAGCATGTTTAATGTTTTAAATTTGACTTTCTAATTAATGTAGGCAATTAAAAAGTATGATAGCCAAAGTGTTAAGACTATTGGAAAGTCTGAATTGGATATTTATTTGGAGGAACCAAAACTTGAATATGCATATTATGAAGATTTGAATATCTTGGATTATTGGAAAGAACGTATGCATAGATATCCTGCACTTGCATTGATGGCACGAGATGTTTTGGCTATCCCAATTACCACTATTGCATCGGAGTCGGCATTCTCTATTGGTGCTCGTGTGCTCACCAAGTATCGGAGTTGTACTTTGCCTGAAAAAGTGCAAGCTCTTATTTGCACTAGAAATTGGTTGCATGGTTATGCTATGGGTAAGTTATTAAGTTTGTTTACAAAATAATGAAATATTGGAATATATTTTAGTTAGTTATTTTAGTCTATTGTAATTTAATTGTTAACTATATTTTGTGTTCATTTTTTTTGTAGATACTGAAGAAATTTCAAGTTCAACATCAAATTTGTCTTGTGAAGATTCAAATATTGTCAATCTTATTGATGAGTATGATGACAATGATGGAAATGAAGAAGCATAAGATGCAAATGTTGGAATGTAATGGACTTATCACTTATGGACTTATGTTTGAACTTTGAATGTTTGGTACTTTGGTTTAATATTTTAATGTTTTAATGTTTTATGAACTATTGAACAATTGAACTTATGTAGTATTAACTGTATTATACTATGATTGTATGAACTATTGGAACTTTTTGTAGATTTATTACTTTATATATCTTTATTAGTTAAGTGACAAATAAGTGTAAAGAGGATAAAAATTAAATTAACAAATAACAATCAATATAGTTATTACTTATTGGTTAGCATAATATTATTTTTTTTTTTTTTACAAAAAAAAAGGGTGTGGGGATTTGGCGGACCCTCGCGGGGGCCCGCGGGCTTAAGAGGGGTGGGGCGGGGGGGCAATTGTTAGGCCCGCTTTTAGGTGGGCTTTGGCGGGCCCCGCCCCGCCGGCCCGTTTTGACGGCTCTATCTGGGCCTCTAACTCCAGGCGCGCCTTGGTCTCAGCTTCCAGAGCCCTTCCCATGGCTCAGTAGCGAACCGCGGTCTGTAAGCAGAAACACAAGAAAATAAGATAAAAATAGGGCCCAATAGGGAAGGGAAAGGATCGTGGAAATTCACAAGAATAGGGTCATACCTCTATGAACGAGCGGTAGTCCGGGCGGCCCCAACACAACTCCTCATCGCGGGCCGAGACAAGACTCCGCATCACATCCTCAGCTAGCACGTCCCCCTGGAGTAAGGAGACTGAAGAAGGGACGGAAACGGGCCAACCTCGAGGAGCGGCGGGCATAGCAAAGGTGGAGCCCGCCGGGGCAGCAAAGCCAGGCGCTGGGATATCCGCCGTAGTGGACACCGAGCTGTGACGGCTTCGTGGAACCGGCACCTGTTCCGGAGGGGAAGCCCGGGGCGAAGGACGTGGCGCGCGTGACCAGCTGGGTTCCCCACGACGAGGCCTTTTGCTGTTTTGGCTCCTATAGGCCCTGAGGAGCGCGCGGGTGTCTTCGGCTTCGTCCATCACTGAAACACGCAAGGGTAAGCAAGCCTTATGTACCAAGCGAAACAAGAAAATAAAATTATGAGAAAGGAACGAACCACGGTAGTCGGGGTCGGACGCACCGGACGATGACTCCTCGTCCTCAACTATGTCGCCCTCGGAACCTCCGGACTCCCCGGAGGACAACACTAACAACCAGGGGACGAGAGGCTGACCAGAGGCTCGGGAGCGGCGGACCACGCACGCAGCCTATACTGCGCAGGGCCTCAGGAGTGACCAGAGGCTCCGTGCAAACCCCTCGTTGACCGTCAAAGAAAGCACTCAGATAGGTGGGGAGGTGAGGTATGTTGTCGACCTTGGCTTTAGAGATGTACCTCCCCCCCTAGGGGACCTCGAAGGGGAGACTGGGACCGGTTGATATGAAAACAAATTTGGGTTTCCAGTACTTGTTAAACCCCTTGATGTCCTGGAAAAATCTAAGCTTGGAGCGGGCCGAGACTGCCGCATAGCCTTTACCCTTGACCCCGCCCGAGCTACCACCTACTTGAAACAATTGCTGAAACAGGCTGAGGGAAGGGGGGACGGACGTCTGATGACATCTAACTAGGAAGGCTGACAGGATCCTATGGGAGTTGGGCACTAACAGCTCCAAAGCTATGCGATGGTGGTTAAGGAACTCGATGATGAAGGGATGTAGCGAGAAGGCGAGCCCCATTTGGAGCGAGGTGAGATGCACCCCGAAGTGACGAGGGGACGGGAATGACAAGCTCTACCTGGTGTTGACAAGAGACCGCGCAAGGGTGATATCGTAGTCATCCATGGCTTGGGCCAAGGTGCCGCCAGGGACGCGGGGGTCAAGCAGCGTGTGAAGAGAGTCGTCAAAAGGTTCGAGCAACGGCGCCGGCTCTATAACGTAACGAGGAGCGACGTCCATGAGGTTCACGGAAGGCTCGTTGAACTCGTCGAAGGGGTGGGGGAAATTTTCGTAAGTGAGAGCTTCCTCGCTCGAGGAGAGGAGTTCGGAGCGGTCTATGGAATCTAGCAAACTCTCGTACGGGTCGTACGAAGAAGAGTGCATGCAAGCTAAACGAAACTTAGACGCTAGAAGGGAATCAAGCTTGGAACGTGAAGAGAGGGGGAAGGACTACTAACCAACTCTAAGGGAGACGCGAAGGGTGGACGCACTCGAGCGGGTGACACGGGCTAGGGACGCTCGGCCTCGGCTGCAGACGCTCGGCTTCGGCGCTCGGCACTCAGCTGCGGCGGCGCTCGGCGGTGGCTCGGCAGCGGCGGCGGTTCGACGACGGCCGGCGGTGGTTCGGTGGCAATCCGACGGCGGCTTGGGCGGTGGTTCGGTGGTGTTTTGGCGGGATGGAATGTAGAGAGAGGGGGGAAGAAGTAATGTTGTGGTGTGGGGAGAAAAAAAATGAAGGGGGTAAGAGGGGTTTATATAGGGGGAAAGAAGGGGGAAATTCAATATTTAAATTTGGGGTAAAAAAGATGATGAGATGGTGAAAAGTGTTGGGATGGTGTGGGAGTATTTATAGCCTGGGAGGTATAAGAGTTTTGAAGGAAATTGAACTCCTAGACAGATAAGAACAATTGTGGAGATAGAATTTCACTCGCGAATAACACTCCAGTACAGTAAGGACTCCAGTTGGGGCGGACTCTGACCCAACCTGATGCGAAAGCTTATAAATAGTTCGTGTTTACTCTCTTTCGTTGCCGAAGTCTCGCAACTCAGAGAGTAGGGGACTGATGATGGAATAATTAGGACCGGGTGCGGAACACGAACGAGGCAAAAGGGGATCGGAACGAGCGACTCGGGGGCAGCCACGTGGCCGAGGTCAGCCCTCGGCCACGAGCTAGGCACGCTCGGGCGTGGCTGAGCGTGGATCGCGGCTGGGACCGCGACGCTCAGCCCGGCTAAGCGTCTGGGCTCGGCTGAGGCCGAGCGTGGCCCACGGCACGCTCAGCCCGGCTGAGCGTCCGGGCTCGACCGAGGCCGCAGCGCTCGGCCTCGGCCGAACCCGCCACTGGGCCGAGGTTAGCCCTCGGCCTAGTGGTGGGGGTTTTTGCTCTGCGCGTGGACCGAGTCTCGTGGCGACGGTTACGACCCGGACATTAGGCGTGTTTCCCTGCGTTCTCCAGATCAGTTACGCCTTGGGCTGATATAAAAGCTCGCTGGTTGTCTTGTTAGGACGTCTTCACTTACTTTCATCACATTTGTCTTGTCATTACATTGTTTACCTCTGTTATAGCATTACGTAATTCAATATACATTTTACCCCGCGGTATACTTATGGTCCATTAGTTTGTCATACCCCCATTATTTAATCGGGTTTTATAATTCGGACTACCCGGATTATTAAAATCCATCAACATAATTCATGTAGTTGCAAAAACTACTAAAAGTTTTCATCACTAACTTTTTGTTGTTTATTGGGCATTATACAATAGAACATGGTGCGTATTTACTACTAATTTGTATACATAAGGTTCATTATTTGTGTAATGTATTTTGATGCATGATTCACACAACTATGTAAATTACGATCCACAATAAAATTTGTTGGCGAGTTAGGGACGGCAAATTATGCTATGGACCCGAGTCCACCTTACAAGGTGGACCCGAGTCCATGTTCACAATTTTAAAACTCTATGTTCACAATTTTAAAATACTATATTCACAATTTTAAATCTCAATATACAAAATCACATTACTCAATATTCACAATTTTGCTATATTGATTCAAAATTGTGTTATACTGTTGAATACAAAATTTTGTAATTGTAAATATAAAATTCTAAAATTGTTAACATAGAGTTCTAAAATTGTAAAAATGGACCCGAGTTCACCTTGCAAGGTGGACCCGAGTCCATGCCATAACAACCTGTTAAGGACAAACAAATCTGACCCACAAGTCAGCCCATAAACCTACATTGGGCAAATTTTTCTATGGACCATGCATCAAAATATAATAAAACAAATAGTAAACTTTATGCATTACAAATAGTGAACCTTTTTTTGAAAACTCAAATAGTGAACCTTATTGATGCAAATAGTTAAATTTACTGAGTATCAAATTCTAAGTAAAAGGGGTAGTATAGTCCATAATGCTCGACAAATAATAAACCTCATGCATAACAAAAATGAGCTTAGAACATATATGCCTATGTAATCAACTCTCAATCAGTTTGTACATGTTCAAATAATGAATACTATGCATCCGAATAGTGAACCTTATGCATATAGATAATAAACTTTTAAAATATTTTCATACTATTTTGTACACATTCAAATAATGAATATTAATGTACTCTATACATTAAAAGTAATATACCCTATGCATAGAAAATAATATACCCTATGGATAGACATGGTCTGGTCCACACAGTTGTGGACCATGGTCAATAAGCATGGCCTACATTGACACCTAATTAGCACCCATAGTTAGCAGACAAACATTAGGAAGTACAAAATTAGAAATCTAAAGCACTGGAAAATTATTTGCTATAGTTTTCTGTTTCAAGGTATAAGTTGGGAAGCCCCCAAATATTGTTTCTAACAAATAAATCATAGTAAAAGGTATAGAAGGGGAAAAGAAATTGGGACACGTAACTCTCCAAATACATGCAACTGTATGAAACTCAACAGACGGATTTCACCATGTTCAACTACATAATTTACTTATCAACTACAGATATAGCCATGGTACCTGCCTACTGCAATATAGCAGTGATTGTTAATATAAGTTCATAACAGAAGAATACCCAGGAATGTTGCCAACAACCTCTATTTGGTAGTTTTAATAAAACTACTGTAAAGGCACTGACCTGGTAACTTGCAATAATGTTAGAATCCTGGCATTGCATTGCCGTAGATATCATACTCGGACTTATGGAAATCAAGTGAAAAGAACCTCACTTGAATCTTCCGAACAATACCTTGCAAGAGAATGATTTCTCAGTCGAACATTTGCCTTCAATGTCAACCAAAATATCACCACTGATCCCAGACATTGATGAAGTCATTCCACATCTCAGCAGCAATTATGTCACGGGAGTCGTATCCCATCGGTTCTTGATTGGGCAGAGATAATAAGGGATCAAGTTGGTCATCTTCATCGGGCAATTCTTCGACAATTTTTCCTTCAACACCATTAAACAACCAATCGTTTCTTTCCTCACGGCGAATGAAATTGTGAATCACACATGCTGCTATGACAATATCCCTTTGTGTCTGAAAAGCATATTGAGTAGCAATTGTGAGGATGGGGAATCTTGTTTTCAACACATGAAATGACTTTTGAATGGCATTTCCTAATGATGCATGACGGTTATTAAATAATTCTTTTGCATTTCTTGGTAATTGATTAGCACCCCTATATTCTTGGAGGCGATACCGAGCTCCTTCAAATGGTGCAACGAAGCCCTCAGAATTGAAATAACCCATATCAACAAGATAATATTTTCCTACATGATAAATACATTTTTAAGTACATAATGGACAAACATTTCTAGGAACAAACAAGAAAAAATAATATGCAAACAGAAAATAAGGGAATACATGAGGCCATTTAAATGAAAATCACCTTCAGGAATTGGAGGAAAGTTCTGGTCTGGATCATCAAGAACTGCTCTTAATACGCGTGAATCCACAGCTGAGCCTTCCCAACCAGGATAGACAAATATGAATTGGAGGTCAAATGTGCAAGCAGCCAACACATTTTGTGATAAGTAACCTTTTTTGTTACGAAAACGGGCTTGGTCCTTGGCTGGTACATGAGCAGGAATATGCAAACCATCTATTACACCAATGCAATCCTGAAGAAAGAATCTATTTAGCTCAAAATTTGATTTATATCCATAGAAAATGGAAGAGAAAACAGGTAGCTGGCAAAAGAAAAAAGAAGGCAAGTCTGATCAATTTACCTTGAAATATGGGTAGAGTCTGTTGCTTTTCAGGATCTCAGGAGGAGTAGTGAGTGGTGGAGGCTGAAGGAACTCCCGTGCCAATGACTTAATTGCCTTTAGTACGTTATTGAAATGCCTGCTTATTGTTTCACCTGAATGCTGGAAACGCTCTTGAATTACTCTATTTCGTTCACTATGCCCAACAATACTCAAGAAAATTGCCAACTGTTCCTCTATACTAACACCAGATGTATCACGCAGCAAGCCACGTTGTCGAAGAACATCACATAGCTTCTGAAAGACATGCTTATCCATTCTAAGCATATCTCGACATACATCCTCAGGGCCATTGAGTAATTCAGACATAAACCCAGACCCTTTAGATTGCACGCCCCGAGAAGGCTGTTTACTTATACAATTGTAGTAGTAGTAACCAGCAGCTGCTGCAACTAATTCCATTTCGTCCAATTCTATGTCAACATCATCCATGCCTAGCAGAAAAATATAGCAAGTTGACTTCAGAAAACCGAATGTAATATCAATATATATTATCAATAGAATCATAAAATAATCCTTCAGAATTCCACAGGATCCAAGCATAAACATTTCAGGAACCACTTGATCAAGGTTACAATCAGTAATTGATTTCGTCAAAACTTAGCTAAACCTCCATTAGGAGTATTTGATGAAAACAAATTGAAAGTACATACAATCCAGGAGTAAATATCACCATTTAAAAAAAATATCAGAAGCATTTTGTACTAATTGTGTGGGACAGAATCACAAAGCACTCTACACCTCACTAGCTAGCGATTAGCCTCACAAGTTTTATAACGTAAGCAGACAACTTCAGGATACAAAACCAAGTACCTTCTAACAATAACACGAAGGCCTTGTTTGGTAACATAATTAGCTTATAAGCTAATTTTGGTTTATTTGACCACTATTAGTTGTTTGACTTGGTTAAACAGTCAATATAAGTGTTTAATAATTAGTTTTTTTGTAACAGCTTATATTCCAAAATGCTAAAATTCAAAAAGCTTCTCAAAACAACTTTTCCGTTCAACTTTTTGATAAAGTCAATTTGCATGTAATCAGCTATTAGCTAACAACTAATTTACCAAATATTTTTCTACAATCAGCTAATGGTTTCAACTAGTCAAACCCACTAACCCGACCAAAGCTAACAGCTATTTACAAAACACCCTCGAAATAATAATCCAGAAAGAGATAGCACTGCACAAAATAAAGGAAAAAAAAAAATTAAAAGCTCCTTCAACTTCAAGCAGTAGCATAGAGAACTTGGTTACCAAGGCAACAACCTCAACAACTTGGTTGGGGTTGCCCTGAATTAGGCTATACTTCTTCTAACAACAGCAGTGTGAAAGTAGCATATGACTATCGAATGTCATTAACTATAGAAATACACCATTAATTACAGCAAAAGTGCAAGAAGAATAGGAACGCAAAATGGTCGATTTCAAGAAACAATTTACACATAGACAAGGGAAAACATAGAGAGAAAGCGAGGATTTTATACCTGGAATTGATGGTCGGGCGGAGAGGTGAGAGAGAAAGCGGTTTAGTGTGAGAGGAGAGGTTTAACGAGAGGAGGCCGGAATCCGGAGCCGCGCTCCGTCGGTTCTGTACTCGAAGAGAAACAAAATTGGTTGAGTTTTACAGTACCTGTGCCCTCCCGTTTAGTGTATCTTTTAACTAAAGTACTAAACTAGTGTTTTGCCCACCTAAATAATTATTTTATCATGAATTTAGAAAAAAACAAATAAAAAAATGAAAAAGATAGTTAAAATATATAATATAATACCGACTAATATAGTAGATTTTCTCATGTATTTGGTTAGGTATGTATTTTTATAATTTTCAAAATTAAAATTTTACATGTTAATATAATTCTAATCATGTACTCTTTTTGTTCTATTTATTATTCATTGGTCAAAAATAACTTTTTTTTTTCCTTATTTTCTTTATTATTTTTAATTTTTTAAATTTGATTTTTATGTTTAATAGTACTTTTAAGAAAAAATGGTTATTTTACCCCTTCAATTGTGCTATGATGATAAATTAATCCTTTAATTTTATCCCGGACCTCATTTAGTCCATGAACTGTTCGTTTGAGACTATTTTAGTCTCTCACCTCAGATATCTATTAAAATTAATAGTAATTGAAGGATAAATATGAAAATTGATTAGCTTTTCTCACAAAACACAGTTCAGTGCCAATTTTTCTTTGGTGATGAGGGAAACCCACTGATAAACACTATTTTTATATTTAATTTAGATTAAAATTTTAGTTTTATTTATTTAATATTATATTTATCTTAAACTTTAATTTATATTTTATATAAATATTGAATAATTAAGCTTAGTTGTTAAATTGGGCTGACACGTACTACTTTTCATTTTAATTGTTTTATAATTTCAGAAGTCCAATTCCATTTAACATTAAATAGCCATTTTAATTTGGAGCATTGTGCGTAGACGGCGACTGCAAGATTTCTTCAACGAACGAATTCCGTGAATTGCTACTTTACAAAGACGTGGACTTCTGTTGCGATGCTGCGTATGGACGTGCGACAGATACGAACTGCGTGCGGCAAGCATTTTCGGGTAGATTTCGACCGCAAGTCACTCCTTCGAATGAACGGTTGAATCTAAACCTAAATTAGTATAAAGAGGCAAGGAGTTCAGTAGTAAAATCGTCAAGTTTGTACAGAAAGAATTTCATTTATATTGTAAGCATCTCTGCGATGTCCTGCTGAGTTCTTATTGTTCCAATTCGAGGATTATGGAAGTTTGATTCTACAAGACCAGTAAGCTTTATTTAGCCTAAATTATTCTTTGCGCTTTATTATCTATATATATATCTTCTGTTATATTCATATATATGAATTATTGCTTGTTAATTGTTGCAAAAGGACCCATTGTTCAATTATCAAGTTATTAAATTGCTAGTTAGAACCTTGAATCCGTAATTGTTTAAGTGTTCTGATGTTGGTAGCAAATAGCACAATTTGATTATAACTGATTTTCAGTTTGTGTTATGAAGATATATAGTCTAGCTTAAATGAACCGAGCTTATGAGTTTGTTGGCTATGATTGGTATTCTTTCTAATTCGATTAATGCTGTTAGTAAATTAAATCCTAAGAGCTTGTTTAGGGTTGTTTATTAGCTAGGGAAGTAATCAAAGAGCTTGTTTTGATTACCGACGAAGTAAGGAAAGACAGATTGTTAGAGCTTGTTAATAACCATAACCAATCTAGTAAAGAGTAAAGTTAGTTTGGCTTGCATATCAATATCTATCTTGTTAGAATTAAATTGATATTATTCCTTGGGTTGGATACCATTTTCCATTGACATTTTCTTGATAATTATTTGCTATTTGAAATTATTTTCCATTTTTCATTTTATTATTGCTATTTAAGTTTCGATCCTCATTTCATTATTTATTAAATCTATTGCTAAAAATAAGTCTAACCAATCTCTGTGGATACGACCTTACTCATCGCTATTACAGTTCATAAGAGTAAGTATTTATTATTTGTTGGTTTCGACACCCATCACCCACAGTCACTATCTAAGGGTGGGCACGGAGTAAATCCTACACTGCGACCATAGCTGGCAAAAGATCATATGATGTTCGCACATATGCTGTCTATTTTGGTAAAGAACTAAAATTTAAGAAAAATGACAAGATTAGGTGTGTAGCTACATGTTCCCAAGATGGGTGTAGGTGGCAGGCAACATGTAGGAAAGATTCTGATGAAGGCAATTGGAAGGTGATTGCCTTGAATGGTGTTCATGAAAATTGTCCATGGGTGAATGATAACAAGTTGATAACTTCAAGATTAGTTGCAAATAGGTGGAAAAAACATATTGCTGGAAATAGTACTTGAAAGATAAATGAATTTAGAGAGACAGTCTGCACTAAAGATCACCATTCAATGAGGCAAGCATACAAGGCTTTGAAAATTGCTAAGGCTGAAATTAAGGGTGAAATTGAAGACAATTTCAATAAAATTTGGAGTTACTGTTTAGAAATGCAAAAAACTAATCCAAAGAGCACTTGTATGGTGAAGTTATCTTATCTTCAATATGAAGGAGGTAAAAGGAGATTCCTTAAAATGTATATATGTTGGGAAGCTTGTAGAGAGGGGTTCAAGCACTGTAGGCCACTCAATGGAATTTATGGTTGCCGTATTAAAGACAAAGCTGGTGGAATGATGCTTACTGCCATTGGTCTAGATGGTAATGAATGTATATTTCCAATTGCATATCCAATAGTTGAAGGTGAGAATAAAGAGTCTTGGTGTTGGTTTTTAGAGCTTTTGAGTAGGGACCTTAAAATATATTATGTGTCTCAACAAAATTATACATTCATGTCTGATAAGCAAAAGGGGCTTATTCCAACTTTTGAACAAGTGTTACCAATGGTTTCTCATAGGTTTTGTGTTAAGCATTTTCATGCTAACATGAAGGTAGCTGGGTTTGGAGGAATGGTAGTTAAAGATGCATTATGGAAAGCTGCTAGGGCCACAACTGTAACAACATTTTCACAAGTCATTAGGGAGTTAAAAGCATTAGATGTTCAGGCTTTTGAATGGTTGGGAGACAAGCATCCTTCTGAGTGGTCTAGGTCTCATTTCTCTACCGATGTTTAAGTGTGATGTCCTTGTTAATAACTTATGTGAATGTTTCAATCCACTTATACATTGCCTCGAGATTGTGAGGAAACATATTATGATGAGGTTATTTGCTAATAGACATCAAACAATTAAATGGACAAGAAAATTATGTCCTAATATTGCTAAGAAAGTTGAGGTTTTTGAGAAACAAGCTGGAGGGTATTAGGGATACCAGAGTACTGCAGTGTTATTTGAAGTCAAGAGGGCTTATGACCAACACCAAGTTAATCTATCTGCATAGACATGCTCATGTAGGAAGTGGGATCTGAATGGTATACCATGCAGGCATGTTATATGTGCTCTATGGCTTAAATATGGAAAGGTTCCACTATATGACTTTGTAGATCAATGCTATACAGTTGACACTTATTTAAAGGCATACTCTGGTGTTATCCGACCACCTAATGGCAGGGCCTCATGAGTGGCCAGAAACATCAAGAGAGCCTCCATTACCGCCTATCTTCAGTGCAAAGGTTAGAAGACCTAGAAAGTTGAGGAAAAAATCTACAGGTGAACTGACAAAGGATGGAATTCATATGTCTATAAAGCATGTCAGCTTTCATTGTTCAATATGCAAATAGAAAGGCCATAACTCAAGAAGGTGCCCTCGGGTAATTTTTGTCACTAACCAGTTTGCTTAGTCTTTATTATGTATGCAATGTGTCTGTATAATCTTTATTTGCCTGTATAATATAAGAGAGCTAAAGTGCCAAGAAAAGAGGCACAAGCTGAAGTGCCAAGAGAAAATCCACAACCTGAAGTGCCAAGAGAAGAACCACAACTTGAAGTTCCTGCAGAAGCTAAAGAAATCCCAATTGGTGAATTAGGATCAATTTCTATAGAATTGCAAGTTGTTGGTGATGGCTCCCAACTGCCATTTGAATGGCGAATTCGAGGTTGAAACTTAAAATACTAGACTTGGTGATGAGGATTGATTTAAACGCTAACATCTGATTATATTGATTTTTTTTTATAGTTGTACTTTGATTACTGTTGGAGACAATATAGAGCATACAATTGATGATGTCACTTTCATCCAAGGTATTAATAGATGATTGATTCATTTCTTATGTATAGTTGATCTTGTGGTTTTTGTATTCATAAAGGATTGATGTGTATAAGGATTGATTTCTATGCAGGACTTGATGGCATAGCAGTTGATAGCATTCAACAACAGGGAATGGATGACTTCACATGGGATAGCTCGGAAAAGAAGAAAAATGTCAAGCCATGTTAGCAAAAAAAAAAAAGTAGTTCATTCTCTACTAAAGTCAAATCCAAACAAGTGTGCACCTCCAACCAAATCTAAGGGGAAGAAATTATTGGGACGGACCAAAGCAAGGAAGTACAACACAAGGTCAACTATGATGCATAAGACCAAACTTTCAAAAACCAGTGCAGATTGTCCAATTGATATAGACTAGATTTAAATGACCACTTTTTTGTGAAGGAGTGATGGTTTTTGATGTATGGATGACAATTTAGAATTGTGAATGTTAACTTAGAATGAACTACTGCTTGTGAATGTAAACTTAGCATTGTATCCAAACAATTGCCCTTTTTGATGTATGGATGATAATTGACATTGTGCTAGTAAATTTTGCAGTTGATAACTTATAGTTTTCCATTTAACTTTTACATTCTACTAGTGAATTAACCATTGCCATTTAACCATTCATTGAATTAACCTTTACATTCTGCAGTCATTACAGTCACACTAATACATTGCCATTTAACCATTCATTGCTGATAGGGATAAATTCTCGATCTACGTAGCCCGGTATGACATTACCGGTCTAAGTATAAATACCGGTCTATTTAGACCTACCGGTCTATTGTTATGTGTTACCCCTGACCACCTGCCCGGTCTAGGCAGGTCGGTCAGGTATGTCACCCGACCTACTTGAGTCCGAGCGCTAAACCCCTCGAGACCGTGGTTGACTTTGGTAATCGGGTGTCCCGATCTCTGCTGGGGGATACTCACTATAAAGTCTTGACCCGTTCGGGGGCTTCCATCTGGCCTTCACCCGTAAGGTCGTATTTAGGACCGGTGCATGCTTGACACGCGTAGCGCATGCCGCCGGCCATGAACCTGTCCCCAAGGTTCCCGATAAAAAGCGCATTTAATGCTAGCGGAAGGACTTTTGGCTGTTTCTACTATACAATAGTCAAAGAGACCGGGAACCTCTGACCCACTGTCACGTAGACCAGATTCTCCTAGGGTATTCTGTATTGTACCCGTTTTAATATTAATAAAGAGTATTTCTACCCGTGTTTCGGTATATTACGTATTCCGGTATATTAGTCTATCATTTTGGTGTCGTCCGTGGGGACCGACTAGTAAAGCCGACCTTTACTGTCGCACTTCGGTCTCCTACCATGTATCCTTATATGGATTACTTCGTCGCTGCCAACCAGGAGCAGGAAGCACCCTCCGACCTTCGGTCACGACTGAGCTCTCGAGAAGAGCCGAACAACATGGTTGGGGTGCCGCCACCCGACCTAGTCAACGTTATCCGGCAACCGCAAGCTTTCCCTATCCCTGTAGAGCCAGGCCCCTATCAATACCCAGCGTACTCGGTTGACCCGAACATGCAATGGTGGCCTAATTCCCCTCGTTTTTACGCGCAACCATTCGCTCAACCATTCCTGTTCCAACCAATACCGCCCATTCAACCCTAGGTTCCTCAACCCAAGACTACTACGATTGAGGCCGCTACGACCGCTACACCCGGGCTACGAAGAGCTCAGTCCGGGAGACGTTCAATGTCCTTCCGATTGCACAAATCGATCCCCGCGTGACGCCCGGCACTCTCCCGGTTAAGCGGTACGGGAGCACCGCGCCTTGCTGACCGCGAAGAACAGCCGAGGGCGAGCGCTTTTGATCGGATAAATCCTCTAGTTCGGCGAAGGTCGGGAGCGGTAGAAGGGGGACGCATGTCGCTGGATCTGCTAGTGCCTAGTGACGGAGACTCTAGCAAGGCTAACTCCTCTAACTCCCGGCATCACAAGCACCGAAGCAACGCCCGATAGTCCGGTCTCTCTCGAGGAATACTCGATCAAGTGCAGGCGGAATTTAACAGGTGGAAGCCGGAACAGGGCGACAACAGATCATCCGACAGAGCCAGCAATCTGCTAAGAACGCCTTTCACTCAGGAGATCATGAGCCAGCCCTACCCCATCGACCTACGAGTACCGGGTGATAAGGATTACAGTGGGCCATCAGATCCTGAACAGCATGTTAACTTGTATTACGGCAACATGCTTATGATGGGAGTCTCGGAGGCCGTCATGTGTCGGGCTTTCTACTCCACAGTGACTGGTAGGGCGACCGAATGGTTTAGAACCTTGGAATCGGAATCCATTTCCAATTTTCGAGAACTAGCCCGGAGATTCGTTCAGCGTTTCGCAATATCCAAAATGGTAAAGAAACATTTCTCCCACCTCGAGAATGCCAAACAGTTGGAGGGTGAGCCGCTCCCCGTCTTTATCAAGCGATGGAAAATCGCGATGACCGAAATCAAGCCAATTGATGATGGGACAGCGACGAATCTACTGTTATCCTCCTTGCGGGCTGGAAACCTATACTAGGACTTGATCCACCGACCACCGCTCTGTTATGAAGACGACGTGCGCAGAGTAGCTGACCACGCCACCGCTACGGAGGCAAACTCGGCTAAAAGGTTGATGGAGACGGGGGGACTGAGGAAAGATCAGAGACGCCCGAATGACCCAAGCCAGAAAGACCGAGACGGAAACCCGGTCTGCACCCCTTTGAGCAAACTAGTGGCGAAGGTATTGCAATATGCCCAGGCTTGTCATATGATACAGTTGCTCGCGCCATCGGAAGACGGACCTAACAAGGACATGTATTGCGCGTACCACCGCAACCGGGGACACGACACTGAGGAATGCCATGTTTTGAAGGGCCTGATCAATGATTTGTTACAGACCGGCGAGTTGGCTCAGTTCATCGAGAAGAAGAAGAAAGGTCGTCGGGGATGGAAAAAGTTCTTCAAGAAGTCAGACAAAGATAAAAAGGAGAAAGACCCCGAGCAAGATCGAGAGCCTCCGCCGTCCGGGTCGAAGTAGGTCATTCATGTTATTTTCGGAGGACCGGAGGGCGGTGATAGTGTTGAGGGGCGTCGTAATTGGGCCCGGGATTTGCACGTCAGCCTTGTTGAAGAGGCCAACCCCGAGAAAAGGCCGAAGTTGGAGCCGATTACTTTCACAGACCAGGATCTACCGACTAGTGCAGATTGTGCAACCGAGGCCTTGGTCGTGACCATAGACATCAACGGCGCTGATGTCCAAAGGGTAATGGTGGACACCGGGTCAAGCATAGTAAATGTCATGTATCTGGAGGTCTTTAAGAAACTTCAGCTGGACCGATCTAAGTTGGCCCCGGTCAGAACCCCATTATCTGGTTTCACGGGGCCATGGTACACTCGGAGGGAGTTGTCCGCCTGCCGATAGAGGTCAGGGCTGCCCCCAAGTCACTCAGAGTAATGATGGAATTCGTTGTAGTTGACCTCGCCTGTGTTCACAACGTGATATTGGGAAGACCGGGAATCTCGCAGTTAGGGGTCATCATTTCCATGCCGCACCTCTGCATAAAGTTTCAGACCCGGGAGGCGTAGGTGTGGTGAGAGGCGATCCCTAGTCGGCCAGGCGCTTTTATGTCCGGGCAGTTCAAAAGCAGGACGCTAGCACGTCCAAGGTAAACACCATCACCAAGAGAAGAGATGACGACCGGGGTGAGCAGCCGAGCCGTCCGAAGAAGTCGAGGAAATTGCTTTATCTAATTCCCGGCCTGACCAGACGGTAAAGATCGGCACAACGTTGAGTCAGGACCTTAGGTAGGCTATCTTGGTCGTTCTCCTAGAATATGCGGATATATTTTCTTGGGGGCCCGAAGACATGCCGAGGATTGACCGTCAAATCATCTGTCACCATTTGGCAGTACGGTCGGGATCGAGACCGGTTAAACAGAAGCAAAGACATTTGTCAAGTGGAATACCTGTCAACAAACTTACTAAATACTTGCAATTGTCCCCCAACTACTGTAAGGCATCATCATTCACAATAGGAGGTCGTGTACCAGTAGCAGATAAATCACCACTTTGATCTTTTGTTTTCTTATTATCTCTGTTGGTAAATTCTACAAATATAAAAGTGTAATTTTACTACCATTTTAAATATAAACGATGAAAACTAACTTAATAACTAAATATAAGAATGTATACCTCATCCAAAAAGACTAAATGCACAGGCCATTGTACAAAATTACCAACGATATGTGCTATAGTGGCATACTCCAGAGTTGGCATGGGGAGATTAAATTGTTCTACCCCATCAACCACTTCATCGACCCAAACTTTAACACAATTAAGGAACAATGGTTTATTATGCACTATAACCCCGTCTGTACTTGGGTGAACCATACCCTTTGCAACAACAGTTGGTGTGACACCAACATCGGGACATACTGCTAGTGAACACCTTTTAGGACTCTATTATTAAAAAAACGTGTGTTAATCTTAATCTAACAAGAAATGATATTTTGATATATGAAATAACTTTTGATATTACCTTAATTGTTGTAATTGGATATGTGTCAACTGAATGACAACTGCTACGAGTAGGCGGTAGATCACAAAGCGGTGGATCATAAGGGGTGTAGACACTTTGAGGAGTTCCAACCGGGACCCCTATCTTCTCAAATTCTTACAATTGCAACAAGGACACACAATATAATCTTTCGCCTTTTTACTCCTATTTTCTTCAGCATATTGTATAAACTCTTGAACCCAACCCCTTGCACATATTTGAATGTAGTGCGGTTTTCATACATCCAACGCCGATCCATATCTATCAATTCATAAAATGGTACTCTAAGTACTATATATGAAGATATGGATACGCAATGATGGATGTATTTATAAACGACATTAGGTTATTTGCATTGAAATCAAATTACCTAATTCGTAATCAAATTAAAATACCTATATAATCAAAGTATACCTAACTCATCAAATTTTATACCTACTCATCATCAAATTCAATCTAAATCATCAAACTAAATAATTCATATTATATAATATACCTAACAAATCAAATACCTAATTTGTCAAATTACATAGCTAATTCATCCAAGTAAACAAATTACTAATCACAAGTGGTAGCTAGGTCAATTCTTAAAAATAATAAATATAAATATTTTAATACAATATTTGGAGTTAAACATTAGAATATAAATTTGGAAGCAATAAAAAAATCTTTTTTTTTTCTCTTAGCATATTTCTTATGAGGTTAATGTTATTATCTACATATATATGTGGAAGGTTAATTTCTTATGAGGTTGGGTAATTCAAGGGAAATAATTATTGGAAATAAAGAATATTCCTTTAATGTAATATAAATTTTATATAATATTATTTATATAACTTATTATTATTTTTTATGAATTGTATTTTCTATTTAATAAACATTAATATTTTCAAATCAACACATTTGACAAATAAGAGACTAGAACATTCTGCTACCACATCTGAGAACTCGAGATCTAGGTTGAATGAATAGATCGCGTTCCTTCATCACACGTGCACCGTGCACGGAGGAAGACTCGCCACACATCCACTCGCGTCGCCCACTATTATGGCCTGCAGGGGTTGGCAACCTTGTCCGTGGCTACTGAGCCCTGGCCAAGCACAAACCAGTCATGCATCGCCTCGTCTATCCACACCATGATAGGGGGTTGGTCCTCCACAACTCTCCTCCACTTTATTTGAAATTTGCAAAATGTCTGATCTGATTTCTTCAGTTTATTTGATTCTAATTCTTTTTTACTTTTATACAAAGTGTCTACATTTACTAAAATTTATTACAATCGCTATGTATTTGATTCCAATTATCATTCTTAAGCCATACACGTCTTAAAAGATCCGGATTGCATAGTAATTGGTGAGCCTGACTGCCACCAAGCAACAGAATCCTGCTTCACATACTGCATGTTGATATAACCATTAATATATATATAGGTGGTGGGGAATGCCCCTATTCTTCTAATTTTATTTATGGCCCCGCCAGGCAAGATTCTCCTTTGGCAGAACACAAATTAATTTTCGCCAGGCAAGATTCTCCTTTGGCAGAACACAAATTAATTTTGAAATGGCAAGATTCTCCTTTGGCAGAACACAAATTAATTTTGAAATGATCGAATTCATATAGAATGGTAATATTCATAGATGGATAGTAATGTGGTCTTTAATTAATTTGCTCAAATGATCGAATTCATATAGAATGGCAATATAATTGTGGTCAGTTTTTTCACAAAGCAACATATGTACAAATTAAAATACGGTTCCCTAATCTGCTCAACAGGAACCGTATGTACTGCAGTTAGCTAGCTAGCCATAGCATCAATATATATTTGTGTGTGAGTGCAGGCGCGCGTGTTTGTGTATATATATATATATATATATATATATATTCTATTTTATACCTAATATATATTTTTATATTTACAATACAATCGCAAGTATATATAATTACCAAACTCTAACCCTTCACCTCCAAAATCTCATTCTATATTATGATTCAACTATAAACATTGCTACTAATCCTGCTGTATGTATTCGTATTGTTTAATTTTTTTATTAATTGTTCTTACTGTCATAATAATTAATGAAATATTGCAACTTAATTATGTGAGTTGATTGTTTATTATTTATGATATTATATAGGATAACAAATAATAATACAATTGAACTTAGGTATTTTTTGTAATATTTTTACAGGTATACTTTAAAGGACTTAAAAATGGAGACCTTAAATAGGTTCAAAGCCTATTTATCATCTATTTTGAAGCCTTTTTAAAAGCTTATATGTTAAATAGGCTTTTAAAAAAGTTTCAGGCCAGGCCAAGCCAACTGTAGGCTCAGGCTTGAGCCTTAAAAAAAGTCTACATGCAGGTCTAGGCCTAGGCTCAGGCTCTAGATTTTTATAGCAGGCCCAGGCCCAAATTTCTAAAGCTCGGCTCAGCCTAGTCTATTTTCACCCCTAGTCGCCACGCGACTGACCCCGGGTCCACGTGCCCTCCCCGGAGCAAAAATGCTCCGTCCATGCTCCGTACCCGATCCTAATTATTCCATAAATTTGATTCTAATTCTTTTTTTACTTTTAAACAAAGTGTCTACATTTACTAAAATTTATTACAATCGCTATGCATTTGATTCCAATTATGATTCTTAAGCCATACACCTCTTAAAAGATCCGGATTGCATAGTAATTGGTGAGCCTGACTGCCACCAAGCAACAGAATCCTGCTTCACATACTGCATGTTGATATAACCATTAATATATATATATAGGTGGTGGGGAATGCCCCTATTCTTCTAATTTTATTTATGGCCCCGCCAGGCAAGATTCTCCTTTGGCAGAACACAAATTAATTTTGAAATATATCTTACCTCTTATTAATCAACCAAGATATATAGAATAGTAATAGTCATAGATGGATACATATGTGGTCTTTAATTAATTTGCTCAAATAATGATCGAATTCATATAGAATGGTAATATAATTGTGGTCAGTTTTTTCACAAAGCTACATATGTACAAATTAAAATATGGTTCCCTAATCTGCTCAACACGAACCGTATGTACTGCAGTTAGCTAGCTAGCCATAGCATCAATTAGGCCATGGAAGAGCTCAATTGGTCAAGGGTAAAAATTTAAGAACAATGACGCAGAATAGAGCTAGTCTTATCCGTGACAGTGTAGAAGTAAGTTCTCAAAGTGAGGGGCTCTTTGTTCATGGTAGGGTCGGGGTGTGGGACTCTTAGGATTGGAAATTCAACCTTTTGGCAATAATTAGGCCATGGAAGAGAGCTTTTCCAGCAACGCCATTCTAACACAAATCAAATATCTATACACCTCCTTTACTTTTCCCTGTAAGGGTTTAAGCCCATTTTCCAATTCATCGCAACTCCTCTTCAATTCTTCTACTCTCACCCTAAGCTTACTACAGTCTTGAGATCTCATCAATTCTTGGCGTAATTCCTGAGCTAACCACACTGTGTTTTGTAGCTCCCGGACCTGCAAACTCTTCTTAGTCTCTTTCTTGAGGTTGTTTCTTAACTCTTGCAACAAAGACAGCCACGAGTGGTACGAGGAATACGGGGTTGCCGCTCGACTGATCTGTACTGTCGTGTTATGCCCATTCCGATGTTTTAACTTGAATGACAGTGCACTGTCGAGAATTTCAAATATTGTTGAAGTAACCAATGACGATCCATCCAAAATCTCCTCTAACTCGGATCTTACGACGTATTTGTTTTTCGTTGCTCTCGAGTTCATACGCTGATGTTGAACAATTCTCTTGAAACTTGGAATAAGCGAGGAAATTGTAGAGTTTGTCATTTTGCAGCCGCTTTCTCTTCCCAGTAACAGTTTGTTGGCACGCGCAACCGCGATTGAAGTAGGAGCTTCGAGGCAGTGAAGAGCCAACCTCAAAGATTTCACGTACTCGCAAACGTTGTCCAGCTTGTCCCCCAACTCATTGCAGGCATCCAACAGATCAATGCTGTTCTCCTCCAGATACCGTTCGATGGCTTCGCGATCCGACGGCTGGGCAAAGGTGGAGGATGTGGGCAGAGATTGGTGGGCGAGCTTTTGGGTGGCCACTAAAGCATCGAGTGCATGAGCTAGAAAGGACACGGTGATCACGCAATCATTAGGAGAAGATGATGATAATAATAAGGTTTTAAGGTTTGAAGTGAGGTGCTGATTGAATAAGGTTTGGATTGGAAATGGAAGCACCAAGGAAGAGGAGCTCGATAGCCTCAACGAGAGGTTTGCCAACATCTTCATGGTTACCTTCTGCCCTCGATCGCCTGCTTAGCTTCTTTCTTTAAGCTCCCTGTCGCATCAAACCTCGTTTATATATATCCCAACTGTACCCAATTATTGGCAAAACTACTTGGGAATTGAAAATAAATCCTCCATTAATTTAGGCAAAAATTTGTCTGTTGCCATGACACGTGTCAGATGGTAGATAACTGGGTGCATAAATACGACAATTTAAATAATAATAATAAACAAAAAAAAAAAAAACAAGAAGTTATCATTAGTAACCATTAATTTTTATAGTAAATAGTATCACAATTTCGTATTACAATATTTATCATGAGTAACGATTTATTTTTAATTCAAATTGAACGAGTATTATTACAATTTCTTTTATGAGTAACATTTCAAGTATAAGTATTATAATATTTATATTATAATTACACTTTGTAAATATCACAATTTCAATTATATTATAAATATTATACTCCGTAATAGTTATCATTATTAACAATTATTTTATTCTAAATAGTATTACAATTTCACATATAAATATTACAATATCTATTATAAGTAACCATTTATCCTTTTCAAATTAATATTAAATTTTTGTAATAAATATTATAATTTCTATCCTAAATAACAAACAATTATCATAAATTTGATTCATGACACGGTCACACAATTGTACGTGTGACTCTTAAATTTATATGGTGCCCAATATGTAAGGATGTTCAATTCCATCAATGTATCTCATGTGGACTAATCAAAATGTGGGTAGGTATATTAGATTTTTTTTTTGGGTTGGCCTAATTATGAGTAAACAGTTTGAGCTGTAACGGTTGGCGTGGTTTGTTGATAGACTCACACGTATTCCTACTTAACCTTTTCTTTATGGGTTTCATAAAAATTATAATTGTATAGTAAAAACCGGTAATTGTCCCTCTGCTGCTGTCTTCATGTGACTTTTAATTTTTTAATTGAAATAAAATCGTATACGTGGTGGTGACTGTTAGCAAAATTAAGCGACCCTCCATGCAACCCATCCAAATGGAACGTTTGGATAGATGAACTAATAATTAAATGAAATTCGCAGATGCCATTTGGAATTAACGAAAGGCAAAATAGTGTGAGGAGGAGATGAATGATATAATAATTGGGATTTCTTGTTTTTGAACTGAGAGTATCAAAACTATATAAAGGTTTTCGGTAATTTAAATATTGATTGTGTGCAGGGTGGTGCAAGATATATGGTACGGTGTGGCAAACCCGCAGCCTTACACCTGGCTAGCAGATGTACACTAAATCTGCTTATTTCGCCTCGTGGTTTGCCACGTTTCTACCTTAGCTTCTCGAATTTCATTCAATTATGAGTCACTCATAATATCAATCTTACACTAGATTCGTTGTTTCTGCTACTGCTAACATATATATATATATATATATATATATATATATATATATATATATATATATTGTTAGGTTCTTAAGTCTTAACTCCAACCTGATGTAATTGACTGATTTATTATGGCAAATTAGATAAGGTTATGTGTCTATTAGTGTTAATAGTGATCCAGTAGACTCTACATCAGAGAGTCTGAGTTATATCCGTTGAAGCTTCGCCGACCTATTCTTGCTGAGCTAACCAGAGCGGTTATCGGCAAAGAGGTGATATTACAAGAAAGTCCTCGTCAATTAGACACCTCAAAGGGTATCATGGAAATTAAGGAAGGAAGATTCAAATATGAGGGATTACCATATTGTTATCAAAGTCAGAGTTCTATATAAAGGTGGGAGATGGTGCAAGAGATATAGATGACATATTATCGATTGAAAGAAAGTAACCATATTCTCATAGCTCTAAAGTGTTCGACTCTGACCATCATCGTCTTCTCAAGCAATTAAAGATCTGGAGTTTCGGAAATTGAATATCTTGAGAAGGCAAAAGCGTTTGATGCTTAAATTGCTGACATAGAGGCCATGCAACTGAGGATCAGTGAAGGGTGAGTCATCAAGACGGACTGCATCAGAGTAGCTCTCCAACAAGGGGACTTGGTTGGATTTCTGAAGCGTAGATCTCCGGTCTTGGCAATCCATTGTAAGCCTAGGTCAGTCGGGTAGATACCTTGTGAGGGATCACATGGGTGAGAACGTTTTCTCTTACCTTCTGTACGTTAGCTGTTGAGTATAGTGGATTGGACGAACTGTAACCGTCCCCTAGACGTAGATACTGAGGTATCAAACTAGGTTAACAATACCTTCTGTCTTAGTTTCTGTGTTTACTGTGACCGTTCCCCAGACGTAAATACTGAGGTACCGAACTTGATACCTTCTATACATTGCATGATCTGAGTAAAATAATAATCAAGATTCATAACTGATAAATTTAGTATAGATAAAGCAAATCTATCATATTACATAGAATATTAGGATAAGCGAAATTCAATTGGTACCAGAGCTTTTAAGTCTATATATTGATTTGATCATTTAGGAATTTACTATTTCGCAAGATTTCTTGATATTTTTGTCTAATTATCGCGATATTATAGTATAGGTATGTGTAGTCTGCTTTCTTAGTTCTCTGACTAACAAATGGATAGTAATATGAAACCTCCTGAGTTGGATGGCACGAATTATGCATTCTAGAAAGCCAAAATGAAAATTTATCTATAAGCTCAAGGTACAAGGGTATGGCAAATGGTGATCACAGGTTGGGAACCTCCAAAGGTCAACAACGATAACGGTACAACAGCCATCAAACTAGAGATAGACTAGACCGACGAAGAAATTAATAGGTCAGACTACAACAATAAGGTACTAAACTCCATCATTGGTTCGCTTCACGAATCCGTCTTCCCTCTTGTCACTGGTGTGCGAGAAGCCAAGAAAGCGGGAAAATCCTAGAAACTAGATTTGAAAGAACAAATGATGTTAAACAGTCGAAACTTCAGATGGTGTTAAGTGAGTTTGAAGCATTAAGAATGAATAAGGAAGAGACAATCATTGATTTCCACAGTAGTATAGGGTGCAAGATCTAATGAACCGAGCCTCAATCTTGGGTAAACCATTCTCTAAGTCACGAGTGGTAAAGAAGATCCTACAATCTCTCCCTAAGCGATTTCGAATGAAGCTGACAGCAATTCAGAAGAATCAATGATGGGAAAAGAAACCGGTTGGTGAACTGATGGGTAGCCTAAACACTTATGAGCTTCAAGTCCTCGTTGATGAAAACCCTAGTTCTATCGAAAAGGGTAAATTAGTCGCATTCTCTGCTGATCATGAAAACGATTCTGATAATGACGATCTTGATGATGAATCTTTGGTCCTTCTAACGATAAATTTCAAAAAGATACTCAAGGGATTCAATCAAAGAAATCAGGATCAGACAGGAAGAAATCAGTATAGACAACGAAATCAGATGAATCAGAAAAATGCTCCTAACTTCACTGGTTCAAAAACTGGACAATCCTCTAGGTCTAGACAACATAAGAACTCTCCATAAACCTCATCTAAATGTTTTAATAGATCAATTCTGGATTCAGTGTAGAGAATGTGAAGGGTATGGACACATTCAAGTTGAATGTCCTATCTATCTGAAAAGAAAGAAATTTATGTCAGCCACTACCTTGAGTGATGAAGATGAAGGAGAAGCAGACCAGCTGACTGATGAAAGTACTGGTAACTTTGTGGCATTTCTTGCGTCAGCTAATGATTTAACTGACTCAGATGAAGAAGATTATGTTTTCAGATGACTTTGAGGAAAGGCACTGTAAGTTGGAATTGGAATACGCCAAACTTGTGTCTAGCTGAGAACATCTTGTCAAGACTAACAGGAAACTAAATGAGGATCTGAAGCAATCTGAAAGTAAAGTTAAACAGCTGAGTGTTGACATTCTTATGAAAGATAACTTGGTAAATCAGTTCAAGGTTTGAGAAGGTAAGCTAATGAAGGAAATGGAGGAATTAAAGCGCAACATTAAAATGATAACTAATACAAAAACTCTAATAAGATACTAGATTCTGGCATAAAGGCATCCAACAACAGGACTTGATTAGGGTTCGAAAGAACTTTACCTACAAAGAAATATACAGTGTCTGTTAAGGGATCAACTTCTGACTCAACCTCAACTCTGACAGAAGCTCCACTAACGCAATCCTTGTACTCAAAATACAAGGGAAGATATGTCAGATTGAAGAAATATAATCCAATTTGTCATTACTGCCACATTAGAAGACATACACGACCAGAATGCTACATCTTCTACAGGGATCAAAGAGATGAAAAGTATCGTATAAAGAACATAACTCTCTGCAATAGACAGATATGGGTTAGAAAGACTAACATGATATGTTATCCCACAATTGTCTTGTCAGTTGCCTTAACTAAGTCTTGATGGTACTTTGACAGTAGTTGTTCCAGACATATGACAGGAAATGTTAGTTATCTAAGCAATGTTATCTCTCACAGTGGATCAGGCAGATTTGGAGATGGACATAAAGGAAAAATCAATGGAATAGGTACACTGAATGTGCCTAGTCTACCTCATCTGGATGATGTCTTGTTAGTTCAAGGTCTCAAAGCAAATCTTATAAGTATCAGCCAACTATGTGACCAAAACTGGAACATGTGCTTCAATAAAGATCAATGCCAACTACTTGAAAAGTCGAACCACACTGTGATGGAAGAAGGTACACGATCTTTTGATAATTGCTATATTTTATCAACTGATTTTACATGTAACAAGACTAAGTCAGAAGAATCAAAGTTGTGGCACAAACGACTAGGGCATATGAATTATCGAGACATGGATAGACTTATCAAGCTTGAAGCAGTTTGAGGAATACCCAAGATGAAGGTTGATCATGATAGAGTTTGTGGAGCATGTGCTATGGCCAAACAGACCAGGGCATCTCATAAGGCTGTCAAAGTTATACTCACTGAGCGTTGTCTGGAGTTGGTGCGCATAGACTTAATGGGGCCAACCCAGACGGAAAGCATAGGAGGTAAAAAGTATATATGTGTATGCGTTGATGATTACTCATTATTTTTCTTGGTTGCTTTCTTAAGGGAAAAGTCAGAGGCCTTTGATGCATTTAAAAGTCTATGCCTTCGGTTACAAAAAAAAAAAAAGAAAAAGATGAACCTATTGTCAAAATTATACGACTGAGGAGTGATCATGAGAGAGAATTCGAAAACTCTCTTTATTCATATTTTTGTTCAGCAAATGGGATTGCTCATGGATTTTCTGTTCCACGCACTGCCCAACAGAATGAGATAGTTGAAAGAAAGAACATGACCCTTCAAGAAATGGCCCGTGTCATGCTAAATGCCAGTCGCTTACCACAACGATTTTGGGCTGAAGCAGTTCATACTGCATGTCACACAGTAAACCTAATCTACCTAAGACCTGGCACAAGCAAAACACCATACGAGCTATGGAAGGGTAAGAAGCCTAACCTTAAATATTTTCATGTGTTTGGTACTAAGTGCTTTATTCTTGCTGACCTAGAAGAATGGGGAAAATTTGAGTCTAAAAGCGACTAGGGAGTGCTCTTAGGACACTCGCCAAATAATCGGGCTTTTAAAGTGTATAATAGGAAATCTCAGGTGATTATGGAAACAATACATGTCATAATTGATGATGAACCTGAAGAGTCAAATAGTCAAACTACTTCAAAAGTTATTCCTACCTCTAAGTCAGACATACTACCAAAGTCAACGGATACCGCAGAGGGCACTGAACAGGAACCTAAGCCAGAGGATGAACTACCAGAAATCAGTATTGAAGAGGAATAAGAATCTCAATCCATCCCTGACAAGAATGGAAGAGATATTCCAACCAGAATAAAGAAAAATCATCTTCTTATTGAACTTGCAAAGTCAGAAATAACCTGATTGAACTTGCAAGTTTCTCTTGCAACACTTCAAAGATAGAGCCTAAAAATGTAAAAGAGGCTCTTCAAGATGATTTCTGGATCAAGGCAATGCAGGAAGAACTGAGTCAGTTTGATAGGAACCAAGTCTGGGACTTAGTTCCTAAACCAGAAGGAGTTAGACATTAATCAGTTAAACTCTGTGTGTGATATTGTCCCTCTACTACAAGAAGTGGGTCTAATGACAACTGTCGAAGATGTTGGTCTATATTCTAAACCGTTGGTCAATGAATTCTACTGCAACATCACTGAAACTATCAAGGATATCCATTCCAAAAAGTTTCACAAGATCTTTATTAGAGGAAAATGGTACAACTTCAGTCCTAAAGTGATAAACAGCTATTATGGTCGAGACTGTTCTGAAGATGACAAAATCACTTATTGGGATCTGGTAGCAAAGAAACTCACTGGGGGAGTTACAACACAATGGTCATCTTTTGAATCTGATGTTCTCTACAGTGCTAACTTATCTTCAAAATTTGTGATCTTGCATAGGATATCAACCTACAACTGGCTTCCATCTGCTCACCACTATACAATTTCAAAGGAGTTGGCTGGATTTCTATACATGATTAGAACTAAGAAGAAGTTTAATCTAGACCACAATATATTTGAGCATGCCATATCCTTTGTCAATCCCAAAGAACAAAAGGCAAAATTGTCTTTTCCAAATATGATCTATGAAATTCTTACTGCACAGGGATTGAAGCCTGAAGGAAATGAGATTGTTCGATCATTGTTGATGTATAAAGTTGATGAAAGGCTACTGGGCGGAAAACATGTAAAGGATGTTAAACCAGTGACAAAAATTGAAAAAATTCCTATGACTGATCAAGATGAATCATTGCTCACCCCCTATGTTCGCGATCTAAGGCAATCAAAGGTCTTGAAGGTGAGGATTGCAGAGTTGGAGACCATCAATCGGTTGGCCAAAGGACAGTTGGAAATTTCTAAGACAGTTGGAAATTGCCAGGACAGAGCTTGCGATAGTCTTACTGTGACTGAGTTTGACAGAAAGCGAGTTTGAGAGCCCGGCTAAGAGTGGAGGAATGACTCTTGCGGCTTAAGAAGATACTTTGGCTATTATTCAGCAATCTAGAGGGAGTACAAAGGACTCAGGGGGAGTGGAGTATTAGGGAGCTGGAAGGAAGTTTTTTAAGTTGTTATTTGTGTTTTTAGTTCTCAGTTCTAGATTATAGACCTAGCACAATATGTGTGCTCTAGTTAAATGGTCTATTTTGTGGGTCTGTAATAGTTTGTTAAAACAATTGCTCCTTGGAAGGACTTTCTTTAATTTGCTTATGTTATGCTACTCTTTGCGGTTTTAAACTCTGATGTATTTTCGTCTTTATTGAGTTGTCTTGCCAAATAAACACCAAAGGAGGAGTTTGTTAGGTTTTTAAGTCTTAACCCCAACTGATGTAATTGACTTATCTATTATGGGAAATTAGATAGGGTTATGTTTAGAGTCTGTTAGTGTTAAAAGTGAAGATCTGATCAAGCAGACTCTTCATCAAAGCTTCCGAGTTATATCCGTTGAAGCTTCACCGACCTTTTCTTGTTGAGCTAAACAGAGCGATTACCGGTAAAGAGGTGATATTACAATAAAGTCCTGATCAATTAGACACCTCAAAGGGTATCATGGTAATTAAGGAATGAAGATTCAAATTTGAGGGATTACCATGTTATCAAAGTCAGAGTTCTATATAAAGGTGGGAGATGGTTCAAGAAGATATAGATGACATACTATCGATTGAAAGAAAGTAACAATCTTCTCATACCTCTAAAGTGTTCAACTCTGACCATCATCATCTTCTCAAGCAATTAAAGATCTGGAGTTTTGAAAGTTGAAGATCTTGAGAAGGCAAAAGCATTTGATGCTTAAACTGTAGACGTAGAGGCCATGGAACTGAAACTAAATAAAAATAAAAAAATTCATCGCTAACTTGTAAAAAACAAAATCCCGCTTAGTATATTTAGCTACGGATTTGAAAATCCGTCGCTAACTTGTAAAAAAAAAAAAACAAAATCTCGCTTAGTATATTTAGCTACGGATTCGAAAATCCATCACTATATAGCGACGAATTTTGAAATCCGTCGTTAAATTGTAAAAAAATCCCGCTTAGAATTATGGAATCAACCCACGAAAAATCCATCACTAATATGTCGCAAATTCATCGCTATTTTTTGCACCAAAATTTAATGCTTAAAGTAGCTACATATTTAGCAACGGAAATTTTTCGTCGCTAAATGTCCATTTAATAAAAAAAAATTAAAATCTGTCACTAAATTGTCGTTATTCAGTCGCTAATGTAGCAACGGAATAAGTCCGTCGCTATTTTCGCCTTTTTTTGTAGTGTGAGGATCAGTAAAGGATGAGTTATCAAGACGGACTGCATCAGTCGGGTAGATACCTTGTGAGGGATCACATGGGTGAGAACATTTTCTCAGACCTTCTATACGTTGGTTGTTGAGTTGTAGTGGGTTGGACGAACTGTGGCCGTCCCCTAGACGTAGATACTGAGGTATCAAACTGGGTTAACAATATTGTGTGTTTCTCTTAGTTTCTGCGTTTACTATCCGCACTTGATTCTATACTTCTGATGCATGATCTGAGAAAAATAATAATCAAGATTCACAACTGATAAATTTAGTATAGGTAAAGCAGAAATCCTATCAGATTACATAGAATATTAGGATAAGTAGAATTTCATATATATATATATATATATATATATATATATATAGGGAGCGCTCAGGTGCAAACTCTCGCCTAGGAAAGAAATGAGAACGCCTCGCAGTCGTTCACGTGTCCATATCAACGAATCAGATGTAATTTTAAAATATCGACGCGGTGTCATTTTCGTAAATAACTCAAACTTTGGTGTAAACCATTGTGTTATAAGTGCAAGTAGTTGGTGCACATTTACAAGTAAAAGTGCAAGTAGCTGGTGCACATTTGCAAGTAAAAGTGCAAGTAAAATCACTTACAAGTGAAAGTAATTTACCTTCTTGACATTCGTGCACCTAGGTGCACCTAATTATAACGTTAGGTGCAACTAGTTATAACATTAGGTGCACTTAGTATTGATGCTCAGTGTACTTGCACCTATAATAAATTTTACTTGGTCTTGTAATACAATTACTTGCACTTAGGTTCACTATATGAAATTGCTACTTGCACTTGTAATACATTTTATTTGCACTTCGATGTTCAATTATTTACAAAATTGTCACATTTTTTTAAGAGTTAATTCATTTTTTGGTCCTAGACTTATAGGGGCTTGGACAATTTTAGTCCTCCATAAAAAAATTTGCCACATTTTGGACACACACGTTCTAGATACGTAAACGGATGACATGCGTTCTCATTTCTTTCCTAAACGAGTGGTTCGCACCTGAATGCACCTTTATATATATATATATATATATATAGTCATAATCAGGTGTGACCGCGCCTTAACGTGCGGTTAGTGCGGTCGCACCATTCTGTATATAGATATACACCACTCAATGTTAGAAAATGCACCACACAAATATGCACTGTTAGGTACGCATCACCAAAAAATACACCACTAAGTATACAAATATACACCACACAGTGTTAGGAAATGCACCATTAGGGGCAGGGGAGTTATGGTGTATTATTTTGGGTGTTTGGTGTATTTTTTAGTGTTTTTGTTTATTTTCATTCTGGTCCATTTTCTAACATTGAGTGGTGTTAGATAAAATGAGGACACATAAAATGAGGATATTTCGGACAAATCCTATCCATTGGATGCAAAGATTTGAGTGGATGTGATTGATTCGAAAATATATGGTTGGATTAATGAGATCATAATTAATAAGGGCATAATCGAGAATATACATAAGATTTAATTAGGGGTTGAATTTGATTAGGATGTTATACTTGATTTTAGAAATGTATTTATGGTAGAATATGATTCTTCATGTAAAATATTTCATTTATTATGCTTGTATTATTTATTTATTTTTAGAGCATTTTCATCCGTACTTATTTTAACAGTTGACTTTAATTTGTTTCGTATGTCATCGCGTTAACAGTACGTAGTTCAGTTTGTGCACTTTTATGCAATATCGTGTGCATTTTGGTATTCTTTGATGATAATATGGTGTGTGACCTTTTATGCTCTACCGGACTAATGCACATTGTTCTCCATGTGCACGGGCACTCAAGACCACATGGCAACCAAACGAGTGCACACATACCACAAAATCAGTGCATACACCTGGCACTCAAGACTACACTACAACTAGACGAGTGCTCACACACTACCAAATCAGTGCACACACGTGGCACTCAAGACCACACGGCAGCCAGACGAGTGCACACACCCCCAAATCAATGCACACGTACACATAGCACTTAAGACCACCCTACAACCAAACGAGTGCACACACACCACCAAATCAGTGCATACACCTAGCACTCAAGACCAAACGATAACCAGACAAGTGCACACATACCACCAAGTCAGTGCACACACCTGACACTCAAAACCACACGACAACTAGACAAGTGCACACAACTCAACAAAGATATACACATAGCCCCGCCCCCGCCAAATCGTAAACGGGCAATTGTTGGTAATGATAAAAGTGGAGGCAAAACAGCAAGAAGAGAACAACAGCATAGAGATCATGATGAGAAACGAAACGAGAAATAATGGCTCCGAGAAGCAAAGACGACAATCAGCATAGTATTATGGTTTCTTGTGTACACGACAACGCACTCAGCTCGATCGCGGAATATGAATCCCAGAGTCGTATATGTACCGGGAAGGAAAGATTCAAGAAAAATTCATCTCATCTACCGCAAGATAACACGTATGGGATGGGTTTAGAATTTTGATTCATTTCATTTTTCTAAATGTGTTTAATTAAAATCTAGGAGAAGCAATTCCTTTCTTGCATTGGTAAGTACGTGGTGGAATGATCTTTGATAGATATCATTTATCAAGCCCACTTAGCAAGGTGGACCCGAGTCCATAGAAGAGACCAAAGACGACTTTTGAGAAGGCTCAAAAGGACCGATGACGTGGCACAACCGGCACAGGCACCCAGTCAGCTCCTCAGACAGGCAGTCATATTTGACATCCTTGGGCAGGGAGTCATATTCGCCAGCTAGTCATCCTAGGGCAGGCAGTCATATTCGCCAGCTAGTCATCCTAAGGCAGGCAGTCATATTCGCCAGCTAGTCATCCTCGGGTAGGCAGTCATATTCACTAGGCAGTCATCTTTGGCAGCCAGTCATCTGACGACTAGTAAACTATTGGCGGCAAAAGAATTAATTAAAGTGGCAATTACGAGATTTGGCAAGTCAATCCCTACCAATTACTTTCCTAAATATTATTTCTCTCATTATATTACCTCTCACTGCCTAAATATATTTATATTCCTTAAATCCCTCCACATTCCATAGAATATTCCACTTCACCATAAAAGCTCAATTACCATAAAACAATCTACTTACCATATGCCTTATATTTCTTCTAATATAAAAGGCCTTACTTAGATTCAAGAAGGGGGTTCAATCAATCATCCCTCTACACCTACATCTCTCTAGAGAAGATACATAAATTATACATATACAAACTACATACAAAATATAGTGGAATTTGGCTTGGCACTGCCCAAAAAGGCTCGTGGTTTTCACCAATTTGGTTTCCACGTTAAATATATTGTGTTTCCTTTATTTTTTCCTCTTCACTATTCATTTATTATTTATTTTTCAGTAATGTTGGACCACTGTGTGGTTACCCTAAAAACCCGAAAACCAACAATCTTGATTGACATTGATGCACAGCTCGATACATATTCAAGACAAATAAGAAAAGAATTCAAAGATACCTTAAATTCGTTCTTAAAAATATGCATAACTTATCGAAAATATAATATTTACAATTAACAATCCATATAGATTGTAAGAAATACCCTTACTAAATAAAAGAGAGAATAGGAAAAGAAAAAAAATAAAAATAAAACACAGTCATTGGATCATGGGAAATAAATGGTCCAGATTAGTTATCACGTCTTAATTATAATAAGTGTCCTCATTTGAACGCAAAATATATTTATGTGTGTGTGTGTGTAATTAGGTTCAAATGAGAACCTTTGTTAACATGTGTACCATTGTACACTGTTGATCTTGTGGATTATAATGATTTTGACCTGGTAAATATATATCACTGCACCACATCACTGCACTATTGCACCGGATGCACCACTGCACCACCCCTCATATCTCGGCCGTTTAATATCAAATCTCAACGGTGCACAGGAGTTTACAAGTTCACACCCAAGCAGTGGCTTTAATCGGAACCAAACCATATAATATATATATATATATATATATATATAAAATCTAAAAACATAATAAATGTGAATGAAGGTTATACCCCTCATTTATGTTTATTTTTTCCGTTAAGTTTTTTTGTACATTATGCTATAAAGTTGTACTACATAATATTTTGGACAAATATACCCCTACCGTTATAACTTCCGTTATCTTTTCCACTATTGTTACTATGCACATGCATCCACCATATATTTTCTTATCTTATTCAATAATAACAATAAAATATACACATTAAATATTAGAGCTATATGTTAGTTATTTTTTAAAATATAAATATCTAATTTATAAAAATATTTTACATTATTATTATTATTATATTATTATTATTTACTATATTAAAATTTAAATAAATTTAAAATTTTAATATAAAATACTAATATTGGGCACCTATTTTTTGCACATCGCGCATAAGAAAAACTAGTATATATATATAGAGAGAGAAAGAGAGAGAGAGAGAGTTAATTTCATTTTTGGTCCTAAATTTATAGGTGGTAGTCCACTTTTAGTACTAATATGAGTTTATTACCGAAAATGGTCCCTCAACTATTGTGAAATTACCAATTTGGTCCTTGACAATTTTTCGTGCACAATTAAGTCCCTCGACTTTGAAATTTTTTTTAACCAACTTGGTCCTCCGTTTATTTTGCCATTAAACATCTGTTAAAATCGGGACTAAATTGGTAATTTTGCTATAGTCAAGGAACCAAATTGGTAATTTTGCTCTAGTCAATGGACCATTTCAGTGACAAATTAATTACCAATTTGTTCTCTTGACTATAGCAAAATTACCAATTTGGTCCCAATTTAACGGCAAAATAAACGGATGACCAAATTGGTTAAAAAAAATTTCAAAGTCGAGGGACTTAATTGGGCACAAAAAATTGTCAAGGACCAAATTGGTAATTTCAGAATAGTCGAGGGACCATTTCGGTAATAAACTCTCCTAATATTATTGTGGCATGACCATTTTTGGTCATTTATCAACAAAATAATTTAAATATCATTAAGTACAAGAACATTTCGGTCTTCAATTATTGATGTTTTCAAAAAATAAACATAAAAAATATAGCGATTCAACATACTTTGTATTAAAAAGATTAAAATGTCTTTGTATTTAACGATATTTCAACGATTTTGTTGATGGATGACTAAAAGTGGTCATGCCACAATAATACTAGGATCAAATAAGGATGTTCTAATAAAAAAAGGACTAAAGTGGGTTGTCACCTATAAATCTAGGACCAAAAATGAAATTAACTATATATATATGTGTGTGTGTGTGTGTGTGTCGTGATCCTTCAACTTGCAGGACGAGGAAAAAATAAAATCAAAATACGTTGCACAACCGAAAACAATAGTTGCTAAACACATGACAATGGGTTGCACAACCAACACAGATGAGCACATGTTCCCTAGCGGGTTCAATAGACTCGTTGCACAACCAACTATCTATTGAACCTGTTAATATGTCTCGTGATCCTTCAACTAGCGGGACAAGGAATAAATAAAATCAAAATACATTGCACAATCCACACCACAAGTTGCACAATCCAAAATATTGGAACACACCATAACGAGTTGCACAACCTACATAGGCGAGCAAAAGCTCCTACCAAGTTCAACAGACCCATTGAGTAGTCACGTTGGACCCACAGGTCTATTAAACCCATTGATATGTCATGTGATCTTGCCACTAGCTAGACGGAGAACAAATAAAATCATACTATTAAATCCATTGATACGTTGCACAAACCAAACACATGGGTTGTACAATCCACAACAATAGATTGCACAACTTACACCACTGAGTTGCACAACTATCACCACAGAATGCACAACCATATTATCCATAATGCGTACTAATGGATAGTGTACAAGGCCGAGTAAATGAACCTACCTAAGAAAATAACTAGATCAAAGAAGCCCAAGAGAGAGGCTAGTACGAGGTAGTGAAGGAGTTTCGATAGTATTAGGCTTATTATTCCTAATGTATTAAGGATTGGGCCTATCTCATATTGGGCCCATCACTTTTAATATAATTTTGACTCCCAATATGCGGCAGACTAGGATTTTTATTCCGTGTAGGGCTCCTAGCCCATAATATGTATAAATATACCCACTATACATAGGGAAGGGACAAGTAATATTTAGCAATACAACACTCCTATTCTCTTCATATTTTCTATATTCTCATATACTCATTATTTTAATGGTTGTGTTGGTTAGTTGGTGACTGGCCAAAAGTCATAAAACTAACATTGGCATCGTCTACGTGGATCACAAAGAAAAGTTTATGTCCAATTTCCACAACCTGAATATCTGGCATCTCAACATGTGACCACTCGACGACAAACCAAAATTGATCAGTTGCTCTAGGATCGGTAGGAAACCCTCTATTAGCTAGCCTCTCGCGCACTGACTAGTCGGTGGGTACCCCCTTGAGAAGATGATCTAGAAAATCCCTGGGAAGAAGAAGAAGCCCATTCAACCATATGGCCAGTTGCTAACGTCCTTCGGACCCGACTGGTGGGAACCCGTCCTATCATGTTGGGCCTCCCCGAGGCCTTGCAGCCTAACAACATACCAAGAGGTGAGTCCCCACTGAATCCCTCCAGACAGGACCACCCGCGAGAAAACACGGGGATCTAGTCCACCCAGGAGGCAACACCCTATAGTTTCGATCAATGGCCGCTTAGGACCCCGAAGCCAACCACCGGTCACCAAGCGGTTAGGGCAAGACAACCCAACAGACATGAACAGCGATAAGAGGAAGACACTCGGGCAACTAGCATCTGAACACGAGAACCGCAGGCAAAAGAAGATTATAGTAAGAATGATTTTCCGGAGTGAATAGTTTAAAGTAGGGGTGAGACCCCCAAACCCAGTCGAGAAAACCAAGACCGAAAGGTTGTTGAGCTAGCTAAAGAAGTAAATGACATTCAACGAAAGATTGAGGGTGGAAAGGCCTTGCCAACTGCTCGGTCCCTATTCTCCGAGGAAATCTAACAGTACCGCGCACCGAGGGGCTTTAAGTGCTTGACCATGTCTACGTATGATGCAACCGATTACCCAAGTGATCACTTGGTCGGTTTCCAAGCCAAGATGATGGTGATAGGAGTTGAACACCCTATGTATTGTTGCACTTTCTTTCCAACACTTGGGGGGTAGCGCAGCAATGGTTCTTGTCCTTGCCACCTCGATCTATCAGCCACTTTGAGATCTTGGCTAAGTAGTTCCTAACACACTTCAAGAGAAGCATGAAGGCTAAGAAGAACTTTATGGCCTTAGCTTTCGTACACCAAGGGGAGTCAAAAACGTTGAAGGAATTCCTAAAACGATGGCAGAAAGAGGTGTAGACAGTAGATTATTGGACGACCCTAACATTGTTCATAGAAGCTTTGAGATCAGGGCACCTGTTCACTAGCCTCTAGAGGGAAACCCCCGAGACATACGCCCAAGCCATTCAGCGGGCTAACAAATATGCCAAAATAGAGGAAGCCTTACGACAGAAGAATAAGCGGGAATCAAAACGATCTAGCGAGGAGACAAGAACGCGTCTAGGGGATCAGCTGTCCAAAAGGGAAAGCGGACCAGGTACCAATAGAAGACCGACCCCACCTCTATTACGAAATGGTCCCCGTACTTGGGTTTCGACCAGTGCATGAGGTACGACCACCCCGTCTCTCAGCAATAGCGGACTTTCCGCTGCCACCTCCCGTATGGTTAGGTGACCGGCCACAACGTATCCAACCAGCCACCAGGTGGCCAAAATAGTGTTGCTACCGCAGAAGTGTAAGTCACGCCTCTAAAGAATGTACTACTTTGCAAAAGGAAATTTAGGGCATCATCCAGAGGGGGCGAGCAACCAATGGCAATAACAACACTAGCACCCAACCAAGGATCCCACCTCTACCGACTGAAGAACAAAACCCCATTCGAAAGGCCCCACTTGGTGAGACGGTGATTGTGAGGAACATGAAGAATAGAATTGGAAACACAAGCCTATGATCAACTTAATTTATGGCAGCCTGGCATGAGGAGATAGCTCCCGTGAAAGGAAATGCTGATGGGCTAGACAGTTATATGCAAGGGCAGTATAGCACAAAGTCGCGCAAAAAGGGGGCCGGAGGGAAATAATCACCTTTACTGACGAGGACCTCCCCAGCGGCCCGGTACCACACTAGGATGTCATTTTAATAGCAATGTATATCAATAGGATCGTTGTCTGATGAGTATTTGTGGACACTAGTAGTAGCGTAAATGTCATGTACCTTGAGACGTACAACAAATTAGGACTAGCCAAGGAACAATTATAACCGATTAGAACCCCACTCGCAGGATTCACCGAGGATAGTATAGAAGCTGAGGGATGTATTACCTTACCTGTTGAGGTAGGACAATACCCCAGGGTTCGGGTACCAGACATGAAATTCGTGGTCATCAAGATAAACTCCTCACACAATGTAATCCTCGGATGACCTGGCCTAAAGGACTTTGGAGCGATAGTGTCACTCGGACATCTCTACCTAAAATTCCTGACACTAGAAAGAGTGGGGGTCACCAAATGCAATCACCATATGGCCAAATCTTGATACCTACAGGCCTATCGAAAAATTAGAATACGAATTCTACAAATCCAAACCCATGGAAGGAAAACCAAATGAGAACATCTGAAACTCAAGGTGGCACAAGAAATTCTGTCAATAGCAAGGAGAATAAACCCATATAGTTAGCTACTATGTACGATTGACTATTTTAGTATCGTAATAAAACCATTAGTTCAATTTAAAAGGTTATCTCACCTACCCTTTAAATAAAGTGAATACATTCGAAATTGCACAGTCAAACGGCAAGAAGGTAAAGATGGTTGGTGTATTAAAACTACAGTGTAACGAGTAAGGACTTGGCCAACATGTTGGGGCTGAGTTGGATTTGTTCTTCATTATTAGTAAAGTTATCTTCTTCCCTTTATTTACTTTCTTTTCAGATTTCTTGCAATATTTATATATGATGATTTATTATTGCTTTGCTTTGTTTACTTTTATAATGCGTGAGTAGTTAGCTTTTGGGTTTGGATTAGGGTTCTATTGCTATTCTTGATGCTAGGTTTGTGATTATTGTATAAAGGTGATGAATTGTTCTCCTAGGGTTTATGTTTGAATTAGGTTATGAATTCATCTTGTTGGTTATTGTTGTGCAGCTTTTATTGATTTTCTTTGGAGAGGTTTTTATCGCAACGAAAGTTGGATGAAAGACTCAAGCCTAACCAATATCAAACCCAATTTTCCTACTATGAGAATAGGGATAATTTGGGGGCTTATAATGCTTGTGTGTTTCAAGGGTTAGGATTGATGCATCACGAAAGTGGGGCAATCCTACTCTAATTCTTGTTTATTGATTGCGAAAGTAGCTTGAACTTGAATTCTTTTGTGCATTGCAATTAATCCCTTGGTTAATTGTTTTCCCCTAATTCTGAGATTGTTTGTGCATCAAAATTGCAATACCCCTAATCTGGACCCATTCTTTTATCATATAGTTTATCCCTTATTTTATTTGTATCTTTTATTTCCATTCCTTAATCTAGTTGCTTTGATTCTAGCGAATTCCAATACTTTAGTGCCTAGAATTTTACATATCATACAAGTACGTGCCATAGTCTCAATCCTCAGCGAAACGACATTTCACCCTCTTTTTACTATCACCATTTTACTCATCAATAGTGTCACTCGAACATCTCTACCTAAAATTCCGGACACTAAAAGTAGTGGGGGTCACCAAATGCGATCACCATATGGCCAAATCTTGATACCTACAGGCATGTCGACAAATCAGAATACGAATTCTGAAAATCCAAACCCATGGAAGGAAAACCAAATGAGCACATCTGAAACTCAAGGTGGTATAAGAAGTTCTGTCAATAGCAAGGAGAATAAACCCATATAGTTAGTTACTATGTACGATTGACTATTTTAGTATCGTAATAAAACCATTAGTTCAATTTAAAAGGTTATCTCACCTACCCTTTAAATATAGTGAACACATTCGAAATTGCACAGTCAAACATCAAGAAGGTAAAGATTGTTGGTCGCACGGCCCCCGGTAACCGGCCACTCAGCCCAAGGTAGGTGGCCTCATGGCCCCTGATAAAAGGCCATTGCCACTGATAGCTAGTTGCCAACTTGGTCTTGAGATGGTCATAATCATAGTAGAAAGTGCTTGATAATGACGTGCAGTGAAGTGAAGTGAAGTGAATGAACAATGAGGAGATGGTCGACGGAAATGGAGAACAATGGTCGAATGCAAGGTCATACTCTGTCATGCATCTACACATGTAACACAAAAACACACTGGCACATTAAAATCCAATCTTTTGAACATGCGTTATGGTAAAGAGTCATTAGTGAAAAGTCTGGTCAGTGAGAGGTCTAGTGCAGAGTCTAGGAGTTATTGGTGAGGAGTCTGGTCCGTGAGGGGTTTAGTGTAGAGTCTAGGAGTTATTGGAAAAGAGTCTGGTCGGCATAAAGAGTCTAGTAAGCCAAGTGCTACTGGAGAGGAGTATCAGATAGTTAATTTGAGAGCTGAAACGTTCTGAAAATTCTGGCGATCGGAGAGGAGTACCGGATGGTTAATTTGAGAACTCAAACTTTAACAAAATTCTTGCAATCAGAGAGGAGTATCGGATGGTTAATTTGAGAATTCAAACGTTCTCAAAATTCTGTCGATTGGAGAGGAATATCAGATGATTAATTTGAGAAGTTAAACGTTCTCAAAATTTTGGTGATCAGAGAGAAGTGTTGGATGGCTAATTTGAGAACTTAAACGTTCTCAAAATTTTGGCGAATGGAGTGGAGTATTGGAAGGAATTGATGGGAAGAATATTGGAGGGTTAATTTGAGACCTCAAACGTTCTCCAAATTTTTGCAATCGGAGAGGAGTATCGGATAGTTAATTTGAGAACTCGAATGTTCAAAGGGGGGAGTATTAAATGGTTAAATTGAGAATTTTCACGTTCTCAAAATTTTGGCGATCGGGGGGGAGGGAGGACCGGACGGAATACGGGATGGTTAATTCAAAAACTTGACCGTTCTCAAAATTTTGGCGATTGGAGAGGAGTATCGGATAGTTATTCATGGGTAATAGATCACCATATTTACATAAAAAATTATCCCCTAATTCGGTTGAAGATGAAGTACCAAAACTAAGAGATGATATTCAATAAATAATAGCTAAATTAGTTCATAAATATGAAGAAAATTAATTATGTATTTGGACATATAAAATACAAAAACTTACATTATGTACTTGGGAGTGGGAGAAATACTTTTGGAGTTGAAGAACTTTGAAATATAAGGCTAGAAGTGAAAAATAATGTTGCACGGAGTGGAAAAAATGCTTCAAGAATTAATTTATAACCAAGAATTCAAATACCAAAACACAAATGAAGAAGAGAAATTCGAATTGCATAGAGTCACAAATTAATTTTGAAAAATGGAAGAAGAAAATTTCATACAATATATATTAGGGATTTATGGAATTAGAAATTTAGGATTAAGGATGTGATCATTTGAACCTGAGGGGTTGCTATTTCACGAGTGATGACTCAAGACAATCGACGGAGTTGCTGACCGAAAGCTTGAGGCATAGGCGGCGGTCTGGTGAGTTGTTGGCTCGGTACTGTCCTGCAAAGGTGCAACTATGGCACACATGGAGTACTGCAGGCTATTACTATTGGATTAAGTGTGAATATTGAAGTTTGCTATTGCAAAAGGCTGAAAAAGACATAGAGGAACTAATGAGCACCTATAAATCTAAGGATTTTGAGTGTTTTATGAAAGAATAACTAAAAATGGAATGATACCTATAAATCCGGGACCAAAAAAAAAAAAAAGAATTAACTCATTAGAATAAAGAAGAACTTAGAAGATGATATGCTGAATAGACCAAAATGGTTTCATGTTCGATGCCATTTAAACATAATTATTGAAGGATGACAAAAATGGTCATGCCACAATAATGTTATGACCAACGAGGATACTCTAGGAAAAAAAAAAAAAAGACTAAAAGTAGAATGACACGCATATATCTACTCATCTAGGACCAAAAGAAAAATTAACTCCAACTACAATATAATACAAATGAACTTAGAATAGTTTCATTAAGAAAATACTAAATGTTCATTTTCACAATACAAATTGTTCATTTTCTCAATATTGCAAGTCCATCAATAAACAACTAAGAATTAATATGTTTATCTTTCAAAAGATATTAATCGAATATTTTTAATAACATATTTTATAACATTAATTTATTTATATAAAGAATAAATAATAATAATAATAATAATAATAATATTATTATTATTATTATTATTATTATGTATAAATTATAGTAGGCAAATTAACATCATTTTAATGAACCTACAGCATTGTTATAATAAATATATTGTATTATAATAATCAATCATAATCAATAATGCCAAGGACCTTGTAGTCCAGTGGTATCAAACCCTTCCCTTTATATGGGAGGTGGTGGGTTCGAGCCTCAGTGAAGGCAGTACTAACTCTTGTCTTCAATAGGTTGAGAAAGTTGTTATAACAAATACTGCATTGTAGTAGAGTTAGTAGTATTAAAAAAGAAAATCATAATCAATAATATTTTATAATGAACCTTGAAACATAGTCCATGAATCCATGATATAATTTGCACCCCTCCAAAAAAAAATTGTTGGCTGCTTAATATAATAATATGGGAACATTTCCTAGAATGACTAGAAGTGACAGAAATTTTAAAATTGTGCATGTGCACTAAATATAACAACAACAACAAAATAGTCAGACTAAAAAAACGCTATTGTGCTCATGGACTATTATTGTATTATTGACACAACCCCACTTGAAAACCTTCTAAATGCTTTGTCGAGCTCAAAGGGAAGACAATGAAATGTAACTTCTAGTTTCCTACCTAAATTTTATACTAAAAAAAAATACTCCGTAGCAATATCATCCCAATACAACATAAATATTTCAGTATTTCACCCCAGAATCGGGTAAAAGGCATTACAAAAAACGTATGCTACAAAACTGAAAATCTATGGAGAGGCATTATTGTTGTTTTCTAAGGTTTTAAGCAGCCTGAATAGCCCAGCTGCTTCCCTAATCCTTGAGAACTCAATGCAAAATGCTTGGACTTCAATAAACAAATCTTGAACTGCAAAACAAATTAAATATCAAGGTATGTGAACCAATGATCCATCATTTAATAGGCATGTTAAAAAATAAATAAATAAATAACAACAGTTGCTTTCAGTATCACATAGCTTCAAACAACACTAAAATCCAGCACTGAAGCCCAAAACAGCAATATGGAAACCAAAAGACAGGACTGCCACTTGCATATTCTTTGACCAGGTTGAGGCTTGGCTAATAAGGTAGTGCTAGATCATAGTCATAGCATTAGGTATATTGGTTACTATTTCAACAATACCACGGATATTAAAGTAGTCCTAACATTAATGAGGACTAGCACTTTTTGGTCTTTCAAGCATATGCTCAACTTTTACCAATACTTAACCAGTGAGACTGGGTTCTTGAATTGGCTAGTTTGATGCCAATCCACCTTGATTCTAGTACTAAATCACTAAACTGTTAATTAAGTGAACTTCCCAGCCTGGGGCGCACTTTGGTGGGTTAGTTTGGCCAACATGTTGGGGCTGTTCTCAACTCTTGAGAAACACTAAGAATAAAATAAACTACACTGGGTATTAGAACTACAGTGTAACCAGTAAGACTTGGTTTACTGGAAGTGAGTTTCACATAGAAAAAGTACTTACCGTCAATTATCTTATTCCGGATCAAGCTCTGAAGGAAGACACAGACAAGCCTTACAAGTCTGTTCTGCATGTACCTATCCTGAAAATTGGGGGAGAAAAAAAAAAGCAAGAAAAAGGTGGGAGAGAGAGAGAGAGAAATGGAAACTGAATCAGCTGGAGATTCTTTCCAGTTCAAAGAGCATATAAGTTGGCAGGATAAAAAATTGATTATATTAACTGAAAAGCGAAAGAAAATTAACTAAGATAATACACTTGAATTTATAGAAAATGAGTGACACACACTGCTTGTAAACCCAAAAAAAAAAAAACAAAAAATTCATGCTTCAAATTTATCAAGTAAACACTGGTTGAAAAATCCAGATAAAGAAAACCACCCATTTGAATTGGCTTCACTTGCAGCAAGTCCTCGCATCAATTATATAGAATGAATCATCACAGTAACATCTTAGCATAAGCCACAATAAAAGAAAAATTAAAAAACAAGATACTGAAGAAGAAAGCACAATAGGGTAGGTGACCTTGATGTTCTCACAGGATGATATACAATTGGTGATATACATATGTATGAATTCAGTTGGTAGTTCGACTGCTTGTGTGAGTCTGTTAACTACTTCCATTGAATGCAGACTCATTTCCATATTAACAAGAACTGTAAAGTAGCTGCAACCACAAATGGAATTCATGACATCAGAATATGCATCAAATAAATTCCGAAATACATAAAAGTTTAGACTACAAAGTGTATGTAATTAATTGAGTACACAAAACATTAAAGGAATTCAAATAGGATTCTTTTGGGTACATGCTAAATCAAGTAGGATAACTAATCAAAACATAGGGAAAATGGCATACTCAGCAATCTCAGGGGAATTCACCAACTTTACAAGAGCTTCCACTGCAATAACAGGATTGTTCTCAACAAGCTCCTGAAAAGCAGGTCACATGATCTTTGAATCTCACTCATTCCAAACTCTAGGTTTCTAGAATACTTACTGGCAGCTTTCTTGGTGTCAGTCCACAATGATAAACAAGTTTTGGGTCATTTGCCAACTCGAACAAAACTTTCTGCATATAAAAGTGCAGGCAACATATCATAGGATGCTAAAGAGATGAAACAATGAGCTAGAAGCCTAGAATAGATTGGAAAAGAATGCACCACTAACCACGTGAAAACAATGTCTACAATAAATGAATAGGACAATGCGAATGCTGAAAATTGAGCCTTGTAGCAAAATAAGACAAATAGAAAGCAACCTAAAAGATTGTAAATGGCCATTATACTGTTGAAGAATATGAGAGGAAAAGGGAGGAGCATTAAACCTCTTGTTGAGTAGGAGCAAGAGGACCCTTCAGAGCTTTTGCAATCAATTCCCTGACTGCTGCTCCTCTGCTAGTATCAGCACACATTCCATGATCCCACAAAAGGTCATAACTATTATCAGGGTTTAACCACACTAGCTGCAAAACATAAATGTCATATTAACTCAGAAATTTTATTTCACTAGATATTTGTTCAGAAATTTATCACTTCACTTAAAGGAATCTGATACTCAGGGTGCACTTACCTCGCCATCCAGTACTGGAAGCATAGGAGGGCATGGCCTTATCCATTGAGGTTGTAAACCTTCCAGAGACAGATTTGATAATAACCCCGTTATTGTTTCATCAACATCCCCAGATCCAATCTTAGGTTTATATCCAGGTTGCAAATCAAGCCTGAAATTGATTAATGGTATGTAGATGAAAACAATGAACTGATGGGGACATACCTGTTTTTGAATTCAAGTATCAAGGTGCAGGAGAGAAAACGATCAATACAAGGGAAGGGGCTCTACTATGTCAATTACAAACTTATCACCTCCCCATTTTGCTCTATAGGTAACAGAAACAAACTGGATTTTACAAACTCACTAGCTGTCCATATATATATATATATATAATTTTAAAAAAATTATTTAAAAAAAAAAAAAAAAAAAAAAAAAAGAGAGAAAAGAAAAAGAACAGCCATACCCTGTTGAATTGATATCACATACACGAGGCACATCAGGGTCTGAAATGACATTTTTGACTGAGTTGCTCTTGAACAAGCAGTTAAATGGTTCTGGTAAAGCTTTAACACCAAACTGTTGTTGCAACTGTTCACTTTGTGGAAAAGGCTAGCATTTTAACAATGGGTCAGATAAGATGAGTGATAGTGCTTATTGATATAATTTTATTGTTTTTACTGATTATAAGTGCAACTGGAGTCAAACTTTTGGAGAACTCATGCAAATATTTAGGCAATGTCAATACTCACATATTGAGAAGGATCAAAACTTTTCATGTAATCTGAAGCAGACTGCTTTAAAACCTGCAGGTATGAGAAAGTTCTCTCTGATACTGTTTGAATATGATTAGGAATTATGTACATAGCATGGAATATGACAGTACAAACAAGAATGAATATATTCACTTGACTCAAACAATAACCAGATTTATCATCATTAAGGATAATTTAAGTATCACCAGTTTCATTTAGATGCTTGGGTTACATCCAATGGCAACATTTACATTCAGATTCATCCACATCAGCATTTAATCAAGTACTTGTGAAAAAATTTTGAACAAGTACTGAAGAAGATCAATACACCCCACCCCTCCTTTATTCTCCCCCTCTTTTATCTACCTTCACTTTCTATTTTGGCAACAGCAATACCATTGCAGTTGAGAAAATAAATAATGAAAGGAAACAAATGTGAAACCTCTTTTTTATTTGCAGAGCCCAGCAACAGAAGAATAAATGCCCTTTCATATTTCTCAGCGTCTTCATCACATGCTGCCTGCAAATGCAAATAAACACAGGGCACCAAAGAATTTAAAATATACAATACTGCAACACACACACATAAAGGTGGATGCAGAAAATAGAAAAATACACTTATATGTTCACCATTGCAGATAAACCCTATCCTTTCCTTGCACTGGGTTGAGCAAATGACTTGGAAGGGATAAGATAGAGCCAAAGTTGCAAAAAAAGGATTTCATTCTCAAATAGTCAAATGTAAAATCATTTCAGTCGTCAAGGATAAGCATGTTAGAGGAAATCAACCATTGAAGCAAACTTGCCATCCTTTATTCCCCGCACACATGGCAAGGACAATTTCATCGTATTTGAAATATCTTGTCCTTAATCCTCCAAAAGCTCTTAGTCAACTCTGAATCACCCAAAACAAGCATGAGACTTTTAGGCCTAAACACATCCTTTACTCCCTACAATCTCAGGCTCACTATCCCCCACCCCGCTCTTTTGGGAATTAAACTGAACAAAACACTAGAGTTTGGGAGAGATCACCAAAGAATGCAAAGCTATTTGAAACCTTCCTAAAAGTATATATTGATAAGAATTAAGACTGAACGCCACTTTCTCCACATTTCTATATTACCATAAAAAAAAACTAGTGTAGTTGTTAAATTGTTTAATACTGTTAAGGCTATAATTCTTTAGATCATTTGTTGGAGATCAAGTACTGGGTGCCAAGGATATTCCCATACTATCTAGAACAACAGCAGTGTCTGTGTACATAGTGAAATAGTGAAGCATAGTAGCACACAAAAGCAATTACTCATCACACGCCTTTGGCAGCACAATAATTGCATTCTGATCGAAAACTTACATTTACAAGCAAAGAGCTGAAGGGATTTGAAGAAGGCTCTTGGGAAGAATACACTTGATGAAGAATTGCAAATGCAACCAACCGCTGAGAGGGTTTAAGAAATTTAGCCTACAAAGAAAATTTGTGTTATCTAGTGAAAGCATCATATAGTCGTTAACTTGTATTCAAAAAAAACTAGCAGATTGTTAGTACCTTTAGACAGATCTTTAATGATTTGCACTGATTACAACTACATTTAAAGCCCCAAAAACTCAAAACTCAACTTAAGCTAGACATTGTATTTGATTTTAATTAGCCATTTATGGACCAAAGCCATCTTTTGAAATATTTAAAACTAAACCAATGTTACAGGCACATTGTTAAATATGTTGGTGATTTTGGAACATCTGAGGTAACCTTTAGTAATGAAATATGGTTCTTGTCTCATTTATCATTTGAAGAAGAATAAGGTTGAGCAAAGAAAACAGACAGAAATTAAATAATAATTAAAAAAAAAAAAGGAAATCGAAAAAGAAATTAAATAAAGCCACTAAATTTAATACAAATATTTCCTTCTCAACTTCAATTCTGATTCCCGAATTGAAACAGAGCCCTGCGACTTGAACTAAGAAGACAATTCGCATAGGCATGCTTCCAGACAATAAACGTCAGATAAGGTCCACAAAGTTGAAGTGAAAACCCTACCTTTTGGAGCATAACATATACAAGCACGTATGTCTATGTATAACAATAAAAAAAGAGAGAGAGAGGTACTGAAGAACATTGCTCGTACAGAGGAATACAGAAAACAGGGTTTCTACCTCGAGGATTAAAGCGAGAGACACACAGGCATTGAAATAGCGAGGTGGAGGGAACTTCGATTTGAACTCTCCAACAATATCTTCCAACAGTCTGCCTTGATCTTCTCCCGATTTGAGCAACATTAACAGTGTGCTCGATTCTTCTCTTCCGATCATTTCCGGCCTCTCGGAGTCTAGTCAGAGGCTTCTTAAATTTCTTCTTCTTTTTTTTTCGAAAGTGAAAGAAGAGCAGAAAGCGGTAGGGGTGAAAATGCAGTGAGGGAGCTGCGACTGCGAGTGCACTTGCCGTGCGCAGGATACCGGAGAGGGATGAAAGGGGGCACTCCTGTGATTGCGTGTGTACCCTAGTGATCCAATGGCTCCCTGACACGTCTCCACCACTTATGTGGCGTTTGGTTCACGAAAATAAAAATAAATATAAAAATAGAGAATAAAAAAAGAAAGAATATAATATAGACATTATTACATTGTTTAGACGTTTAGTTGGATTATGGAATTATATAAGTAGTTGTATTCAAATGTTTAGTTGGTTAATAAATAAACAAATAAATATGCATATCAGTATATGTGTGTATGTGTGTATATGAGTCATATTTTTATGAAAATTGGCGCCCATGCACAAATTGAATTAGGAACAAATCATAACCGTCTATATGAAAATTTATAAAGGACCATAATCAATTATAAAAAAAAATGCAGTGATATTTTTGTAAATAAATTAAATTTTAAGTGCAATTAACAGCACTATAGAGTAGAACTTTCAACACTATAGAGTAGAAGTAACTAAGTAAGTAAAACTACAAATTATATTTGTTGATAAATTCAAAAAACTAAATTCAAACTTAAACCATAAAATTTAAACTACTAACACGTAAAAAATGAACTTTTATACCAAATAGAAAAAACTAAGCCATAAAGTTCAAATTATGAACCCTAAGGGGGCGTTTTGATACGGGCATATCTACAGTAGAAGAGGGTGAAAATCAAGATATGAAAGATAGAGAAGAAACAACTCATACTGCTAGGCCAAAGATGGAACGAAGGAAACCAGCATGGATGGCTGATTACATTTGTTAGACTAAGTCTATTCATAATAGGATAGTATAGTTTAGTCCTAATATATATCATATTAAGAATCATAGTCATAAACATAATAGGAGTAACTCAGTATATAACCACCCTGCATGACAGGGAAGAGGACACAAGAATTATTTCAACTTCCATTCTCCTGCTATCTCTCTCTCTCTCTTTCTCTCTCTCTCTCTCTCTCTCTCTTTCTCTCTCTATTTCTCTCTCTGATTTTTCCTCCTCTCATTCCATCCTTGGAGTCCGCATCCACTCAAAGCGGTGCCGGCTTGGTACGAGTTCGTATCATGTTTGGTTCAAAGAATCTAACATTACCCTGGTAATCTGAGGAAGGTAATGTTAGATTACCATGTTTGGTTTAGGTAATCTGAGATGCTAAGTAATATAAGATGATCGCCACGTAGGAAATGAGGGTATGTTTGAGGTGATCTGATTACCAAGTTTTGGTTAGGTAATGTGAGATTACTTTTTATTATTCCAAAATTGCCCTCAACTATCCCTCTTTTATTCATCAGACAGACAGAGTACATTTGTGATTGCGCATGTATTTCGCAGCGAAAGTGCGAAACTCCATGTCTATTGCATATCTTCCCCATTTTTCTCTTCATTGAAGGTCTTCAAAGGTGCAATTATTATTATTATTATTTGTAATCTAAAGCTTAATTTGTTCTGTATTTTTCATATTTGTGTGTGTATGAAGTATTGTTCTTCTATCAATTTTTGAGATTTTTCTTTGTTTCGAATTTTTTGTGCTTTCTTGCTTTGTTATTCGCTTATTTTCAGTAATCTTTTCAATTATTACTCTATTCTCTGATGAATTATTGAAGGACTTCATTTTTTTTATGTATTTGCAAACCCTAAATTTATTAAAAATTAATTCTTGATCTACCGTAGACATGCATTTGTAAACCCTAGAGTTCATTTTTTTTATGTATTTGTAAACCATCGATGTATGTGTTTGATGTAGTCATTGTGGTCATTGTATTGTTGCCTTGTTGGGACTATATTAATTAACATTGCTATTCTTAGCTCGTTTGTGTTATCATTCACATGAAAGTTGAAAGCTGCTTTTTGTAAATCTGGGCATTTAAAATATGCAGAAATGGCCTCTTTGCTGGAAACAAAATTCTGCTGTAATTTTTTTTTTCATATTCCATATTTACAGATTTTTTTTTGCAATAATCAGGATTGATATATTTGAATAGCAAATGCATATTCCAAAAAATTGTTTGGGGATCATGATTGTAGCAATACATATATATAATTCTGATGTAATTATTTTCATATTTACACATTTTATTTGCAACTAATATAATTAGTGTTAAACAATAGAATAGCAAAACTAAGTATTCGTATATATTTTCTGTGTGTAAATGTACAGGAGAGTAGAGCTATATATACTAGTGTAGAACTAACCCCTCTCAACTAACCCTTATATTTCTAACACCCCCCTCAAGTTGGAGCATAGATTTCAACATGCCCAACTTGTTACATATGTGTCACCTGGCACCTGTGATGCACATCACTGCAACACCCCTGTACAAGGACTGCCTCCAACTCTCACACCTTGGCACCACTCCACATATGATACTGACCTCATATTAAATTAACTTAAACAATCCAGAAAAATACGATAAACCAAACATAAACTTTCAAGACTTATTGACACAATAAACCAAACCACTCAAAACAAACAACTTACTACAACCTACTGTCTCATTATTTATTAGTTTCATCAGACCTCATCAGACCTACTATTGCCTGCACCATCCCTTCCATTGCCTTCATCATAAACTGCCGGCCACGAACAATTCCACACCGCCGGCCATGTCCAATTCCACACCGCCGAAAACCTTCGCCAGCTACTACTACTGCTGCTGCCAGGACCATTCTGCTGCGCTGAAATATGGAAGAGAGAGAGATGAAGCTTTGAAAACTGATCAAGACTCGCACAAGTGACACTATCAGGAAATTGGCTCATCAAAACGAGACCAACGAGACAAATTTCTATCGGAAACCTCGCCGGAAATGACCCCACGCGCCGGCACGTGGTTGCCGGAGCTCCAGTCGACGGAGGCGCGTGGATGCTTCGTTCGCCGCGAAACTTCTGCCGGTTGCTCGCCTCCTTGCACCGATCAATGCCCAGTAGGCTCTGATACCATGTTAAACAATAGAATAGCAAAACTAAGTATTCGTATATATTTTCTGTGTGTAAATGTACAGGAGAGTAGAGCTATATATTGTTAGGAACATCATGTAATAGGTTTTGATGATACCAACTGTTAAGTAAGAATCCCCAAGTCTCGATACATAGGCAAAACAATGTAAGTTCGATAAGTAAACTAAGAGCGAAAATACAACCGGGTAATTTGAGCTCAACTCGGGAAATATTTAAGCTTAAGGTAAACTTGTTTGAACAACTTAGAAGTTTTCGTGTTGTAAGCAAACAGATAGATCAGAAGCAGGCACGAGACAACTCTGGAGGAATAAGGGTCTACGAGACATCAACTAAGTCTCGAGACACAAGCCAAGTTCGAGAGGTAAGGACCTCTCGATATACCTATCGAGTTCGAGACGTAAAGAATATTCGAGAGATAGACCTCTCGATACATGGGATTGAAACATCAAGTGGTCGAGACATCTTATATGGTTTCGATAAACCGGCACTTCTCCAAGAGGCTGAATGTTAGTCAACATGTGCAGACAAAATACTCTAAGTTTGGAGAAGAAGAATATCATGGAGATAAAATATTGAAGAGGTGCTGAGCGGGAGGTTTCAAAATGGACGGAAGTGGATGACACGTCAGACCTCCACCACAAACGGTCAAGAAGTGCACCAATCCTGAAGTGGTCAGATTCCCCAAACAAGGAATGATGGGAACATAAAAAGAGTAACTTTATCCAAAAGAAGCAAGTGAA
>NC_044918.1:25600588-25608697 GCF_003576645.1 Ipomoea triloba | reverse complement strand
CCCCCCCTCTAGACTTGTACCCCATCCCCTTGGGACCAACAATTGGTATCAGAGCAAGTTCTCTGATCGATATAAACCTTTGTTTATATTGCCTAGAGATCCTTCTTTGAAAAATCTTCCTAAATATTTTCAAAGCACGAGATAATTTTTCAATATGGACAGCATGTTGTCGAGACATCTTCTCTTTGATCTTAGCAGGTTTGACGACTGGAAAACACGCATGCTTGCGTACTTATCAGCCCTCCATGATGAGATGGCCGAGGTTATAACTTCTGGACCAGTCAAGATCCTAATGGTTAATACTGCTGCAGTTCAAACCCAAGAAACACCAAAGTACATCCCAAAACCTAGGGAAGAATGGACCAGTGATGATAGGAAGAGAAACAACCTGGACAATATTGCCAAGGACATTCTCTTCAGAGCCATAGATGAAACCATCTTTCCAAAAGTAAGGAAGTGCAAAACGGCAAAAGAGGTATGGGATACTTTGATGTTAATTGGTGAAGGTGACGAACAGGAGAAGGAGAACAAGCTCACCGTGGCCATAAAGAAGTTCGAGGACTTCAAGATGAAGCCAGGAGAGAGCATCGACAGCATGGAGTCTCGGTTCATGAAGCTCACAACCGAGATCAGTGACCTTGAAAAGGAGATCCCACAAAAGGAGCTGAACCTGAAGGTCTTACGTGGCCTCACTAAGGAGTGGGAAGTAAAGGTGATCACGATGAGAGATCACCGAGATCTGAAGGAAACCACAACAGACAAACTCTTCCGGGATCTCAAAGCCTTCGAGTTCGAGATGTTCCCAAGAGATGAGGACATTGTGGATCGACGAAACGTAGCACTTGTTGCTGAGCAACCATCCACATCTTCAAGGTCAGACTCTAATCCTATGAATGTTATGTCTGACGAACAGTTTGCTCTCTTTGTGAGAAAGTTCAGGAAATACATGAAGATGAATCAGGAGAGCAACAAAAGTTCACCTTCCTCCTCAAGAAGGAAAAATGAGAGATATCCATCCAGAAGGACGGAGGAGGAAAATCAGGGTCTATGCTACAACTGTAGAAGACCGGGACATTTCAAGGCCGAATGCCCTTACCCACTAGTAAGCAAGCATCAGGGCCAAGAAGGCAAGGATTCCAAGAGAATAGAGGAATCCAGGGAGAAGCCAACACAAGGTGGCTTCAAAGGATCATCAAAGACGTATCAGCGCAGGAAGGCGCTTGTTGCTGAAGAATTCGAGAGGACAATCGAGGAGTCCGAGACGTCGAGCTCCAGCGAAAGCAGCAGCAGCTCAGAGGATGAGAGGGGGCTCATCTGCTTATACACCGAGGAAGAGGAGAATCAATGCCTAATGGCCATTGACAACGAGGTAACCTCTACTCCTACATCTCGCTGCTCTACTTCTACCTCTCGTTGTTCTTCATTTAAAAGCGATGAGGACCCCTTCGAGATGTTGGAATCGCTCAGAAGGAACCTTAACATCGCCAATAGCACTCATGCTAGAGTGATGGATGAAAACAGCAAGCTAACTGCTGAAAGAGATATGCTTAAGAACGTCTCGAAAGAGAATTTGGAGCTGACTCTCAAAGTAAGTGAGTTAGAAGCCAAAGTAATCCTACTATCTGAAGAGTGCAAAGCTCGAGAGACGAGAGAGCTTAATCTTCGAAAGGTCATAGCATCATACACTAATTCCTCCAAAGCTATGGAGAAAATGGTGGTTGATCACAGACCTACAAGTGATAGAACCGGTCTAGGGTTCCATCAAGACCATCTCTCGAGAGATAAACAGACCAATGGTTTGGGAACTTCAAGAAATGGAGGATCTCAACCCAAACCAAATAAAGGTCATAAAGGACCAACAGAAAAGACCAGAGTAGCTATTCATAAACCGTCCCTATACACCAGCAATGGAAAGTATAGGAAAGCTACGAAGAATGGCCGGGTAAACAATATCGAGAGATCACCTTGCTATCTCTCGCAAGGCCATTCCAAGTACAAAAAGAGCTACACTCCATATAATGCACCTCAAGGCAAATATGGAAGGTCTGAGATCCACATAGTTAGGAACTCACGGATGGAGAAAGGAAGACTCTATCCATCTAGTGAGAATTGGTCATCAAATCACAAGTTCTGGAAGAAACCTCACTTTCAGCAATTTCACATGACCAAACAGCGTATGAAAGGCATGGTGCATAAGCCGGTCGAAAAGTCTCTACCTAAGTTGATTTATGCACCAAAGAGGCCTAAAACCTTTGCTAGCATTCCTTATAATTATCAAACGTACAATGGCTACATTGCGCCTAGGCCTGGAATAATGGGCACAAGGTATAAATGGATGCCTAAACTCACTAACCCACCAGGACCCAAAGTTTGGGTACCTAAACTTGCTTGATTTCCTTGCAGGACACCAGGGACGAGTGGTTCATTGACAGTGGATGTTCGAGACATATGACTGGAAATCTAACACTGCTTGAGAACATCCAACCTATTGAAGGTCCCTTGGTGACATTTGGCGACAACGAGAAGAAGGGGCGCACAAGAGCTGTTGGTGAAATCCAAAAGAATGAGCTGGTTATTAAAGGAGTGTCCTACGTTGAGGGGCTCAAGTTCAATCTCCTGAGTACAAGCCAGTTCTGTGACAAGGGCCACAAAGTTGTCTTCACCAAAAGCAAATGTCAGATTATGAACGAGGAATCTCTCGAAGTCGTCTTGGAAGCAGCAAGGAAAGGAAACATGTACATAGTGGATTGGAGGTCTGCAAAACCATCCCTATGTATGCTAGCAAGGAGCAAGGAAGACTTATGCTGGGATTGGCATAGTAAGCTTAGTCATCTGAACTTCAAGACTATCAACAAGCTTACTAAGAGGAACTTAGTGGAAGGACTGCCCAAAGTGACGTTTCGAAAGGATAAAATCTGTGAGGCATGTCAACGTTGCAAACAGATCAAATCCTCTGTCAAGAGCAAAGCCGATACATCATCCACTAGACCATTAAGTCTTCTTCACATGGACTTATTTGGCCCAGTGGATCCACCCAGCATAAAGGGAAAGAAGTACACTCTTGTGGTAGTGGATGACTACACAAGATTCACTTGGACCGTGTTCTTAACCAAGAAAAGCGAGACAAAAATTGCCCTACCAAATCTCTTGAAACAAGTTCAAGTTGAAAAGGAAGTCTCGATACTAAAGATCCGGTCAGATCAAGGTGGAGAGTTCGTTAATCAAGTAATCGAGAGCTACTGCAACGAGAACGGAATTCATCATCAACTATCAGCTGCTCGAACACCTCAACAAAACGGGGTTGCTGAAAGAAGGAACAGAACTCTCAAAGAAGCCGCAAGGACCATGCTCTCGCAAGCCAACATATCACAAGGATTTTGGGCAGAAGCAATCAACACAGCGTGCTACACCCAAAATCGGTCCTTGATAGTAAAAGGAGTTGGAAAGACTCCATATGAGTTGTGGAATGGAAGAAAACCGAATGTAAGCCACTTCCACTCATTCGGGTGCAAATGCTATATTCACAACAATGGGAAGACTCAACGAAGAACTTTTGAAGAAAAGGCAGATGATGGAGTATTTCTGGGATACTCATCGACAAGCAAAGCACTCAGAGTCTTCAACAAGCGGAGTTTGGTGGTTGAAGAGTCCATACATGTTACCTTTGATGAAAGGGCATCAACAGATCAACCATCAAAGACAACGGAAGCTGCTGAGGAAGATCAGCCAGAGTCTATCGAGAGATCAAACTTACCTCTCGAAGACAAGCAGTCGATAGTTCGAGACGTAGCAGAACTCCAGTCAGAATCAGATGATGAAGAGTCTACCAAGAAGAAAGCGCCTGACTCAGTTGATCAAAACCAGATCATAGATGTTCAACCCATATCTCAACCTTCAATGGAAGTATCAACTGAGGAGCCGCAACCCGACCTAAGATGGCTGAGAAGTCACCCTGCTGATCAAGTGATCGGAGATGTACGTGACAGAGTTCGAACCAGATCAGCTTACAGAGAAAGCATGTTTGCTTGTTTTCTATCTCAAATAGAGCCTAAGGTGATCGATGAGGCTCTAAGCGACGCAGATTGGGTGCAAGCAATGCAAGAGGAACTTCATCAGTTCGAGAGGAACGACGTTTGGGAACTAGTTCCGAGACCTCATCATCAGAATGTCATTGGTACAAAGTGGGCTTTCAGAAACAAGATGAATGAGGATGGAGTTATCGTTAGGAACAAGGCCAGACTTGTTGCCAAAGGCTACTGTCAGGAGGAAGGAATAGATTTTGATGAAACCTTCGCTCCAGTGGCACGTCTCGAAGCCATACGCATCTTTCTCGCATATGCCGCCTTCAAAGACTTTAAGGTATATCAAATGGATGTCAAGAGCGCTTTTCTGAACGGACTTCTCGAAGAAGAGGTGTACGTTGAACAACCTCCGGGTTTCTTGAAGGACGTGGGAGCTGACAAAGTATACAAATTAAAGAAGGCACTTTACGGCTTAAAACAAGCTCCGAGAGCTTGGTATGATACCTTATCCTCTTTTCTACTTCAGTGTGGGTTCACCAAAGGCCTAGTGGACAAAACATTGTTTAGAATTAAGGACGGGGATCACATCTTATTGGTGCAAATCTATGTGGACGATATCATTTTTGGAAGCACCAATCCAGACTTGTGCGAGAAGTTCTCCAGGTTGATGAAAGGGAAGTTCGAGATGAGCATGATGGGAGAACTAAACTACTTCCTTGGATTACAAGTGAGACAGCTTAAGGAAGGCATCTTCATCAATCAGGAGAAATACACCAAGGATCTGCTCAGAAAATACAATATAGAAGGGAAATCCTCAGTCAAAGTACCCATGGGAACCTCTCTACGTATCGATGTCGACAGTGAAGGTCGAGAGGTCGATCAGACTACTTATCGAGGTATCATCGGATCTCTTCTCTATTTAACTGCTAGTAGACCAGATATATCCTTTGCAGTAGGTGTATGTGCTAGGTTTCAGGCAAGTCCTAAGGAAAGTCACTTAAATGCATCTAAAAAGATTCTTAGATATCTCAAAGGTACGCAAAGTGTTGGACTTTGGTATTCGAGAGGTGGATCTTTCGAACTTATGGGTTATTCAGATGCGGACTTTGCCGGCTGTAAGATAGATCGAAAAAGCACATCAGGGACATGTCAGTTTCTAGGTGGAAGACTTGTCTCATGGTTTAGCAAGAAACAGCATTCAATAGCTACAAGCACCGCTGAGGCAGAGTATGTAGCAGCTGGAAGTTGCTGTGCTCAGGTTTTATGGATGAAGCAACAATTACTGGATTATGGGGTTGAGTGTAAGGAGGTTAAGATCATGTGTGACAATACAAGTGCTATTGCCATCACCCACAATCCAGTGTTACACTCCAGAACAAAGCATATTGATATTAAGTATCACTTCATCCGAGACCATGTTGAGAGGAAGGACATTATTTTGGAATATGTTGCAACGGAGGAGCAACTAGCAGATATTTTCACAAAAGCGTTATGTGAAAATAGATTCTCTCAACTAAGGTTAGAATTGGGAATGATAGAATTGGGATGAATGGTCAAATCTTATCTTCTTGTATTTAGTGCCATGAACTGTTTCGCATGTGAGGGGCGGTTTCACCAACTTTATGGCAGCTTTGGAGTTACACAAGCATTGAATGGTCATTCATATTGCATCCCGTGACTCAACAGTGGTAACCCTATTGGGCTATAAATAAGAGGGTTTCTTTCAGAAGTTCATACCATCAACTTCCCATGGAGAAAAAGAAAGGAAAAGATGATGTTCCATTCTTTTATAGAGGAAAGAAACCGGCAGTCAAGTCCAAAGATTTTCAAGGAGAAAACTATCCAGAATCAACGAAGGGTGAACAGATTACGGAGCTTCCTGATAATCCAAGCAAGAATCCTATTCCCATCCAAGGTGAATGGATCCCCAAATACGAGGAGATCCACAACGATGGGATACTGGAGTCGGGAGAAGAGTCCTGCACAAGAGGGACTCCTACTGCTGCACATTCTGGAAAAGGGCCTTCCTCAACCAAATGGAGAACCAAGGGAAATGGAGAGGAAGACCAGATGGGACTTTCTGAGGTCTGCAGCAGCCAAAGGGATGATCATACCTAATCCAAAGACATTAAGAGGATTAGCGATGAAGATGGTCACTCCCAACTATAGTAAGCAGCTCCGGAGAGAAGAACAAGAAAAGGGAATAGCCACCCCCAGTTCTGTTATTAGACAAATAGGACTTTAGATGGCTAGTTCCTGCCTTAACGATAGATTCCTATTAGGCTGACCAAGGCCAAACAAAAGTTTCTAGGGAATTTAATAGGATATTGATTCATATGTAATGTATCTGGAAATCACTAAATGAACTTAAGGATATGTTCCAAGTGATATCTTTTAAATGAATCAAACTTGTTTCTCTCGCAATCTGTGTTCGAAAGGTAGTTCGAGAGGTCACCCGATCAGTTTGTCTACATACATTATGTCTCGAAGAAGGGTAGTTCGAGAGGTCACTTCGAAAGATAACAAACTGATATCTCTGAAAGGAGGAATAAGGAGGGTTAGGGATCAAAGGGAAGATCCCTAACCAGATCAAGATGGAGGAATAAGGAGGGTTAGGGATCAATCACTCAGGGGGAAGATCCTTAACCAGATCAAGACGGAGGAATAAGGAGGTTTAGGGATCAATCACTCAGGGGGAAGATCCTTAAACTCATGAGGAAGATCATTCACCTTCGAAAGGTGAATTTGATAAGCTCAACGGATATATGAGGTGGAACGGCTATCTTTGGACATAAATGCTAGCCACGTGGTCATCGGTTACTGACGGTTTTTCGCACTTAAGGGCATTATCTTGATTAGTGGGAGCATGCTTATTTTAAAATATCAATACTCCACTGTCTCAAAGCTTAAACCGTTCTATACTTTACCGAAATACCCTTACCAAAATACCTTATAAGCTGACCGTTATCAGGGGTATTTCTGACTTCTCACATCTTTTAAATCAACCGGGATCCTTCCACGGGTCAAACTCTCAACCCTACCCATATATCCAACCCGAATCCGCCTAATATAAAAGCAAAATCCTTCTTCTTTACCCGGATTCAAACTCAAAACCATATACCCAAAATCCCCAAATCCTTAGACGCTGTACACATTCCCTCCAAAACACACAAACTTTCTTCAATGGCGTCTGAATCATCATCTTCTTCATCTTCATCTTCATCCTCCAGTGCATACCAGAGAGAGCTAGACCACATACGCTCTCAGATTAAACAAGTCAAGGCGGGAAGCATCCTTGACAAAGATGGCTTCATCACCCACTCGCCAAATCCAACAATGGCGGAGAGAGTCTTGAAGAAATTTGAGAAGGCAGGACTAATGCGGTACATGACGCATGACTACCGAACCATTCATAACCTCGACTACACAGAATGGTTCGCTCATGCCAAGGTCACGAAGGGCAAGATTGAAAGCCGCTTCAACGAAATAGCCATAACAATCTCTGTGGGTGATCTACGAGCAGCATTCGACTTTGCTACGTCGGAGGAGGCAGTCAAGCACCTATCGGACTACAACATGGATAAGCAGGAGTTTTGGGACAAAATCCGATTGGAGACTGCACCACCCAGAGCATCCTCTGCCCTCCGCAGATTTCATTTGAAGGAGAGGTTTGCCCTAGCCGCCGAGCTCATCATAAAATTCATCCTCGGCAAGGTGTCCGGAACAGACGAAGTCAATCTGGACACTCTGAAAATCCTCCACGCCATCTGGAACAATAACAAGTTGGACTGGGCTCACATCATCTTCGACTGCCTCAAACACCAAGTGCAGAGCTCAGTTTCCAACTCCGACCTGACAATCTACAAAAAGGTTGGTTTTGGCTTTGTTGTTCAATTTCTATTGAGACTGAAGGGCTTCGAACTGAGGGAAGGGCGAGAGGTTCATCGGAATACCTATATGGGTAGAACGAAACCTCAAGCTAAGGCAAAAGGTGCTAAGGATGCATCTTCACCCTCAAAGCCTAAGGGAAGGGGCAAAAGGAAAGCCCCAGCTAAGGAGAAGCGCTCTGATGACGAGCTTTTGGACA
>NC_044918.1:25561517-25596487 GCF_003576645.1 Ipomoea triloba | reverse complement strand
AAAAGGGGATAACATTTCCGCTGCGCATAAAACTTTGTCTTCACCTCGTGAGGTATCGAACCTAAACATCCTAAGTTCAATACACACGAGAGGTCGAAAAGATTTGCAAAATCTTATACAAGTCTATTCACCCCCCCTCTAGACTTGTACCCCATCCCCTTGGGACCAACATATATACTAGTGTAGGACTAACCCTAGCCACAAGTTACTAACACTAAAACCTAGGGCTAAGAGTAAATATCTCGACTAACCCTTATATCTCTAACAATTAGTTAATTTTCATTATTGGGTTAATTTATTTTAATAATAATGTTCTTATAGGGTGTTATGGCACGATTGTCGCTAAGATAGAAGAATATCCTCATTTTGCAACTACAAATGATGGACAGCCTTTTTAATATTCTTATATTCCTTGCTTTGGCTTTTCTAGTTAGGAGAAGGATAAGAAGGTTTAAAAAGACTATTACATATGTTCATCAAAGAACATATCAACAAAATATTAGGTCTTTAAATTTAAATAGAATGGTCTTTGACAGTGATGTCCAGTGTGTTGAAAATTGCAGAATGGATAGAAGAGCTTTAACAAAATTATGTTATTTGTTAAAGACTCATGGAAAGTTGAAAATAGGAATATGACGATAGATGAGATGCACTACACCAAAAAGGTTATTTAGAGGCGGTTAATTTATTATTTAGAGGCGGTTCTTCAACCGTGTCTAAATAATGTGTCGCGAAGGATTTAGAGGCGGTTTTAGACAAGTGTGAGAATTCTTGACCAGCATTGCATTTAGCGGCAATTTTATAACCGCCTCTAAAAGTGATGTATTTTACTTTTGCTTTTAACGGCGGTTTCAAAACCGCCTCTAAATATATCTATTTATTTGTTCATTTAAATCTTAGTGGCTGTTATTAAATGTCGCTAAATATTTTTCTTTTATTTATTTTTAAAAATTCTAGTGGCGGTTATTAAGTATCGCACATGACCAGTAGGCTACATATTAATTCCTTGCAATTCCTCAACAAGCCTGCTACTCTCAACATTAGATGTGTAGCAACCAAACCTGCCAAAACACCAGGTAATAAAAATAAAAACTCTCTAATACATGAAATAACTTCAGCATAAATTTGAGTTCTTAATTACATTTAATTTGGATGGAATATATATACATATACATATGGCTGAAGAAGACTGGTCAACTAAGAGAGCAAAGCTTTTTGAGAAAAGGGTAAGGAGTGTGATTTTACTGGGATTAAAAAATTAACCATTTCCCAAGCAAAGAGCATAAACAGGATAAAATTAAAAAAGAAGAAGAACATAGGATTTTTTTTAAAGATGATCTAAAGAGAAAGTGATTTTACTGGGATTCTGAAGAGTAAATAAGAAGAAGACATATTTCTTCTAAAAGAAAGATAGTCCAAAGAGAAATTGATTGTACTAGGATTCTGAAGACTGAACAAGAAAAGCAGGTCACTTCTGCTTCTCTTAAAAAATGAATTGGCATTCTTTAAATTTGTTTAAGAAAACAAACTTGTCTTCACTTTCTGACTATATTGAATAACTTTGGAACTGAACTAGTTCTTAATACAAAAATATCAGAAGTTGAAAAAGTAAATCTCAAAGAAGGTTCCACTTCATGGATTTAAACATCCTAACAAGCCAGTCATTATTTGTCATAGTAAATTGCACCAAATAGGCACTTAGCATGTAACACCCCAATTTTCACCACTTGGATTTATTACAAAATCCCTAATAATACAATACATTGCGGAAGCGTCTAACCAGCAGAAAACTGGGTGTTACCGCCACGCTTAGGTATCTCTCCTATACCCAAACGCTAAGGCTAAACTTACAATCCTCAAATAACCATGTCAACATACGAATATGTACGTATGGAAATAATTCTTCCAGGGTGTCTATTCTAGGATAGGGTAGTCCTCAACCTCGACTTCCATCCTATTCAGAACTCATCGGGCTTCAGGAGCCCATACTAGACAACATCTGTAAACACATCGAAGTGTAGTTAGCGCGACAGCTAAGTAAGGACATCCATTGTCACTCGAAAGTAAACAAAGGTTTTTTAAAAACAACAATTAATAATAAATAGGGTAAGAATAACGTTGCCCAACAGTCGCAGTCTACCTGCAATTATTCTAACGACAAGCAATACCACATTATATAAGTAACTTCGGCACATAACACGGCCATTAATTCACACGTGAGAACACAACACCCATATTACTGTTCGATACACCCGACAGTTAGTTCTCACAACTCCACTCAGCGAATAGACTTCGCTCTGCAGTATGAATCAATCATACAAAATCTCACACATCACTCAGCGAATAGACTTCGCTCTGCAGTATGAATCAATCATACAAAATCTCACCATTCACTCAGCGAATAGACTTCGCTCTGCAGTATAGATTAATCATACAGACCCCTCACCATTCACTCAGCGAAGAAACTTCGCTCTGCAGTATAGATTAATCATACAGACTCCCTCACCATTCATTATTATCACACGACTCCATAACCATCACACTTGATCAAATATATTTCTCCAAAATACACACTTTGGTTAGTGTTAGTCTCGTTATGGAAATTCGAGTACAGGAGACACAATAATTTTCCAAAACACAAGTACTTTCCAAGTTAATAAATATAATGCACAAAAATAATATTTGGGCCTTCAAAAATTCACCCGGATGCCCGTAGGCTTTCAAAACATCGCAACACTCATGGTTAAAAACATCGGGGAAAAAAAACCGGGTCAAAAACAAGTCGAAAACGAGTCCGCGTCAAATCTGCCAGAAATTTCAGTTGGCGCAGTCCGAAAGATTGAGCCGGTAAAAATAGTTTCAGTTGGCGCAGTCCGAAAGATTGAGCCGGTAAAAATAGTTTCAGTTGGCGCAGTCCGAAAGATTGAGCCGGTAAAAATAGTTTCCTAACTCTTTTTCACTTGAAATTTTTATGGTAGAACCCCAACTTATAGTACTTGATGTCCATAAAAAGTTTTGGTCATTTTGATCCACGAATAAACACAGAAAATTCCCTTTTTGCCCTTGGCAGTGTGCTGTCCAGAATTTTTCTCTCTGGACCAGTTTTGGAAAAAAATTCGAAAACCGTACTTATACTACTCCGATCATTATGAAATTTTATATGCGGGTTCTACACTTATAGAACTACATGCCTAAAAAAAATAGGATCAAAATACCTTACCAATTTTTCCCAATAATTCTCGGAAGTTACTGCCAGAATCTATCCTGATTTCTTTTCACTATTTTCACAAGTATAAGCCTATATGGGCATAAATACAACATATACATGCATAAACAAGCTATGAACATGTATAAAAAAATATTTCCAAAGCTCAAAAACACCATATTTCAACCAAACTGCAGTATAGATTAATCATACAGACCCCACCCATTCACTCAGCGAAGAACTTCGCTCTGGCAGTATAGATTAATCATACAGATCCCCTCACCATTCTTATTATCACACGACTCCATAACATCACACTTGATCAAATATATTTCCCAAAATACACACTTTGGTTAGTGTTAGTCTCGTTATGGAAATTCGAGTACAGGAGACACAATAATTTCAAAAACACAAGTACTTTCCAAGTTAATAAATATAATGCACAAAAATAATATTTGGGCCTTCAAAAATTCCCCGGATGCCCGTAGGCTTTCAAAACATCGCAACACTCAGGGTTAAAAACATCGGGGAAAAACCGGGTCAAAAACAAGTCGAAAACGAGTCCGCGTCAAATCTGCCAGAAATTTCAGTTGGCGCAGTCCGAAAGATTGAGCCGGTAAAAATAGTTCCCGAACTCTTTTTCACTTGAAATTTTTATGGTAGAACCCAACTTATAGTACTTGATGTCCATAAAAAGTTTTGGTCATTTTGATCCACGAATAAACACAGAAAATTCCCTTTTTGCCCTTGGCAGTGTGCTGTCCAGAATATTTTTCTCTCTGGACCAGTTTTGGAAAAAAAATTCGAAAACCGTACTTATACTACTCCGATCATTATGAAATTTTATATGCGGGTTCTACACTTATAGAACTACATGCCTAAAAAAAAATAGGATCAAAATACCTTACCAATTTTTCCCAATAAATCTCGGAAGTTACTGCCAGAATCTATCCTGATTTCTTTTCACTATTTTCACAAGTATAAGCCTATATGGGCATAAATACAACATATACATGCATAAATTAGCTATGAACATGCATACAAAATTACTAAACATTCAAAGTGTAGTTTCTTTGAGCCAACTTGTAGATCCACAACTTAACACATATTTTTCACGTAAAATTTCCTAGTCACGTAATTTACTAGCATTTGTTCACCTTCAAGTGATTGAGCCAACTTAAGGGATTCCTTACCTTTGTAGAAACCTTAAAAACCGTACAAGTTGATGATGCCTTCCTTGGATTCCTTCACCAAAGATCCTAACAAAACACCATAATACAATGTTTTCATAAATCTTAAGTCCAAGCTTAAGTCTTAGGAGGGATTGAACCGAACAAAACCGAAGTTCTTACCTATAGTAGAGTTCTTGGAGTTGAAGAAATGCCTAAGGAGTTCTTAGATCACAAATATGGAAGACTAATATTTTTCCTACTCTTCTTCCTTGTGTGTTCGAAAGTGAGAGAGAAAGATGAGTGTGATAGTGTAGATTATGTCTTGAAGATCAAGCAACAAAGTGCAACATTCCCATACCTCATTAATGCTAGCATTAAATGCTTCATTAATTGTGATCATCCACTTGGGGTTATGCCACATGTCAATACCCTATGGAGTCCTTAAGAAGATCACAACTTATTTGGCCAGTTTATGGTTAAATCAGATGAATGCTCGGAGGATTATAACTTAATTCGGGAAAATTCTAATACCAAAATTATCCTAAAAATAATTCCGTCGCAAATCACCAAAATTGGGAATTTTTCGGTATCTCCCGAAATATAGGTACAGAGTTCGTAACAATTTACCCCTTACAGTCCATTTAATATTTTCTTGAACTAACTAGAAGTTCAGGCTTAATCGTATGATACTTAATAATCCAATTTCTAGGAAAATTCGAACTGAATCTATATCCTTAAAAATTTCTCGGTTTGTGACCGGTACGTAGTTCGCAGCTTATCGATAACTAATCTTTAAAAAAAAAATTCTTTCGAGCACCGAGAAGCCTTCTCTTAAATGTCATAGCTTAAAAAAATTATATCGATATTCTCGAATCTTAACTTTGTCGGAAAAACCGAGGGGTTACATAGCAGCTAAAAGTACAATTAGAGAATTAGCCATTCAAATTTAATTGGACCTGACCCTAAGCAGTACGACTTACAAAGTAGATCTCCCATAGTCCCATTTGCCTGATTAAGGGCAGCAGCCATAGTGCTGCAAATTTGAAATTGGTTTTATTTTTTTTTAGAATTCATGATTCTTTTTCCAAATTCATATGAGCTTCTAAAAATTCCCTCATTATCTTCCCCTCTCACAGAATTTGTAGATGAACTAAGAAATGTATGTTATTTAATCATTGGGGATCTATTATAGGAACAGGTTAGCAACCCCTGATGGTCAAATATACACATTCTGTCGCACACACATATTGCATGCTTGCACATTTACTTAATTGAGCTTCCATAACTTGAAAAACAGTAGCCATGTAAAAATTGTAGCTTTGCTAAAGCACCAGAGGAAAGTGTAATATTTTATCCCTATCATCAATTGCAACTAGAGTACTCACCAGGATAGACCCGAAATGGCAATAGGCCTACAAGCACCAGTCTACTATAAGCCAATGGGTTGGACAATTATCAGCTATGAAACAAAATTTGACTTCATTGCTCAACCCAACAATTAATAATTATAAGAATACCCTATAAGTGACGCATATCATATCTTCCATGAATCAGAAGTACAAAACATCAATCAACATTAAAATAAAATATGAAACTACTTACAGTTGCCTCCATGGAAACAATATTGTAGTAATCATGTAGAAGATTGTCCATTAACATGATGACTAGAGGATGAATATTGCTTTCCACTCCCTTGTGAAGATTGGTGCTTGCTTCCTTCATCGGGTACCTACATTACAAATCAACTAATTACAAATCAAAATATGTAAACATAGAGTTTAACCGCACAAATACATCCAACCATCTTGAAACTCAATTCTCGCATCTCAAAACCAACCATTTACAAATAAAATACAGCAACTTACTAAGAGGAAGGGATGCATAACAAAAGTACTTACTGGTTGAGATGTTTGGTTAAGCAAGGTAACAAATTGTTCAGGAACTTTGTCAAAAGTTTTTTTTTCCAAAATAGCAATAAGAGCTCCTCCCATGGCCTTTTGCATATCATTTTGAACTTGCAATTGAGCTTTAGTTGCAGCTAACTCCTTCTCCAAATTAGACACATACTCTTTCATTTGATTATCATTAGACGAGCTTGAAGTATTGTTAAATACCTTAGATGGGCATGGTCCAAAACCTAACCCACGAACACGTCCGGGGTGTTCTTTTCCAAACGCTTTGCCAAGAGGGTCATCTTGTGAAATAGATTGTGATTGAGAAGATGAGTCTTGATCCATTTCATTTCTAATTTTTTCCTACATTAAACAAATATCAAATTAAAGTGTAACATCTAACCCTATTCAAAATAAATTNACTTAATTCGGGAAAATTCTAATACCAAAATTATCCTAAAAATAATTCCGTCGCAAATCACCAAAATTGGGAATTTTTCGGTATCTCCCGAAATATAGGTACAGAGTTCGTAACAATTTACCCCTTACAGTCCATTTAATATTTTCTTGAACTAACTAGAAGTTCAGGCTTAATCGTATGATACTTAATAATCCAATTTCTAGGAAAATTCGAACTGAATCTATATCCTTAAAAATTTCTCGGTTTGTGACCGGTACGTAGTTCGCAGCTTATCGATAACTAATCTTTAAAAAAAAAATTCTTTCGAGCACCGAGAAGCCTTCTCTTAAATGTCATAGCTTAAAAAAATTATATCGATATTCTCGAATCTTAACTTTGTCGGAAAAACCGAGGGGTTACATAGCAGCTAAAAGTACAATTAGAGAATTAGCCATTCAAATTTAATTGGACCTGACCCTAAGCAGTACGACTTACAAAGTAGATCTCCCATAGTCCCATTTGCCTGATTAAGGGCAGCAGCCATAGTGCTGCAAATTTGAAATTGGTTTTATTTTTTTTTAGAATTCATGATTCTTTTTCCAAATTCATATGAGCTTCTAAAAATTCCCTCATTATCTTCCCCTCTCACAGAATTTGTAGATGAACTAAGAAATGTATGTTATTTAATCATTGGGGATCTATTATAGGAACAGGTTAGCAACCCCTGATGGTCAAATATACACATTCTGTCGCACACACATATTGCATGCTTGCACATTTACTTAATTGAGCTTCCATAACTTGAAAAACAGTAGCCATGTAAAAATTGTAGCTTTGCTAAAGCACCAGAGGAAAGTGTAATATTTTATCCCTATCATCAATTGCAACTAGAGTACTCACCAGGATAGACCCGAAATGGCAATAGGCCTACAAGCACCAGTCTACTATAAGCCAATGGGTTGGACAATTATCAGCTATGAAACAAAATTTGACTTCATTGCTCAACCCAACAATTAATAATTATAAGAATACCCTATAAGTGACGCATATCATATCTTCCATGAATCAGAAGTACAAAACATCAATCAACATTAAAATAAAATATGAAACTACTTACAGTTGCCTCCATGGAAACAATATTGTAGTAATCATGTAGAAGATTGTCCATTAACATGATGACTAGAGGATGAATATTGCTTTCCACTCCCTTGTGAAGATTGGTGCTTGCTTCCTTCATCGGGTACCTACATTACAAATCAACTAATTACAAATCAAAATATGTAAACATAGAGTTTAACCGCACAAATACATCCAACCATCTTGAAACTCAATTCTCGCATCTCAAAACCAACCATTTACAAATAAAATACAGCAACTTACTAAGAGGAAGGGATGCATAACAAAAGTACTTACTGGTTGAGATGTTTGGTTAAGCAAGGTAACAAATTGTTCAGGAACTTTGTCAAAAGTTTTTTTTTCCAAAATAGCAATAAGAGCTCCTCCCATGGCCTTTTGCATATCATTTTGAACTTGCAATTGAGCTTTAGTTGCAGCTAACTCCTTCTCCAAATTAGACACATACTCTTTCATTTGATTATCATTAGACGAGCTTGAAGTATTGTTAAATACCTTAGATGGGCATGGTCCAAAACCTAACCCACGAACACGTCCGGGGTGTTCTTTTCCAAACGCTTTGCCAAGAGGGTCATCTTGTGAAATAGATTGTGATTGAGAAGATGAGTCTTGATCCATTTCATTTCTAATTTTTTCCTACATTAAACAAATATCAAATTAAAGTGTAACATCTAACCCTATTCAAAATAAATTAAAGCATACTTGCAGTGATAATTCTACATTCTTCATTAATAGATGACCCTCGTTTGTACTTTGTGGGTATCAATCCATAGTTCTGGGCGATTAATAGTGTGCCCGAGCTCAATTTCCTTGTATGAAAATTAAATTGTTAGTAATTAAGAAAAAAATAAACATTCAACTTAGTTAATTGCAAAAGAATAAAAAAAATTTGAAGTACCATCTCAGCCCTTCTCCTAGCAAAGCTCTTTGATCCACAAGTATGTGCAATTTTTTGGTGTTTCCTACTTTCAGCATTTTTCTACACATTTCCTAATAATAGAGTATAATATTAGTACATTAGGTAAATATGACCACAATAATAAGCAAACAAATATTAGAAACATTACCTTAGATTTTTCAGACAAACGATAGTTGACAAAACTTAACCACTGGTCTCTATGAATTCCAATTGGACACTTACTAATCAATTCATCTCAATTTAATGAAGGATCATAGAACTCTATCCAATACCTAGATTTGAAGTCCTTCCATTCTTCCCAATATTTTGAAGTGTCCAATATTTTGCAATCACATCATTGTGGAAGTGAAATTTTGGCTTCAAATCATGGTAAATGTAATTATTAGCATTATACATTTATTTTTTGAATGTAGCAAATAATTGAAACTATTTTGTTACCTTGATTATTTTGGTAAAGATATCTTCTTTATACTGCTTTGGCATCAATCTCCAATCAGTAAAATTGATTGGAAATGAGCTAAGTCTATTGATGATTTTTTTTTGCCTCATAGAAAGAATCAGGAAGCCTTGCTTGTTCAAAAGCATCTTTTAACAATTCAAAAATCATAGACATTGCTTTATTGCTTATTCCACCCAAGTAGACCTGGCAATTCGTGTAAACGGGTTCGTTAACGGGTCGACACGATAACGACACGAACACGATAAGGCTAAACACGAACACGACACATTAAGGTTAACGGGTTCAAAATTGTAACACGTACACGAACACGATTTGTTAACGGGTTGACACGATAGACACGTTTTGTTAACGGGTTTCGGATCGTATCGACACGATATGACACGAAACCCGTTTAAACCCGCTAAATCTATTGATATATTAAAAACTAAAATTTAAAGTTAAATTATATAAAAATGAAATAAAACATANAAATCAACTAATTACAAATCAAAATATGTAAACATAGAGTTTAACCGCACAAATACATCCAACCATCTTGAAACTCAATTCTCGCATCTCAAAACCAACCATTTACAAATAAAATACAGCAACTTACTAAGAGGAAGGGATGCATAACAAAAGTACTTACTGGTTGAGATGTTTGGTTAAGCAAGGTAACAAATTGTTCAGGAACTTTGTCAAAAGTTTTTTTTTCCAAAATAGCAATAAGAGCTCCTCCCATGGCCTTTTGCATATCATTTTGAACTTGCAATTGAGCTTTAGTTGCAGCTAACTCCTTCTCCAAATTAGACACATACTCTTTCATTTGATTATCATTAGACGAGCTTGAAGTATTGTTAAATACCTTAGATGGGCATGGTCCAAAACCTAACCCACGAACACGTCCGGGGTGTTCTTTTCCAAACGCTTTGCCAAGAGGGTCATCTTGTGAAATAGATTGTGATTGAGAAGATGAGTCTTGATCCATTTCATTTCTAATTTTTTCCTACATTAAACAAATATCAAATTAAAGTGTAACATCTAACCCTATTCAAAATAAATTAAAGCATACTTGCAGTGATAATTCTACATTCTTCATTAATAGATGACCCTCGTTTGTACTTTGTGGGTATCAATCCATAGTTCTGGGCGATTAATAGTGTGCCCGAGCTCAATTTCCTTGTATGAAAATTAAATTGTTAGTAATTAAGAAAAAAATAAACATTCAACTTAGTTAATTGCAAAAGAATAAAAAAAATTTGAAGTACCATCTCAGCCCTTCTCCTAGCAAAGCTCTTTGATCCACAAGTATGTGCAATTTTTTGGTGTTTCCTACTTTCAGCATTTTTCTACACATTTCCTAATAATAGAGTATAATATTAGTACATTAGGTAAATATGACCACAATAATAAGCAAACAAATATTAGAAACATTACCTTAGATTTTTCAGACAAACGATAGTTGACAAAACTTAACCACTGGTCTCTATGAATTCCAATTGGACACTTACTAATCAATTCATCTCAATTTAATGAAGGATCATAGAACTCTATCCAATACCTAGATTTGAAGTCCTTCCATTCTTCCCAATATTTTGAAGTGTCCAATATTTTGCAATCACATCATTGTGGAAGTGAAATTTTGGCTTCAAATCATGGTAAATGTAATTATTAGCATTATACATTTATTTTTTGAATGTAGCAAATAATTGAAACTATTTTGTTACCTTGATTATTTTGGTAAAGATATCTTCTTTATACTGCTTTGGCATCAATCTCCAATCAGTAAAATTGATTGGAAATGAGCTAAGTCTATTGATGATTTTTTTTTGCCTCATAGAAAGAATCAGGAAGCCTTGCTTGTTCAAAAGCATCTTTTAACAATTCAAAAATCATAGACATTGCTTTATTGCTTATTCCACCCAAGTAGACCTGGCAATTCGTGTAAACGGGTTCGTTAACGGGTCGACACGATAACGACACGAACACGATAAGGCTAAACACGAACACGACACATTAAGGTTAACGGGTTCAAAATTGTAACACGTACACGAACACGATTTGTTAACGGGTTGACACGATAGACACGTTTTGTTAACGGGTTTCGGATCGTATCGACACGATATGACACGAAACCCGTTTAAACCCGCTAAATCTATTGATATATTAAAAACTAAAATTTAAAGTTAAATTATATAAAAATGAAATAAAAAAACTAAAATTTAAAGTTAAATTATATAAAAATGAAATAAAACATACAAAATTTAAAGTTAAATTATATAAAAATGAAATAAAACATACAATCCAATCCATCAAACAAACTAAAAAAGAAATAAAACATACAATCCAATCCATCAAACAAACTAAAAAATATTCAATTTATAACATTCATAAAATTATAAAATAACATTCAAAAATCATAATTAAAGAAGTTTATACTAGTTTTTAGAATAAAATTGAACACAATAAACATTCAAATTTCATATTGTCGAACATCAATAATTGGTGTATGATCTTGGCCTAATGTAGTAAATTCATTCTTAATCATGTTCATGATATATTTTGTAAAGACAATGGTTCTGACAATGGTTCTTAGCAGGTTCTAAACGTGTCTCTGTGTAAACGGGTTCGTGTAAACGGGTTAACACGATAATATTAGCGGGTTAAACGGGTTGACCTGTTAAGACACGAAAACATAACGGGTTCTTAACGGGTCAACCCGTTAACGACCCGGGACATGTTAAGGCTAAACACTAACCCGTTATTTTCGTGTCCGGTTTCGTGTCGTGTTAACGGGTCGTGTCAATAATTGCCAGGTCTACACCCAAGCACTTTATGTGGTACAACTTTAACAAAAATGATAATTTTGAGTATTTGCTACACCCTTCATACAACTATTGATTTCCATCTTTGAGCAACTCATAAAATATCTTATCACTATCTTCACTATCATCTCTAGGTAATACTTCATCCCCAAGTAGAGTTTGCTGTGATGTTGAAGGTTCATTTATACCATGTAAAATATGTTCAAAAGCATCATGAATGATATTTACTTCAGGATTCTCAATTTGCACATTAGTAGGTACAACGTTAGGGGTGCTACTAGAAGTGTCTAAAGTTCCTCCTTCACCATGCCAAATCCAATGAACATATTCAGGTACAATCCCATCACAAATCAAGTGTTCTTTCACGTCAAATTTATATAACCAATACCTAAATTTACACTTCACGCAAGGACACAATATTCTTCCTTCAACACATCTATGCTCAATTGCAAAATCAATTAATTTGTCTACCCCTTCTATATATTCCAAAGTATTTCGCGGCAAATTAACCCAAGATTTATCCATGCATAATCAGTTTAGTATACAAGATCTACAAAGAAAAAGAAAGATGGATTGTCATATGTTTAAAAGAAGACCAGGCCACTAATTATATGCTATGTATAAAAAAATAGACAAACATCTCTTTGCGAATAACCAGACAACTAACTTGCACCCTTCCTAAGAGGAGGAGGTATAAAATCTGTTATTTTCTTCATGTTTCTTAAGCTAGCTATGTAAATATGAAAGAATTGAAGAGGCATCACGCCTAACTGGTAACATGCATCTTTTCCATGGAGTTCAAGAAAGAAGAAAGCTATCATTTGGGGTGTAATGAGAGGTGTAGGAATCATTTTGGTATTAGCAGCCATTCTCCTTTTTTATCGACAATCAAGAAACCCAAAGGCAGCAAAAAGAGGTAATTAAATTAACATATGGATTGTCTTGTTCTATAGGAAAATTTCATGCAGGCAAATGGTTTAAGTGCTAGCTAGGTGAAAAGCTTTGACATGCGTGCTGATTTACATTTGACCTCAGCTCTGCACAGAGAATTCAAGGAATGCAATATGGATCAAAAATTTTAAAACATAATCAGCTACCGTACTCATGGAAACATATATAGTGTGGGCACATTATATTGCCACTAGGCAAGCATTATATTTGTAATTCCCAAAACTAATTAAGATATCCATCCCTAGAAAGACTAGTCACCGTTGCAAATGTGTTCACAACCCTTGAAAGAAATGGCACTTGATTCTCTCCACTGTCTCCAACTTAACTGAAATAATAAGACCCTCCAATATTTTAATTACATCTGGTAACTTTGAAATGCTTGCATTATTTTCCTAATGTTTTCTCCTAATTGACACTTGACAGGCAGTCTTACCATGAGTGTGCCCTTAATTTCGACCAAGATTGGTAGTCAAGGGAAACAACCAATTCAATGCTAGGGATTGCTCTTGCCAGCAATGATCAGTGATGTATTACAAATACAAACTACAAAACATATATGAAAGCAAATATCCAACAATGTATTGCAGGAAATGCAAAAGTGCATAAAACAAGGAATACCTTATGTATCTACGGCAAAATCAGATGAAGAGAATTCCAAATATTAAAAAGCAAAAGAAACGGACAAAAAATACCAAGAGAATTCCAAATATTAAAAAAAAATCACAATTCAAATATTAAAAAACAAATTTAGAGTTTTTTCCACTTTTGGTCCTATGACTTTAGTGCCTCCGTCAATATAGGTACACAACTTTCATTCCTGACATAAGTAGTGCTTGACTTTGATTTGTTTTCCACTTTTAGTCCTTGACTTTGATTTTTTTCCACTTTTAGTCCTTTTGGCCATCTGAGCGACAACTTTTAATTGAAATCAAAAAATTATTGTGCCATTAAGGTTAAAAGTGTCTTCTGATAAAGTCCTAAATCTATTTATAAATAAAATCAGAGAAAAAATAGGAAAAAGAAACGTTATTTGCTCGTTCTGTTTCGCCTTATAAGCGACAAATTTTAATCGAAATCAACAAATTGTTGTGCCATTAAGGGTAAAAGGGTCTTTTGATAAAGCCCTAAATACATTAAACGTTATTTACCCTTAATGGCACAACAGTTTGTTGATTCCAATTAAAAATTATCGCTCAAATGGCCGAAAGGACTAGAAGTGGAAAAAAATCAAAGTCAAGGACTAAAAGTGGAAAACAAATCAAAGTCAAGCACTACTTATGTCATGAATGAAAGTTGTGTACATAAATTGACGGAGGCACTAAAGTCGTAGGACCAAAAGTGGAAAAAGCTCAACAAATTTAAATTAATTTGGCAAATCTTTCATACAACATTTAGGGATTTATGGAATAAAATCAATTGAACCTGATGAGCCGTAGTTTCACGACTGACAACGGTCGACGGAGCTACGACTACATTTGTGGAGGCGTGTAGTAGCAGCTTGAATGAAGTTTGCGGAGTGAGGGTTGAGGTCGTGAGCGGTGAGCGGTGAGCGGTGAGTGAGGGCTGAGAAGATCTGAAGATGAGTGGCGAGAGAAGAGGTGGTCTCAATCGCAATCTATGGCATCTCTGGCGAGAGAAGATGAGTGGCGAGAGAAGAGGGTTGAGAAGATCTGGGGAGGTGAGCTCGAATCGCAATCTATGGTATCTCTGGAGAAGATAGAGAAAATGGAGGGCATGCTCAGTGAGGAAGACAGAGAACAATTACTGATTTACTATTATTCTTATTATTATTTATTTATTGATTTATTGATTTATTAGTGTTTCAATTATTTAGTGGCGGTTATGATGAACCGCCACATATAAATGTAGCTAACAATTAATTATTCAACTTTTCATATTAAATTAGAGGTGGTTTATATAACCGCCTCAAAATAGTTATTTAGAGGCGGTTTTATATAATCGCCGCTAAGTATATGTCGCTAAAAGAATAACTTGTTGTAGTGTGGTAATATCCTTTCTTCATATAATTGCACACAACATTAAGAATAGACTACTTAAACGCCAAATAGCACGGTTTGGTGAGACAGTTAGCAGGCAATTTCATGCTGTTTTGAACTCCGTTTTAAGGCTCCACGACATAATGTTTAGAAATCCCGAGCCTATACCTGATAATTCAACTGATGATAGGTGGAAGTGGTTTAAGGTATGAATTTTTATTAAGTACTAAGTTTTTTTATCTACTTAAAACTAAACGAATCATTAATTAAGTTATTGGGATTCAGGGTTGCTTGGGAGCATTAGATGACACTTTTATAAAGGTAAATGTTGAAACCGTTGATAGACCTAGGTACCGAACAAGGAAAGGTGAAATTGCTACCAATGTATTAGGTGTTTGCACACCAGACATGCATTTTATCTATGTATTACCGGGTTGGGAAGGATCTGCTGCCGATGGTAGAGTTTTGAGGGATGCGATTAGTAGGAAAAATGGCTTAATGGTTCCTCAAGGTAATTAATCTTTTCATAGGTTTTGAATTATTTTATTTTGTCTACATATTAATGAATTCTTAAAATAGAATATATATATATATATATATAGGGAATTACTATTTGTGTCATGCTGGATACACAAATGGGGATGGATTTTTGGCACCATATAGAGATCAACGATATCACCTAAATGAATGGAGATAAGGATACCAACCTGCAACAGCTAAGGAATACTTCAATATGAAACACTCTCAAGCAAGAAATTGTATTGAGAGATGTTTTGGCATATTAAAGGCTAGATGGAGTATTTTAAGAGATAAATCATTTTACCCAGTCAAAACTCAATGTAGGATTATATCTGCTTGTTGCATTCTCCATAATTTCATTAGGTCTGAAATGTCAATTGACCTTATAGAGATTGAAGTGCCTCAAATGGAGTTGGATAATGATTATGAGGAGGAACTAATAACACATTGTGAGACAAGTTCTGCTTGGACTGAATGGAGGGACAAATTAGCATATGAGATGTTCACCAATTGGCAGTCATTGCACCATTGAGATCATTCCTTGCTATGTTGTTTTTTATTACTATTTCATTTTAAGAATAATTTTATTTTATGTTATTATTTCTTTTTTATCTTATTTCATCAGTAGAATGTCAAAACTGTGAACTAATTTATGTATTTGTATTAATTAGAGGACTTGGTAGTATTTATATGAGTAAATACCCAAAATAGTCCCTCGACTATAGCATAATTCACTAATTGATCCTTGACTATTGATTCAATCCAATTAAGTCCTCAACTATTCAAAATTTACCCAATTAGGTCCTCCGTCAAATCTTCCGTTTAAAGCATGTCAACTTTGAGGTCAAAAGAGTAATTTCATCAGCTCCTCTAATTATCCCTAAAATTAAGAACTAAATACGTCGTCGTTCTATATTTGTCTCCCTTTCCATTGCCGACTCCATCATGCCGCCGACCAGCGACGACCGTGGTTAGCCAGGATTGAGCAAAGAACAAAAAAAGTGAATTGAATCTACTATCAGATCTGCTCAACCTCCAAAACCACCTCGATCCCACGTAGGTGGACTAGCGAGGAGAGCCAGAGAATGGAGAAGTAAATGGCGACGTAAATCTGGACGAAAATGAGGAGTTTTTGGAGGGAGAAATAGGCTGATGAGGGAGACAAAGATGAGAGGGATGAAGATGAAGGCGAAGGAGATGAGAGGTATGTCTTTGAACTCAGAAATCAAGTCGTCTTGTTCATCGCCAATCCAGTATGGTTTTGTGCCACATGGGGAGCTTTTCTTGTGGATTGCGATTTGGGTTCTTGGAGTTTGGTTGATGGCTTCTTTTTTAGTTGGGATTTGGGCTGTTCTTTTGATTGAGCAGTAGCATTGCTGGCTTTGTTTTTGGAAAAAGAGGAGCTAAGCTTGGTTAGATATGAGGATTTCTTGGTGGTTTTGGTTGAATTTGAGGCTTTCAATTTCAATAAATTGGAAGTAGAATTCAGCTTCTTGAACTGATTCTTCTAGGAAACCTTAGAAGAGTCTAAAGTGGGTTTGAGAAGCTTGGTTTTGTTCTTAAGGGAGAGTGAAGAAAAAGAGGAGGAAGAAGAAGAAAGCTTGAGTTAGATATGGTTTTTGACTGATCCAAACCCAGACCTAGTCTTAAAAACCTTAGTTTGGTTCTTGGGTGATTCAAACCCAGACCCAATCTTGGCCTTTAGGTCTTTGATCTCACTCTTGAGCTCCTCCACCGTCTCGCTGGCCTCCTCGTAGCACTCCCGACACGTTCCAACGTCGCGAGAGCAGTACTCCTCTTTGCACGACACGCACTTCATCCTCGTCGACTCCGGAGATTCTTCTTCTTCCTCCTCATCGTCGTCCTCGTCTACGTCGCCGAATTCCTTTGAGGGCGTCGATGATCGCCGCCTATGGTGCCTTATCATTTTCAATTCAGTCAAAGTTGACATTGAAAATACCTCAAAGTTGACAGACTTTAAACGGAAGAATTGACGGAGGACCTAATTGGGTAAATTTTGAATAGTTGAGGACTTAATTGGATTGAATCAATAGTCAATGATCAATTTGTGAATTATGCTATAGTCGAGGGACTATTTTAGGTATTTACTCTATTTATATATTGTTTGGGCTCTTTATTTCATTTTAAGAACAGTCTCTCGTTCTCTAGTTATACTGTGATAAATTTTATTAGTGCAGTGTTGATATTTAATTCCTTCATCCATGATAGCCAGAATGGCAAGGTATTATTGTCACACACGGACTATATTTAATTCCTTCATCCAGTAGCTATACATTGTGTTATTATTTCTGAACTAATTTATATATTTGTATTAATATATTATTTGCTATGTTTATTTCTTCTTGTTGTGTAGAATGTCAATAGAAGAAAGTAGTACAATGCGGCCTACAAAGAAAACTTCTCTTATTAAAAGGCAATGGACTAAAGCAGAAGATGCAACATTAATTGAATGTCTTATTGATTTGTCAAATGAAAGAAGTACAAAGGGGGATAATGGATTCAAAAGTGGATACTTGCAGCAACTTGAGAAGATGCTTCAAGTGAAATTGCCAGGATTAAACATTAAGGCCACCCCACACATTGAATCTCGCTATAAACTTTGGAGGAGGCAATTTCTTACAATTCAAGAGATGCTAAACAAAGGAAGTGGATTTGGATGGAATGATAGTGAGAAGTGTGTTACTGCTACCAAGGATGTTTTTGAGGAATGGGTTAAAGTATGTAACATGTAAGCTAAATTAAGTTTAGTGCTCTTATCTTATTGTTGATATATTCACTTATCTTTTTTTTTTTTTCAGAGTCATCCTACTGCTGCTGGATTAAGGAACAAACCATTCCCATATTTAGATGAGTTGATGACTTTTGGGGAAATGATCATGCTTCAGGAGCTGGTGTAAAAACCCCAGTTGATGCAAGAACTAGACCAAAGAGGAGACAATGTCCATGATTTCCAAGTGGATTGGGAAATTGGAGAAGATGAAGGATTAGGCTAGAATGAGGCAGAACATAATGTTGATAAGGCTGATTTATCTTCTTGTCCCTCTACAAACACTGCCAATGTAAAACAAATAGCTTACTGGCAAGAAACGATCCAGAAGTGATGATGGCTTTAATGACTTGGTGGCAGAAATCCATGATTATGTAGGTGCATACAAACATGTGGCAACATACTTCCAGAATGAATCTGAGAACAACACTAGGAAGATGAAGATCTTTGAAGAGATAATGCAACTACCAGGATTTTCTACAGAAGAGATCATGAATGCTGGTGAACATATTCTGAAAGATGCACACAAGCTTGATACGTTCTTTGCTCTGCCAAAGGAGCTTAGGAGCCACTATGTGGTGAAACAATTATCTGAGATCAATGCATATCATCCAACCTTTGATTTTCATGGTGGAGATGATGTGTAGACTGCTTGTTGCCCTTGTAGCCCTTTTTTGGAGAATTAATATGGATATGGGGTTGTGTATTTTGTGTGTAGATAATGGATATGCTAATGTAGATTTTGTTAGATGGTCAGTGAAATGGATGGTCTGTATGGATATGGGGTTGTTATTTTGTAGGTGTTGGATGGTCTGTAAATTGAAGTAGATTACAATTGTAATATTTTGCTACATATCAATAACAAGACAATCAATATGCATGAATTGCATGTTTGTAGATTTTAATTTAAATTTTGATGGTGTTGATTTTCATGGTGGCAGTGTTGTAGCATGGCTGTACTGAACTTGAAGTTTGTTTCCAGTGGCAATGTTGTATGCTTTTTTTTTTTTTTAATAAATTTTGAATTGGATTTTGGGAGAAATAGAATAAAGTAGTGGTGTGAATAAGTAGAGCAATAATGGGAATTGTTGGCTTATGAAATGCTGCTGGAAAAGATGCTACTGATATGCTGTAGAAGTGTTAAGTGGCAGTGCTGCTGCATTTTTGCTGCTGTTTGCTGAAAAATTTGTTTGTTTGTTTTATAAAATGAGGTTATTGGGCAGTGGAAGGGAAATAAATGGGAATGGAAGCATTATTAAATTAATGCTCGCAATGTTGATTTAACTTCAATGTGAAATCTTGAAATAGAAGAGTGGATTGCTGAAGTTCTGACTGGAATTATGTAGGAATGAGGATTGATAAATGATGAATGATGTTTCCAAAAAAAAAATGATGAATGATGCTACTGGGAAATGGAAATTGGATGGAGAATTAAATGGTGATTGATAAAACTGGAGGTTGCTATGGTTTTATATGCTATTGAAATAGTGTGAATTAATAAAAAGAGACTTGCAATTTACACTCTTTAATTTTTATGAGGGCATTTATGTAATTGATGTAATATAACCTAGAACATAACCTTCAACCAAACAAGTTAATATTACATACCTACAACTTTAAACAAACACATCAGGTAATCTTGCATTCCCAAAATCTCACATTACCTTCTTGCAGGTAATCCTATTACCTGGGTAATCTAAGATTCCGTGAACCAAACGGCCCCTAAGGGGGAGGGGGCGTTTGATTCAAGGAATATAAGATTACATAGGTAATGTGAGTATGACAATGTTATTTTACCTTGTTTGATTCAAATTATAAAATTACTTGATAATGTCATATTACTACAAATATGATGTGGCGGTAATATTTCAAGGTAATCTAATTACCTCAATTTTCTTAACAACAACAAAGAAGCCATGGTAGCTTGGCTAGATGGCTACCTTGACGGGCTTTTCTTCGTCCACGGCAGCTTGATTGCCATGGCTTTTAAAAAAAATTATAAATGAATATTATTATTTAATTTTTATAAAAATATATTTTTTTGAAAGTATTAATCTAAGTGACATATTATGTGGTACCATACATGATAGATGACTAGGAGTAACATGCTATTATAGGTCAAACATGTTAATTGCACGAATTTAATAAGTTGAAGGGTCTAATTGGAAGTTTTTTTTAGTTTTTTTTTAATTTAGAATAAAAGTTTTTTTTAGTTCGAAGGTCTAATTGTACTTTGAATTGGTATATAATTTGAATGCCTATGTGACTAATTTAATAAGTTGAAGGGTCTAATTGGAAGTTTTTTTTAGTTCGAAGGTCTAATTGCACTTTGAATTGGTATATAAGAAGAAGAAGAAGAAGAAGAAGAAGAAGATTGAATTGGTATATAAGAAGAAGAAGAAGAAGAAGAAGAAGAAGAAGAAGAAGAAGAAGAAGAAGAAGAAGAAGAAGAATCATCTATTATCTCTTATCTCTTCTCTTATATATAAATATACTAATAAAGCCCGGTGATTTTGCCAATAGAATTCTTATGTTTTCCCTCTCAACTTAATAGCTCCAAATTCTGTATTTTCCTATTTTGTGAAACTTTTATTCTTTAAATTTATTTTCTTTAGTAAATACTTATTTTATAGCGTAGTAATGCTTTGTTATTGGTTTTGGAGATGTTGATTTTGATTTCCGATTGATATGTTGTAGGAGATGTACGTGTTGGAACAAGTTAAACTATTTTGTTAGACTATAATCATTAGACTTATGGCTATGTCTTATCATAATTGTTTTCTCTTTATGCCCTATAGTTAATCTAATTGGTGTGTATATTTATTATCTTTCTTTAACAGTTAGTATAATGATTATTGTGTCTCTTCGATATCCTACTGTTACGTTTCTTGGAACCTTATTACATTTTGAATGTTGGCTACTCTTAGCTGTCAATACGGGCTGGCGGGCCGGGCCTGGGTTTTGCTGGCCTAGACAGCCCCGCCTTCGGCATGCGGGCTAGGCAGGCCCCTGGACCATCTTTTTTTTTTTTTTTCATAAGTTGTTAGTTTATTGCTTTTCTAAATTTTATCATTTGCACACACACAAAAAAATTAAAATAACTTATACATAACTCACATAAAACTTAATTCATCAAATATTAGACATTACATAAGTATAAAGTTCAAAGTTCATAGTTCATCAAAACATTAAACCTAACAAAATACTCAATGGTTCATCAAACTCACTAGTCACAACTCACAACTCTAAAAGTCCATAGTACATAGTACATACCCATAGTTCATTAAACACTAAACATAACAATAATTTTAAAGTGCATAATCTAAAATTACAAGTTCATAATTCATCAAACATTAGACATTCCATCATACAATTCATCTTCATTCATATAATCTCCTTCATCAACATCATCACAACCTATATATAAAATACATTAAAGATGTTAAAAATTAAATCACTAAATTAAAAAAAATCAAGATAATATAACATAAGACTTTATAAATTAACTTACCCATATTAAAACCATGCAACCAATTACGAGTGTAAATTAGAGTTTGCACTTTTTCAGGTAACATATAACTTCTATATTTTGTGAGCACACGTGCACCAATAGAATATGATTTTGACTAAGAAAAAAAAATCATTAAATTAACAAAAAATAAAGGCCTGCATTTGTTTCCAATTGTTTCTTCATATTTCCTAAACATTCTTCATATAATGAAAAATAAATAATAATTGAAATTAAACATAACATAATTACACTTACTTTACATCTTTCATTACAAAATCAATAAGCCTTACCTACTTTCCAACGACCACCTTCTCGATAGGTGAAGATATTTTAGCAACCCTTCCAATAACATCTAAACCAAAAAAGAATTACAATTATAATATTATAAAAACATGATACAATATTAATAAGCAAACCAATTTGAAAAATATAACTATTAACATCTTCTCATCAATATATTCTTTCTAGAGCAATGGAGATATGCACTTTAACCGAAACAACTTGTTAGAAAATTGAACTATCTTATACTCCTTCAACAACGTATCATGCTTAAATTTAAGCATGTAACGATGGTTACTTGTTTTGAACTTCAAAAAAATTGCAATACACAATTTTTTTTTTATTCCACAAACTTTCCCTCCTTAAAATTCGACCATTTGTATACATGTTCCGTTGATATATGAGCATGTATAAAAGTACCCTACATGTATATTCAGGGTGCGTTTGGTTCGCACATGGGAATCGGAATCGGAATGGGTATCAAATACTTGGTAAGGGTAATGGGTTTTGGTGAAAGTATTTAGCATGTTTGGTAGTTGGGTGGAATGGGAATGATTATTAATAGTTGGGGAAGAAATGATGAAGGATGATGAAACCCTTATTTAATAAGGGTATGGGTTTTGCCATTAATGGGGTATTCCAAACCCATAGTAGCATTCACAAAACCTATCAACCAAACACTAACAATCACTTTGATACCCATACCTTATGCCTAAACCCCCCAACCAAACACACCCTCAATAATATTAAATAAACAATCTTATGAAACAGTACTTTAAAAAACATTAATACAGTTTAATACAGTTTAAGAGTAGTTAACCTCCTCATCATGAAAAATACACTCTCTCTTATTGGAGGGCGGCCAATCACGGAATATCCAGTAATAGATTTGTTGCAATTGTGTAAGGCCAATGTTTTTGAAAGTAAGTGTTGCTTTATTTAATAAATGTTATTAAATCTTATTCTGTTAATTTTTTGGCCCATTTTTTATGGGGTGTTTGGTTGGCATGAATTGGAATTCAATTCCAATGTAATTTAATGATAGGATAGATTATATTGTTTGCTTGAGGGAATTGCAATTCCACTCAATTCATTGAATTGCAATTCATAGCCCTACCATATGAATTGCAATTTAACCATACAAAGTAAAGTAAAAAGGAGTAGAAATGACATATTTGCCATTGATGATGATGATGATTATCCAATTTTATCTGTCATACTTACTATTTATTGGTCAAACAAACTCTTTATTCTTTGCTTATTTCTATTAGCATTTTCTTATAATTTTTAAATTTGATTTTTTTGTGTGTATTTAATAGTACTTTTAATGTAATTCTTAATAGAATTTATTACCAAAATGGTCCCTCGACTATTGCAAAATTATCAATTTGGTCCTCGATAATTTTTTGTGCCCAATTAAGTCCCTCGACTTTGAAAAATTTAACCAATTTGGTCCTCCGTTTATTTTGTCGTTAAACATCCGTTAAATCGGGACCAAATTGGTAATTTTGCTATAGTCAAGGGACCATTTCAGTGAAAAATTAATTGCCAATTTGGTCCCTTGACTATAGCAAAATTACCAATTTTATCTCGATTTAACGAATGCTTAACGGCAAAATAAACGGATGACCAAATTGGTTAAAAATTTTAAAATCGAGGGACTTAATTGGGCACGAAAAATTGTTGAGGACCAAATTGGTAATTTCGCAATAGTTGAGGGACCATTTCGGTAATAAACTCTTCTTAATATTATGAAAAGTTCAATTGTAAATAGCATTAGTCAAGCTTTATTAACCAAATCCGACACATAAAATGAGACGGAGGGAGTATTACATAAGGGCATTTGGTCTTTATATCACTTCTTTCCTCCCCTTTCCCAATAATTATATTCCTCATTATCAAACAACGTAATTTGAATTCTTACTTTATTCCCACTGAATTACAATTCATTTCCCCTTAATTTCTTCCTTCCAACCAAACGCCTTTAGTGCATGTTTGTATTTTATTTGTAGATGGAAATGTGCATATTTCAAGCTCCTTTGATGCCACCAAAATCTTGTTCAATCACAATTTGTCAGGCTTTGAGATATTTAAGAAAAAATCTCTTCAAATTATCCTTTTTTAAGTGTTATCAATATTTTTATAACTACTATGTTTATATTTTTGTCATTATTTTGTATTTGCTGCAGTCTATCATAAAAAATTACACCTTTAAGGAGGTGCGACCCTAAGTCTAGATTTTTTTTTTGTTAAGTCAGTTGGTAGTTCTTCATGTGAGTACATTGTAGTGACTTCCTTGGACTAAAATTGCTGTAGGAATGAGGTAACAAATTGTTTTGGATTTTCCACTTTTCATTACACTTTGAATACATTTTTTTTATAGAGAATTTGTGATTCTGTCATAACTGTGTGAGTACTGAATAACTGTTAGAATTGTTGGGATTAAAAGTGTAGTGGAATGGTACTACATCTCGTGCAAGGGAAGTAGCTATAACAAGATGTCATTCCACGGAATGGCTTGATGTACTGTAGTAAGTGTGATTGGAGTTGGCAAGAAGGCAGTATAGAATATATGTTGGTAATTCTTGTCATTGATAGTACAGGTGATGCTCCTATGTTAATTTAGAATCGTGAATGTTTTAATTTGGTAGGCATTCCAACCTCGACACTTAGAGATAAGTATCTTGATGTAAATTTTTCTAATACATTAACTAGTCTATACATTTATATTCTTATTATCTAATGTATTCATCAAAATTTTTTTTTGTTTTTATTAAAGCAGGACATTTGTATAATTCCAGCTAATTTTGAGTCTCTTTGTGGAATGCCATTTTGCAGAAATTGTGGGGCCCAGGCCTGAAGAAGAAAGTTGCGCCTCACATGTGTGAGACACAATAACTCTCGCGCCAAGGCAGACGCGTAAATCTCTATTTTTTTAAAACATATTTTGCTTTTGGTTTTTTTTTTTTTTTCTCCATTTTTATTTTCTCTTTCTTAATCACACCTACAAATTTTTTTTAAAAACCTAACACTATTGAGGATGGCCTTATCGCAGTGTAAGATCGACCATGATTTTTTTTTTTTTTTTGAAAAACTAAGGTCGACCAGATTGTTTTTACCCGAATGAAGAATGCACTGGGCTTGGGCTCAAGACGGTATGTTCGGGGGCCCATGTGCTACAAGTGTGTTTTTCCCGCCAAAAAGCACGGTTATGAGGAGGGAGCGACGGTACCACTGTACCAGCAGGGTTTAGGCGTTTAGCAAGGCTGGAGGGGCCACATCGTGATCTCAGAAATGGCTTCGTCTTCATGCGCTGACAATCTTCCGCCGGAAGCCTCCTCCTCCGAGGTCTCAGAAAACAACCTCCAGGTAGCACCTTTAGTAGCAGTTGTCGGTAATCTTCTTGATTTTCTCTGTAACAGTAAAGATCGGGTTCTGATTTTGGTTATAAAATCGTTTATCTATCTCTGTTATGCAAAACGAACAAAGCCATTCTTTGTTCTCCATAAAGCTTCACAACCTCGAAGTTCTACTGCCAAGTCGATTCGGGGGAAGAAGAAGACCAAATCCGCAGCCAATGAATCTGAAACAAGCAGTGATATTCATCGAAAAATGGATGCTTTTCATTCCGTATGGTCAAAAATTGAATCCAACATCAAGGTTTATCCTTATTTTAAGTATTTGCATTCAGGTTCCCCTTTCAAAACGAACCCTTGCCTGATATTATGTTTTTTTTTCTTCTTCAAGGACGTCTTGAGGACTATAAATGCCGATGCCTTTGATGAGATAAGAAACTGGGTTATTGAGTCTTTTGATGCAATACAAGCGAGCCGGACCCCTGAGATTACCGCCAAAACCAGTCTTTCTTACCCAGTTCTATTTAATAATAGTGGGGCCATATCTCAAAGATTGTCCACTGGCCTGGTTTTCACCAGTTAGTCCTATACTTTCCTCCACTATTATCAATGCAGCAGCATCTGTTGAATAATAATAAATTTTTTTAATTGTTATTGTGAATATTGTACTGTTTTCTTTTTGCAAATCCTTATTTATGATTTACTTTTTAATCATTGTAATCTGCCAATGACTTGCAGAAAATATGGAGATTGTTGATGATATATTGACTTTTGAAGAACTCAGTTTGCATTTGACATCTCATGGATGCCATGTGGCTACTGTTTCGTCTTTGGACTTCTGTTCTAAAAATGGCGTTGGAGGGTGTCTCAGAAGTTTATTGCAGCAGTTTCTTTTGGTAGACATTGATGTAAGCTGACAATTAGACATCTGAATGAAGTTGGGCCTTTATATAATCTGTTCATTAGTGCTCATGTCTGTACTGTTCTTGGTTCTTAAGGCAGCAGATATTTCTCTCTTAGCATCATGGCATAGCAAGCATGGAAATTGTGAAAAGCCAGTAGTTGTGATTATTGAAGATCTGGAGAGGTGTTGTGGTACTGTCCTGTCAGATTTCATCATCTTGTTGAGGTAAAATGTCTAAGTAGTTTCCAACACACCTCTATCAAACATCTATTTGAAATGGTCGGACAAAATTACATTTCATCTGTAGATTTCATGTCTTCTGATGTATTTTGGAGTTGCCTTTTGTTTCATTCTGACAAAGGAACTATAAATCATATTTTGGACATGAATTCCAATTCCATCTAATGCACAAAAGTTTGGGTGAGGACCAACCAAAACAGGCTACTTGCAATTGAATAAATTGAAAATCCCTTGTAATATGCCTGATGTTGCCCTGATATCCAGAAGAGTGTAGGCACACTACTTTTGTGTTTTGAGCAATATGTTAGTTGTTCACTGGCCTAGGTAGACAAAACTGCTTTAGTTTCTTAAAGGACTTCTTAACATCCGTTTATAGTTTATTTCCTTGCTATGAATATTGAATAGTTTAGTTGATCTTCACAAATGTCATGCCAATTTTACCTGTATGTTCTTATCACTCTTCTACCCGCAGTGAATGGGCAGTTAAGATCCCGACCATCTTAATAGTGGGTGTTTCAACAAATATTGATGCCCCTAGAAACATACTTTCTTCACATGCACTCGAGCATCTGTCCCCATGTACATTTGTGTTGAAATCCCCAGCCGAGAGGTTGGATGCAGTCATTGAGGCTGTTTTCATCAAACATTGGGCTGGCTTCAGCATTGGTCACACAGTGGCAACTTTCTTAAGGAATTATTTCTTAAGACAAGATGGGACACTAACTTCTTTCATTAGAGCTGTGAAGGTCAGTAATCAGGCTCCTCTATTTTTCCCCTTGTTTGGAGCTCTTGTAATTTTGACTATTGTAAATATCCTTTCATGAGTTAATCTTATCTCCTTAATATTTGTTGATTACATGCTGCATCAATTGTCTTCCAGATTGCTATTGTTCAACTGATTTTCAAGGAGCCTCTTAGTTTTGTACTGAAGGGGTTAGTTGATGGAGAAGAAAATAAGGTGTGAATTGCATTGCTTTTTTATTGGATTTTTCTTGAATTTTCATCAGTATCTTTGCATAAACAAGTTTATGTGTTTGGCTTTAGATGTTCTTTTTGTGTGATAGAAACGTAAACAATATTATGGTTTTGGCTTTAGATGTTCTTGTTGTGTGATAGAAACGTAGAAAAATGATATCTAATGGCTAAAGAATAAAAATAACCATTCTCACAGTATACTGGTCATTTAAATTGTTTTAGAAAGTTGAGTTACCCCATTATTTTAAGATTGACATTGTTACTCATACTCCATAACAATGAAACTTGCAGTTACTCTTTTTATTTTCTTCCTCCATATTTTAATCTTTTAATATCTTATTAATAATTGTCATTTGTTCACTATTTTGAAAATGCTCTTTTATTATACATTGATTGATATTTTGTAGTTCATAATAACAAATACATTCAAGTTATGTTGTAAATGCTCAATGATATATTCTGTGATTGGTTTTGTTGAAACACTGAGGGTTTGAAAGTGTTAGAGTAAAGAAGCAGGAAATTGGAAAATAAGGGGAATAGTTTTATATTTTAAAAATTTTAACCAATTTGGTTCTTCGTTTATTTTGCCGTTAAAATCGGGACCAAATTGGTAATTTTGCTATAGTCAAGGAACCATTTCAGTGAAAAATTAATTACCAATTTGGTCCATTAACTATAACAAAATTACCAATTTGGTCCCTTGACTGTAGCAAATTACCAATTTGGTCCCGATTTTAACGGCAAAATAAACGGAGGACCAAATTGGTTAAAATTTTCAAAGTCGAGGGACTTAGTTGGGCATGAAAAATTGTCGAGGACCAAATTGGTAATTTCGCAATAGTCGAGGGACCATTTCGGTAATAGACTCTTTATTAAATGTGAAAGGAAGAGCAGGGCTGCCACAAAGACACCCTCTAGCAAGAATTTAGGTTCTTGCCCTGCTACTATAGCGAAAAAGGAAGTTTTAGAATAGATAATAATTGGATGCCCTCTAATGTAGATGTTACAATTTATAATGTACTAAGGTGAATAAAAATAGTAAAAGGAGATGATTGTGGAGCTTATTTATTTCTGTTGAATCCCATGATTTAAGCTCCTTCCCTGATCTGTGCATTTGCTGTTTGATTTGCCTGATTTGCTGTCCAGATTTCTTGATTTCCATTCTTGCATTGATTCCCCTTTCTGCATGAGTAAACCACCCATTTCTTTGGGTGTGTATCAGAGAGGATAGCAAATAGCCACCACCTGCTAGTGAGTTGGAAGCTAATATATGAAAATAGAGAAAGTAGGAGTATATTGACTATATTAGTAATGTTGTAATGTATATATTCTGATACTGGTACACATGCTTATATAGGTATATCCTAGGCTGTATGATGGGCTAAACCTATGGCAGCATAATGGGTTAAACCTAGTACTATGGCTATGATATTCAAAGGTTTCGTGGTAACCTGTTGTGCTTAAGTAGTTGAATATCTAGGAGGTTTAAAATTAATAATTTTTTCAACTTTTCGGAACCTTAGTGTTCATCATAAGTTTCAGACTTTCAGGAGCAAGCTTCATAGATGATATATTAGGAATCAATCTAACTCTGCATCTGTGTTTCAAAACTTCCTTTGATGCTTGCAGCAATTCTTTTTACGTTATTCAATTGTTTGTTTCATGAGAAGAATTAAACATGACATTGAGATTCTCCATCTCAAGTGTTTCTCAATTGTGGCAGGGGTCATACAATGTGGATCTTGCTAATCTCTCAAAAGCACTGATCAAGCAGGCATTTGACCTACCATCTTACTGCAAACATGCAGGAAATCGGTTAGTTTTGCAACTTACGTACCTGTATAAATGGATGCTTTCTAGGTTAATGTTCTAAATAGTTTGTAATTTTCCAGAAATAATCAGGAAGAATCAAATGTTAATTGTCTAGCAAATGGGTTGTTGGAATTGCAGAGACTAAATGAGTTATGGGGATCTGTGGTTATGGTGAGGTCTTAATTAGCTTTATTTTTATTTATTTTTTAAAATCATGGTCAATTTCTTTTTAGGATGAAGTCTGCAAAACTGTCCTTTCCATATTCCCGTTGCTATTTACTTCATTTTACATAAAAGTTTAATTTTCTTGAGATTAGTTGGATCTGGAAAAGAAAATTGCATTATTTCATCTCACTTAATTTCTTGAGAACTCTTCCAGGTTGAAACAGCTTTTTGTTTGACAGCAGTGCTATTTATGTGTGTGTATTAACATTTTTTTTATATGTTGTCTGTAATATCATTGCTACACTTTCTTAGTCACTAAAATTCTATTGGAGAATAAATTAGTGAATGATTAATTTTTCTTTGTAGATTGGCCATGCCAACCATTCTGAAGCTACTGCCATTATGTGAATGAATCAGTGAATTACATCTGATGATGCTAATTCCTTATTTTGAGTCATAAAATCGCTGATATTGCTAAAAGCTGGCAAACAAACCTTTGTCTTTTGAATAATGAAGTGACAGCAAAGTATCAATATAATTTCTACTGCTTTTTGGTTTTCTCTAGGGAATGAAAAATGAAGTCCAAGGCTTTATATTCTGATTAGATATGCATACATATAACTATATTTTTAAGGTAACCATCTGTTCTAATGTTTTCAAGGCATTGTATCTTTTACTATTAAACATCCTCTTACAATGCTGCTGATGCATCATGGTTTGGTTCTTGCTCACATAATTTCTGGTTTAGCTTTTCAACTATTGAATGAAATGCTGGCTAGTTGACATGTTATAAACGGCAATTCTATCTCCTGATCGTTACTCTGGTACGTCTTGCAGTGTCTGTATGAAGCTGGAAAGCATTGTAAAGTTACACTTCTAGATTTGTACTGGGAGTTGCTCAGTCCTGAGTTATGCAAAACCATGCTTTCTGTCCATCACCCAGAAAGGGCAAATGACATGCTGGCAAGTAATCACAGTTTATCGGGATTTTTTCAAGCTTCAGAAAAGGGCACTTTCATCGGTCAGGTCATCCTTAAAGTGAGGTAGTCAAGTGATGATGGACTTATCGAAGAATCTTAAAGCAATTCATTTTCTTTGAATATTCTTTGATTGAATCCTATTGCATGTTTATGTTTCTTATCATTTTTTTATTTGGTAATGTTTGACACTGCATTTATTATGCTGTTTATGTTCATTCTTTAAGAAGAAGCGAGAAGTGAATAATTAGGTGGCTAAAGCATAGTATTTGCTTAATATATTTTATTTTATTTTATTGTGCCATAAATTTGGTTTGGCCAAGATGATACAACTGTTGATTAATGATACATGATTTGTAGAAAAAATATACTGTATATCTTATGGATGAATAGTTAGAGTGTTAATTATACAGGTAAAAGGGTAAATTAGTTTGCATCTGAACTCTTCAATTCTGATTGCTAAGGTTTGAGCAAAAGGCTACTGCAAAACTTAGAGTTTCTTTTCTTTTCTTTTTAATATGAGCCCTCTGTTAATTAGGGATTTACCAGTTGCGAAGTTGAGCCAGTTGCTTAAAACTTGGGAAAAGCTTGCTCAAGGCAGCAATGAGGTATTGTCATAAGTTATTCTTTTTTAGCTGAGAGCCCACTTTAAGTTCTCCTTTGCCCTTTTATATGCCTTTGTGAAGCAATATTTAGCAATTGTATGACTTTTTCTACCACATATAAAGGAACAATTGTATCATTTTCAGAAGTCACTTATATATAGCAGTAAGTGCTTACACCATAGATATACAAATATTATCTTATACTTGGATGTCAACTTCAAAAAGCTCTTGCTTTTTCAAACTTGGTGCCCCCCCCCCACCCTCCTATCTTTCAATATAAACATGGTTTCAGCAGAATAGTTTATGTTTTGACAGTAAAGCTTCCTATATATAAGGTTTCTATTCATTTTTTTCTTGGTTTCACTCTTCCAGGTTCACAAGAAAATATTGGAACTACAGTCTATGGTGCAAAATGCAGATAACAGGCATTCAAAGAGAGAATTAACAGATTTATCAAAGTATGTATGAATGTATGAATTATTTACATTTTCTTCATGGGAGATGGGTCGTTATTGAATAGCTGTCCCACTTTTCTGTCTAATTTGACCAACTTTTTTGAAGGAATCGTATAACTTGTAGCAGCACCATTTATCAACTGCACTTGGATATTAGAGGAAGAGACTTATTTATTGAATTATTAATTGCATCATTTAGTTAATCCTGCTAGATATCATTCATTCATTCGTAACTGCTGACCTCTTATGCAGTTTATTCATATGATTTGGTGAATATTTTTCTATATTTGTTTAGTTGAGCTAAATACTTTACCTTTTAACTTGTCAATTGTGAACATAAACCTCTTGAAACATCATCTCTATTTTAAAACTCAATTAGTTAAAATTTTCTGATGAATTTGGAATGGAAGTTCAGTAAAATCAATACCCTGGGTATGTGTTACTATTCTATTTGTCTTTCTAGATAGTATGGCTGTGTACAATGTACCTTTTTGGAGACAACTTTGTAAAATCTCCCAACATTAATTGACAATTTTGCTAATATTTTGAAATAGTTTGCTCCATTATCTATCCAGAGCCTGCCTAGGGCATTTATATATCAGGAAACATGCATGCTGTTAACCACTGGATACTTGTGTGATTCTTAGAAATGGCAAATACTATTCTACTGGCAATACTATTGAATCCCCAAAAAATGAGTTTTTGATATTGATTATTCTTGTATCTCTTGTTTATGTGACAGGAGACATTTATCTCGAGGCAGAGCAAAATGTGCAAATGATGAGGACACATTTAATGAGAAAGCTGCTAATTTGGTTTATGACATGATGAGGTAAGGGGACCATATTTTACTGTCCTCAAACTTCTACCATTTCACAGTATTACTCTGCCCAAAATTGGGATTCACTTTTCTACATTTAAGTATGCTATTAGCCTGGCATGTAATCACCATACAAATTTGTTCTTGGTCTAACCAAGGTATGAAGTTGGATGCAAAGTGAAAATTCAAAATCCTAGCAGTATATTATTTCCTGTCTTCAAAAGAATTTGTATAGCTATCTGTTTTCATTCGCTCAGTCACATCTTGGTTTGCCAAACTAAATTTCATATAAATGCATTTTAATCATAAAAGCAAAAGAACTTGGGCACATCTAGCACTTTTTATTTCCACATGTTTGTCTGTACCTTTTAACTGTATCAGTGGGAATGTGTGTGCTTGCTCAATTTGTTAAATGAAAACTGTCAAGAAATACTCCGTCCATGCCAAAATATGAGGGCTAATTGTGTTTGACACGAGTTTTAAGGAAACAAATAAAATGAGATTTACTTTCAAAGGTTGTCCAGCTATATTTTGTATTTATAAGTCTAGATCAAATGTGACTCACCTTGTCAAATCATTCTACAAAGCTAAAGGCATAAAGGGTAAATTGGAAAAAATAAATAGTTAGTGATGTTTAAAAGAAACACGTAAAGGCTTATTGCTTGCACACAGTACATCGATCAGAGGAATTACAATATTGTTACAAAGGACCATTATAATCACTAATAACTGGAATATTCTTTTTAAGGACAATTGTTGTTTACTTGTTCTTCATGTTTAAAACAGTCAATAGATTTAATATTTGCCTGTGGAACAGGGAATGCATGCAGCCAATTGAGTCTATACCATTTCATGAAATTGTTTGCTTCAAGGATGTTGACAAGCTTCAATCAGTTGAGTATCATTGCAAAACTTTGATTACTTGGCTGTTCAGGTTACTGCAGAAATAGTAGAGTAATATCTTTCCTGTCTGGCAATATTTGTTCTATAGGAAAAACTGTAGTATTGTCAGTCTCTGTAGCTTGTAAACTTCATTTGTTTCTTGACTTTCTTCACCCCTCTATGATCTTGGTGAAGGTTAAGTTGAATAAAGTTGTTCAAGCAAGGACTTAGGTTTTAAAAGTCAGATTTCAGTAGTTCTCAAATAATTTTATTTAATCTTAGGCCAGTCATTGCAATTTCTGTTTTAGCACAAACGGTGTTGGAATTTACAACTATTTGAAAACTGAATACACCTTTTTCACTTAGATGACCAAGAGTTTGATTCAAATTTAAATTAGGCTCTGACAGGTGACCCCAGGAGAAGAATCCAAAGTGACCTTTTGGAGTTCCAAAAAATACTCAAGTGTAGTTGCTGCAGCAAGGGTGGTGTTTTGCTGTCACCATCCATGCATGATGCCTCAATCATGTAAGATATAAGATAAAATTGCTCTACATGCCATAGTCTACTGCTGTATGATTTGAAATCATCATATTTTTCATAAAATAACTGTTTTCTCTAGCTGTTCAATTATAACAGCCTCATCTTGACTTGGCTGCCTAATTAGTCAGTGATAATGGTGTTATGACTTTAACTCAATTGGCATTTCTTTTGAAGATTTAAATCCTTTCCTGTCGCAGGTATACCCTGGCACAAGAGCATGGTGACCTCATCAACCTTCATGATTGGTTTCAGTCTTTTAATGCAACTGTTTCTTGCCTGAAACGATCAAAGCAGCTGTGTTCACCCAAAAAGAGAAAAGTTTCTAATGTTCCTCAAAACAAATCTGATGCATCAATACAGTATCCTTTTGGTCTTGGACTTGAGAAGAAATACTGAGTAGCAGTTTTGAAGCTTAAGATAATTGCTGTTGGAAATAGCATTTAGTTGTGGATTGGAATTGACACTTGGAAACATTCCCTAATTAACATTTTACTTCCTTGACTTTAATATAGAGCAAGGTTTTGCAGGGCCATAATTGAGCTGCAGATAGCAGGTTTGCTTCGGGCGCCCAGCAAAAGGCGCCCAGATTATGTGCAGAGGGTAGCCTTTGGATTGTAACTTGGAATTTAGGTAAAAAGAGTTCATTTTTTGTTTATTGGCATGCGTTATTGATTTCTTTTGGGTATTTCTACTTACAGAGTGTGAATTATAAAAGAAACTCCTGATTATCTTCCTCTTTTTGAAAATTTGGTTTACACTGAACTCCCCTATAGAATAATAGAATGCCTAAAAGTAAAGCTGACCTAATTTCTGCTTTTCTAAAATATGACCTTCCGTATTTTGTGATAAACATATTAAAGTTTAGTTGGCCGATTCAATTAAAGTTTTAGTTTTTGTTAAAATTAAATTGTAAAATTTATTTAATTTCCAACACTTTGAGTAAATAATTTACTGTATTTATTATTTTGGAAGTAGAAAAGTCCCTAGTTAATTATGATATGATAAGGAATGGCCTTTTAGCAATTGACTGTTCCCACTATTTTTTGGGGTTAAAGACAGAAATGGGATTGCATGCAAAGGAATTGACAAAAATAAGAACGAAATGAAAAGTTGCATGTCCCACTTGCGTTCTATTTTTTAATTTTTTTCGGAATACAGAATCCAAAGCCCCACTTGTGTTTTATTAAAAAAAAAAAAAAAAAAAAAG
>NC_044918.1:25550560-25559992 GCF_003576645.1 Ipomoea triloba | reverse complement strand
AAAAAAAAAAAAAAAAAAAAAGGTCGCCGACGGCGATCATGGGGGTTGCCTTCTCCACCAGCCTTTTCCGGCCGCCTTCTCTTAACTCTGGTCGGCTGGTCACCTCTCCTTCGCAGGAGATGGCAACCAGCCTTCTCCGGCGAAGGAGAAGGCAACCCCCATGGTTGTCGCCGACGACCAATTATTTATTTATTTATTTATTTATTATTTTTTTTAATAAAACGCAAGTGGTACATGCGTTTGACATCTTTTCGCAAGTGGGCGTTTGGAATCTGTATTCAGAAAAAAAAAATACAAAATAGAATGTAAATGGGACATGCGTTTCTTACATCAAACGCATATCTCAAATGAGTTTTTCCTATTTGTCAACTTTTCATTTCGTTCCTATTTTTGTCAATTCCTTTGCCTTCAATCCCATTTCTGTCTTTGCCCCTTATTTTTGCCCTTCCATTCTATTGTTTGCCCTTAATTAAGAAGATATTTCATGTACATTTTAAAATTAAGTAATGTCAAAGTGACTTTAGATTTATTTTTCGTTTTTATAGAATGCCTTAGATGCCATGTCACTGTGATTTCTCCATCATATACGCCATGTTTGGTAACATAATTAGCTTATCAGTCAATTTTGGTTTATTTGACCACTATTTGCTGTTTGACTTGGTTAAATAGCCAATATGAATGTTTGGTTAATCAACTTTTTGTAACAACTTATTGTTCCAAAACACTAAAATTCAAAAAGTTGCTCAAAACCGCTTTTTCGATAAGTTTTTTTGAGAAAATAAATTATACCCTTAAAAGTCATTTTGCATGTAATAAGCTATCAGTTAATAGTTAATTTATCAAACATCTTTCTACAATTAGCTAATGCTATAAGCTAGTCAAACCCGTTAGCCCAATCCACTAACGGCTATCAGCTAACAGTTATTTGTCAAACACCGTCTCTTGTTGTAATAAACGGTCAGCATGATTCCAAAGCAAAAAAACTAGAATGCTGGTTGAAGTTCTGATGTGAGGTACATCAGAACTGGAATACAGTGGCTGGAGGCTTAGAGCATATATTGCAATGATGAAAATGGATGTGGTCAAGGACCAGTATATGCAACTATTTACTTCGGTTCTAATATCTAATTTTAGTAAATATCTTAAAATGATTAAGGTGATGGAATTGATATGTTTTGCAGTTGAAGAACTTTACCAAGAATCCATGCTTGCATAATTGCTACCTCTACCTGCTAAGAAAAGCACAAGACTACATGCATGGTGGAGTGTTTCAATCCCAACATATTTCTGTCAGGTGCAGTGATGACTAGAAACTAACATTTGTTAAGCTGTCTGTGTATGTGGAGTTTTACCTGAAGTTGGAAGCCAGCATTTTAACATTCCAACTCTAGTGTTTACTGTAATTCTCCCTCTGAAACCTTTTGCCTCTTCCATACTCAGCCTTCTTCTGCATTGTGAGTTCATAGTTTTCTCTTGTGCCGAGTAAAACCTGTTGTATTAGTAGTAGTGTTCCTTCAAGATCCAGGCTATAGCTTGAACCTTTGCTTTATTGCATCTTCCAACATGTTTATATCCGTTTCATCATTATATAATGTTTTGTAACACTATTACTTTGTTCGGAGAGGGGGTGAACAATGAACATGCTGAAAATGGAATGGATTTGCCTTCTTTTATACCGCCACAAATTGAAAAAATAGCGGTTTTAGTCTATTAAGTATACTTATATTGTAGACTTGGTCCATGAATTATTATTATACACAAATTTTTCCCTTTAATTATGCGTAAAATGACAATTTTAGTCCATTACTAACAAATTATGTTAATATTAATAATGCATTTTAAATTTACAAACTATTGAGAGATACCTTAGTTATTTTTTATTCATATCATTTTGTATTAAATAATTAATTAATCATTGAGTTTGATAGACACATTTTCTTTTGTCATTGGAGTGTAGCTAAAATTTTAAATTTGTTTTAGTTTCTAAGTTTATTAAATATTATTATTAGTTAAAATAAATAATACAAATTTAAGTATGTCGTTGTTTTCATGTCAATAAGTTGGAGTGAGTCTTCAATTTATAAGCACTTTTAATTCATATGTCATTTTCATTTTCTTTAAAAAAAAAAGCAATGATTCTACCACAATTGCATTTTTTATTTTTCATTTGCAACAAGATATCACAAAAATTAAGTATATTATATTATTGACAGATGTAAAAAAAAGTTATGAAATATATAGTTCGCTCACATAAAGAAATGTTAATATAAAAAATTGATATGAATATACATATTATAATTCAAAAATAAGTGCATGTTATTTGAGCATCCATTTTGCTTAAATGCTCGTCAAAAATCTATGCAAGAAACAAAAACATTACAAAGAAAACATACTGGTCAGATATTATACTACTATATAAATATGAAACCAAACATATAAATATCACTTTGGTTACTTAGAAAGATAAGAATTAATTACATTTTTTGTTCTAAATTTATTAGTGACTACTTTTAGACTTTTGGTCATTTCTTTTATCAAAACATTCACATTTGGTATTAGTATTATTGTGGCATGACTATTTTTGTCCTCTATCAATAATACTAGGACAAAATGTAAATATTCTTATAAAAAATGACTAAAAGTATAATGTCATCGATAAATCTAGGACAAAAATGAAATTAACTCGAAAGATAAATTCATTTTCTGACCAGTAAATTGATATTTAACTTTGAAACTAAAAATAAGTAGATACATTTTAAATCTTAAAAAACTAGCAATTCTTTATTACAAATGAAGAGAATATGTATATATGAAGATTTTAAAAAAAATAAACGATATGTATTACTGCAAAAGAATAGCAACGCGGTCAGGAGAAACCGTACCCCACTGGCCCACTACAATGAATTAGATTGGGTATAGGCTTTAGAGGCTAACATATGAGCAAGAGTATTAGTGCCTCTAGAAACTAACAAGATAGACAAAGCTATAAATTGACACAATAGGTTTCTACATTCATTATTGACGATCCCAACAAAAGAGCGAATATCGTCAGTAGTAGTAGACGTTAAATTGCGGTGTAGAGAAGAGCAATCGATGTGAACTTGAATTGTAATAATATCACAATCTTTTAATTAAGATAGAGCCCCTTACATGCTAAAGTTTCTACCATAAGAGGACACGTACAAGTGGGGAAGGTTCCATTTGTGGCTTCCACGAAACCCCTGTCGGGAGAGAAGGGGATCACACAATATGTGGCTTTATGTGTTGTGTGGTCATAGCTTGCATCAAAATAGCAGGAATAAAGCGGTTGTGAGTTAGAATGCATGGGAATCGATGCGGATGGTGCATGGGAATGTTGCGCCCCATCTGAGTTGCGTATTGTTTCTACAGAATCACCGCCATGGACCAGCTGCCTCTACGCAGACAGTGCAAATTGCGCCACCCACACAACACCATTTCTAACCCTCCAGATCTCGTGCAAAATTGCCACCACCATAGCTAACGTGTCGCCCTTCTCTACCTCTAGAACAATGCTAAACCAGGAGGAAAATGTGTCTACAGACTACATTGAGGCTATGTTTGGCAAACCTAGCTGAAAAGATAACTGAAAGCTGGTTGAAAACTGAAAAACTATAAGCTCAAAACTGAAATCTTAAGAGCTGTTAAGCTAGCTGTATGCTTAAAAGTGTTTGGTAAAATTAGCTTTTTGATAAGATGGTAAATGTAAAAAGACTAAAAAGGATATCTTCATACAATTTAAATAGTTTTAAATTTAAATAGGTTTGTTTATATATTAAAATATAAAATAGTGCAATCAATATATTTTGATAAAATATAAAGTAAGAACATATATTTGAAAACATATAAAGTAAAACAAAATGTTTATAATTGATAAGATTAGTTCATACAAAAATCAATGTTAAAACACAAATGTCAAATTGAAATTACAACCAAACATATTGAAGAGAAAAGGTCAAAAAGGTTTAGCCAAAAAGATTTTAATTGGAAAGGATAAATGATGCCATTTCTTTAAAATAATAAAGTTAAAGATGGAAAAAAAGTTAAAAAGCTATACTAGCTTATTGTGAAACGCGTTAAAAAATAAGCTTTTATTTTAAGCTACTAACTTATTTTAGAAACATTACTAAATATAGCTTATAGCTTATTAGTAGGTTAAAATAAGGTATAAGCTCTGTCAAATAGAGCCTCACACTCGAAAGATGTACACCCGATTCATTCCAAACTTGTTTTGAGAAATCACACCACACAAGGGCATGCATAATGCCTTCATTGTTGGTTCTACACAGGGCATAAAAGACTCACCTCCACTCTCTTCGACTCTGTTTGGCAGAGCTTATTTAGGAGCTTATAGCTTATTTTAAGCTACAAGTTCTGTTTGGTAATGTTCTCAAAATAAGCTAGTAGCTTAAAATAAGAGCTTATTTTGAAACGCTACTTGAGGTAGCTTTTCAAAAATAAGCTAGTAGCTTTTTAACTTTTTTCCATCTTTATCCTTATTATTTTAAATAAATGACATCATTTACTCCCCTCAATTAAAACCCTTTTGACATTTTCTTTTCATTATGTTTGGTAGTAATTCCAGTTTGACATTTGTGTTTGAACATTAATTTTTGTATGAACTAATCTTATGAATTATAAACATTTGTTTTTTACTTTATATATTTTCAAATATATGTTCTTACTTTATATTTTATTTAAATATATTGATTTCATTATTTATATTTTAATATATTGTATGAAAATGTCCTTTTTAGTCTTTTTACATTTATCAGTTTATCAAAAAGCTAATTTTGCCAAACACTTTTAAGTATAACAGCTAGCTTAACAGCTCTTTAGATTTCAGCTTCGGCTATGTTTGGCAAACCTAGCTGAAAAGGTAGCTGAAAGCTGAAAAGTAGCTGAAAACTGAAAAGCTATAAGTTCGAAGCTGAAATCTGAAGAGCTGTTAAGCTAGCTGTTATGCTTAAAAGTGTTTGGTAAAATTAGCTTTTTGATAAGTGATAAATGTAAAAAGACTAAAAAGGACATCTTCATACAATTTAATAGTTTTAAATTTAAATAGGTTTGTTTATATATTAAAATATAAAATAGTGCAATCAATATATTTTGATAAAATATAAAGTAAGAACATATATTTGAAAACATATAAAGTAAAACAAAATGTTTATAATTTATAAGATTAGTTCATACAAAAATCAAGGTTCAAACACAAATGTCAAATTGAAATTACGACCAAACATAAGAGAAAAAAGTCAAAAAGGTTTAGCCAAAAAGGTTTTAATTGGGAAGGGTAAATGATGTCATTTCTTTAAAATAATAAAGTTAAAGATGGAACAAAAGTTAGGAAGCTACTAGCTTATTTTGAAACGCTACCTTAGATAGCGTTCAAAAATAAGCTCTTATTTTAAGCTACTAACTTATTTTAGAAACATTACCAAACAAAGCTTATAGCTTATTAGTAGCTTAAAATAAGCTATAAGCTCCTAAATAAGCTCTGCCAAACACAGCCTTCGAGCTTATAGCTTTTAAGTTTTCAGCTACTTTTCAGCTTTCAGCTACCTTTTCAGCTAGGTTTGCCAAACATAGCCTTCAGCTCTTGAGAGGATCTTTCTATGACCTACTGAAGTACAAAGAGACATAGTAGTTTAAAATAAGCTATAAACTTTGTCAAACAGAGCCTCACACTCGGAAGATGTATACCCGATTCATCTTTCTATGACCTATTGAAGTACAAAGAGATAACAACGCCTTTACCGAGGCTCGAACCATCCTTCCACATGGGGTGCAACTAGACCACAAGGTCATTGGCCCCATCGGATATTATTATTATTATTATTATTATTATTGTTATTGTTATTGTTATATATATATATATTTTTTAAAAAAACATGTAACTTCGTCCGACCATTTCATTGTTGTCAATTTTACCCTTCCCACTTCTTCACGTAATCACGTCTTGCTAGTTGCTACCATCCGATCATCTCCCGCCATTTTCGTTTCGTATATACACTTGTATCTATATTTATATATATGTACATTCTGTAGAAGCAACCGCAAAAGAGTTGTGCCTTGAGAGACGGATTAAAGAGCATTTCCGGCGACAGTGTTTCTGGACGGGACAGGGATTGTTTGATTGAGCACCAACATATCCAACACAACTACTTCTACTGTATTCACTACCAACCCTCTCTTACTAGTTAATTTCTAAGCGTCGCCCGAATTCATTATGTTTTCATCATATACATATGGTTTATCTGCAATATCTAGACTTGCGTGTTTATACATATGAGCATTTTTCATGAGAAGAAGAATTGCGTATGCTTTATTGACAGGGTTTAGGGTTTAAAGGTCTTTTTTTTTTTTTTTTGAGGGCTGGGGGAATTATAGAGCAGTAAATACTGTCAAGTTGTCTTCACTACACCTCTGTTACCATTTTAAATGGGTGGTCACCAGATTGAACAGGTCGTGGGTGCAACATTGATTCTTTGGACTGAAAACAATTGACAAAGTATAGAACAGATATTAACTTGAATCATGAAGTTCTTATTTTGATGATGAAGAATAGTAATATGTTCATAGATTTTGTTAACCTCTTTTTATTGGTTTACAGGGTTTTGACTTGTGAATTGTGATGACTCCAAGGAATGCTTGATTTTTGTGCTATTTTCGGATATTTTATCAGTTTAATAATCTTCATTAACTATCCCTCTATAAGTGGACCTTAATTACAACAGAGTGATTAGCACTTGTAAATGATTTAATTTTAACGCCAAGAGGCTGATGAGGCTTTCCATGCAATGTTTGTTTTTATTGTGAGCAATATTGCTATTTGTTTTGTTGCACACTCTCAAACGCCTTAGCACATTTGCTTTTCTGGAGAATGAGACTTTTCACTTAGTTTCAACCAGTGAGGACAATAATTTCCAAAGAGTTTACCTAAAGAAATGCATTTATCTACCACTTCTGTTTGTGATTACTCATCTCCACAGATGGAAGGGGATAACATAATCTAATTTGAATTTTTGCTTTATTTTTCAGTCATGGAGACAGTTAAATTTAGTTTGAACCTGCTTGTTGACCCCAAGTGCCATAGAGTTCTGTTTGCTGAAGTTGAGAATGACTTTGTAGATTTCCTCTTGAGCCTACTCTCTATGCCACTTGGCACTATTACTAATCTCCTTTCTAGTGAAGCTATGATTGGTTCCATTGGGAACATATACCACAGTATTGAGAACATAGATGGAGCTTATATGCTGTCAAATCAAAGCAAGATCATAGTCCTGAAAACAAGGAAAGATAAAATATCAGCCAGAAATTTCTATGGTTGTCAGACTTGCCGAAATGTGTCTAATAAGTATGGGGAAAGATGCTCACTTTACAATTGGTGCGGGACGCTCATGACTAAGGAAATCACATATGTTGGTCATGTTAATGTCTGTGCAAGAGGATATGTTCAAGGCTTAGTGACCTACATGGTCACTGATGATCTTTCCACCACACCAATGTCAGCAACCACAGGAATCTCAGTGCTGAAAAAGTTCAAGGCCTCAAAGTTTGATGCCCTTGAAGAGAGGGTGGTTGAGTTTACGATTCTTGATGTGGTAAGGAATTCTGGTTTTACTTTAGCCTTTAGTAGAGAGCGATTGAGTCAATCTAGTGTTATGTTGTGTTATTCCTCCTCCTGTTGTGGTTCACTGACTGAATCATTGAGGAGGCTGTAATTATTGTGAATGAATTGTACTGTTGTCTTGTTTTGGGCTTGAGCTAGAATATAAGTATGCGACTGCTGTCACGCTATGTCATTGCAGTAAGCATATATGAAGCAAAACAAAATATGCAAATATGCAATTAGATGTAACATAAAATAAGGGCAGGTGTTTCTCATTGCTCCAGCCACCTATTCATAACTTAAAAAATCCATGACTACATACTTTTGGATATAAAATCAGCTTCTAATGATAAAATGATTTATTATTGTTATGGCTAAATTGTAAGATTCATCACTAAAGGAAAAGATGAGAGTAATAACTATTTTCTCATCATGTGATCTTAAGAAAGTGTAAAATGTTCATTTTCTTATGAATTAGGAGCTCGATTTTTTGGAGGCATCTCTGAAGTCAAAGGAAGTTCTCACTGATGTGTTTCTACGGAAGCAATGGCCATTAACTGTAGGTGGAACACCTGCAATGGGTAAGAGAGGCTGCTTGCTTATAATATCTGGAAGTCGATGTTTTTAATACTTTTGATACAAGCAGCATGAATGATGTTAATATTGCTCACATACAAGTGCAATAGATCTTTGTAGATGTTATATCCACTGATGTTAAAAACAAAGCTACTACTAATACTAATTCTTCTTATTGGGATACAATAATGTGTAGCCACTGCCTCATTTTATCCATGGACTAGTAAATTTAACTCAAGAAACTAAATAATTCAGAATAGCTTAACAGTGTTGGAATCATAGGCAGGACTCAAAGACTTATGAGCTACAAAAAATGAAAAAGTTCAACTATTTATCTCATGGCCTTTGATCAATGAAACTTATGACAGAATTTTATTAGGACAGTTCACTTTATCTCATTCTACTGTCCGTCTCTCATTTCTCCCCCTTGAGCTTTCTTCACTCTTGTCTCTAGATAAATATGCAAACCGCTTTTTACCTTTTCTTTTCTTATTGTCTTCACTTTCTGTTTAACTTATTATACATGGAAACAACATGGCTGTTGTATGTATATGCCCAGATTTGACTCCACTGAAGTGCACTTGTGCACTGCAGTCTTAACAACCAGTAATTATATGCCTCTGAGTTGGCTCAATTCATTTGGCTAACTAAATCGTTATTTACACTTTTAAGCCTACATGGAGTAAAGACAAATGGATGAGGACCTTTTTTTCCACTATGAGACCACCTCACTGAATATTCTCTGGGTTCTTTGCCAGAAATAACAGTCTCCCTCTCTTTCTTCTTCCCTACTCCACCTGCTTCATAGCTTGGAAGCTCCATTAATGGCTTCCAACAGAGGTCAAATGATTGTTATACATGCATTATGACATCAAATAGTGGAATTCTTGGTTTGGCTTGGCTTAGCTCAAAAAGTCCTGTAGTTTCCACATTTGGGTTTCCATGTTAAAACCCTTGTCTCATTATATTATTTACATAATCAAGCTTATCCTATGGTTTTATGTTGGGACCATAGGATTAATTTACGCCAGCAATATTCATGTTATGATTTATTATTATTATTATCATTATCATTATTATTATTATTATTATTATTATTATTATTATTATAATTTCATATTGCTTTTTATTGATTGTTCTGTTGTATATACCTGCCACTTGATATTACAATAACAACAAAAAGTGTTCTCATGTGTGTTGCCCCACCCCCCCCCCCCCCCCCCCCC
>NC_044918.1:25485647-25549027 GCF_003576645.1 Ipomoea triloba | reverse complement strand
TAGTTTTAAATTTAAATAGGTTTGTTTATATATTAAAATATAAAATAGTGAAATCAATATATTTTAATAAAATATAAAGTAAGAACATATATTTGAAAACATATAAAGTAAAACAAAATGTTTATAATTTATAAGATTAGTTCATACAAAAATCAAGGTTCAAACACAAATGTCAAATTGAAATTACGACCAAACATAAGAGAAAAAAGTCAAAAAGGTTTAGCCAAAAAGGTTTTAATTGGGAAGGGTAAATGATGTCATTTCTTTAAAATAATAAAGTTAAAGATGGAACAAAAGTTAGGAAGCTACTAGCTTATTTTGAAACGCTACCTTAGATAGCGTTCAAAAATAAGCTCTTATTTTAAGCTACTAACTTATTTTAGAAACATTACCAAACAAAGCTTATAGCTTATTAGTAGCTTAAAATAAGCTATAAGCTCCTAAATAAGCTCTGCCAAACACAGCCTTCGAGCTTATAGCTTTTAAGTTTTCAGCTACTTTTCAGCTTTCAGCTACCTTTTCAGCTAGGTTTGCCAAACATAGCCTTCAGCTCTTGAGAGGATCTTTCTATGACCTACTGAAGTACAAAGAGACATAGTAGTTTAAAATAAGCTATAAACTTTGTCAAACAGAGCCTCACACTCGGAAGATGTATACCCGATTCATCTTTCTATGACCTATTGAAGTACAAAGAGATAACAACGCCTTTACCGAGGCTCGAACCATCCTTCCACATGGGGTGCAACTAGACCACAAGGTCATTGGCCCCATCGGATATTATTATTATTATTATTATTATTATTGTTATTGTTATTGTTATATATATATATATTTTTTAAAAAAACATGTAACTTCGTCCGACCATTTCATTGTTGTCAATTTTACCCTTCCCACTTCTTCACGTAATCACGTCTTGCTAGTTGCTACCATCCGATCATCTCCCGCCATTTTCGTTTCGTATATACACTTGTATCTATATTTATATATATGTACATTCTGTAGAAGCAACCGCAAAAGAGTTGTGCCTTGAGAGACGGATTAAAGAGCATTTCCGGCGACAGTGTTTCTGGACGGGACAGGGATTGTTTGATTGAGCACCAACATATCCAACACAACTACTTCTACTGTATTCACTACCAACCCTCTCTTACTAGTTAATTTCTAAGCGTCGCCCGAATTCATTATGTTTTCATCATATACATATGGTTTATCTGCAATATCTAGACTTGCGTGTTTATACATATGAGCATTTTTCATGAGAAGAAGAATTGCGTATGCTTTATTGACAGGGTTTAGGGTTTAAAGGTCTTTTTTTTTTTTTTTTGAGGGCTGGGGGAATTATAGAGCAGTAAATACTGTCAAGTTGTCTTCACTACACCTCTGTTACCATTTTAAATGGGTGGTCACCAGATTGAACAGGTCGTGGGTGCAACATTGATTCTTTGGACTGAAAACAATTGACAAAGTATAGAACAGATATTAACTTGAATCATGAAGTTCTTATTTTGATGATGAAGAATAGTAATATGTTCATAGATTTTGTTAACCTCTTTTTATTGGTTTACAGGGTTTTGACTTGTGAATTGTGATGACTCCAAGGAATGCTTGATTTTTGTGCTATTTTCGGATATTTTATCAGTTTAATAATCTTCATTAACTATCCCTCTATAAGTGGACCTTAATTACAACAGAGTGATTAGCACTTGTAAATGATTTAATTTTAACGCCAAGAGGCTGATGAGGCTTTCCATGCAATGTTTGTTTTTATTGTGAGCAATATTGCTATTTGTTTTGTTGCACACTCTCAAACGCCTTAGCACATTTGCTTTTCTGGAGAATGAGACTTTTCACTTAGTTTCAACCAGTGAGGACAATAATTTCCAAAGAGTTTACCTAAAGAAATGCATTTATCTACCACTTCTGTTTGTGATTACTCATCTCCACAGATGGAAGGGGATAACATAATCTAATTTGAATTTTTGCTTTATTTTTCAGTCATGGAGACAGTTAAATTTAGTTTGAACCTGCTTGTTGACCCCAAGTGCCATAGAGTTCTGTTTGCTGAAGTTGAGAATGACTTTGTAGATTTCCTCTTGAGCCTACTCTCTATGCCACTTGGCACTATTACTAATCTCCTTTCTAGTGAAGCTATGATTGGTTCCATTGGGAACATATACCACAGTATTGAGAACATAGATGGAGCTTATATGCTGTCAAATCAAAGCAAGATCATAGTCCTGAAAACAAGGAAAGATAAAATATCAGCCAGAAATTTCTATGGTTGTCAGACTTGCCGAAATGTGTCTAATAAGTATGGGGAAAGATGCTCACTTTACAATTGGTGCGGGACGCTCATGACTAAGGAAATCACATATGTTGGTCATGTTAATGTCTGTGCAAGAGGATATGTTCAAGGCTTAGTGACCTACATGGTCACTGATGATCTTTCCACCACACCAATGTCAGCAACCACAGGAATCTCAGTGCTGAAAAAGTTCAAGGCCTCAAAGTTTGATGCCCTTGAAGAGAGGGTGGTTGAGTTTACGATTCTTGATGTGGTAAGGAATTCTGGTTTTACTTTAGCCTTTAGTAGAGAGCGATTGAGTCAATCTAGTGTTATGTTGTGTTATTCCTCCTCCTGTTGTGGTTCACTGACTGAATCATTGAGGAGGCTGTAATTATTGTGAATGAATTGTACTGTTGTCTTGTTTTGGGCTTGAGCTAGAATATAAGTATGCGACTGCTGTCACGCTATGTCATTGCAGTAAGCATATATGAAGCAAAACAAAATATGCAAATATGCAATTAGATGTAACATAAAATAAGGGCAGGTGTTTCTCATTGCTCCAGCCACCTATTCATAACTTAAAAAATCCATGACTACATACTTTTGGATATAAAATCAGCTTCTAATGATAAAATGATTTATTATTGTTATGGCTAAATTGTAAGATTCATCACTAAAGGAAAAGATGAGAGTAATAACTATTTTCTCATCATGTGATCTTAAGAAAGTGTAAAATGTTCATTTTCTTATGAATTAGGAGCTCGATTTTTTGGAGGCATCTCTGAAGTCAAAGGAAGTTCTCACTGATGTGTTTCTACGGAAGCAATGGCCATTAACTGTAGGTGGAACACCTGCAATGGGTAAGAGAGGCTGCTTGCTTATAATATCTGGAAGTCGATGTTTTTAATACTTTTGATACAAGCAGCATGAATGATGTTAATATTGCTCACATACAAGTGCAATAGATCTTTGTAGATGTTATATCCACTGATGTTAAAAACAAAGCTACTACTAATACTAATTCTTCTTATTGGGATACAATAATGTGTAGCCACTGCCTCATTTTATCCATGGACTAGTAAATTTAACTCAAGAAACTAAATAATTCAGAATAGCTTAACAGTGTTGGAATCATAGGCAGGACTCAAAGACTTATGAGCTACAAAAAATGAAAAAGTTCAACTATTTATCTCATGGCCTTTGATCAATGAAACTTATGACAGAATTTTATTAGGACAGTTCACTTTATCTCATTCTACTGTCCGTCTCTCATTTCTCCCCCTTGAGCTTTCTTCACTCTTGTCTCTAGATAAATATGCAAACCGCTTTTTACCTTTTCTTTTCTTATTGTCTTCACTTTCTGTTTAACTTATTATACATGGAAACAACATGGCTGTTGTATGTATATGCCCAGATTTGACTCCACTGAAGTGCACTTGTGCACTGCAGTCTTAACAACCAGTAATTATATGCCTCTGAGTTGGCTCAATTCATTTGGCTAACTAAATCGTTATTTACACTTTTAAGCCTACATGGAGTAAAGACAAATGGATGAGGACCTTTTTTTCCACTATGAGACCACCTCACTGAATATTCTCTGGGTTCTTTGCCAGAAATAACAGTCTCCCTCTCTTTCTTCTTCCCTACTCCACCTGCTTCATAGCTTGGAAGCTCCATTAATGGCTTCCAACAGAGGTCAAATGATTGTTATACATGCATTATGACATCAAATAGTGGAATTCTTGGTTTGGCTTGGCTTAGCTCAAAAAGTCCTGTAGTTTCCACATTTGGGTTTCCATGTTAAAACCCTTGTCTCATTATATTATTTACATAATCAAGCTTATCCTATGGTTTTATGTTGGGACCATAGGATTAATTTACGCCAGCAATATTCATGTTATGATTTATTATTATTATTATCATTATCATTATTATTATTATTATTATTATTATTATTATTATTATAATTTCATATTGCTTTTTATTGATTGTTCTGTTGTATATACCTGCCACTTGATATTACAATAACAACAAAAAGTGTTCTCATGTGTGTTGCCCCACCCCCCCCCACCCCCCCAATTTTTGGAATTCATGTAACTTCATGTTTATGCATTTTGTTTTGAAGTTATGATTACTAATTTAACATATGAGCTTTTGGCTTCTTCTCTTCTTTTTCCCCACATTTAGTTTTTGGGTTCAAACCAAAAAATTGAACAAATTGGGAACTCTTGATTAGGTATTCTTGGATTTTTCAATATTTAACAACCTTTCTTTACTACTGAATCTTTGACAGGAAAGAGTATTGCTTTGAAGCTTCTTGTTGATACCAGAGCTGATAAAGTTCTGTTTGCTGAAGCCGGAAAAGACTTTGTTGATTTCCTTTGCCATCTCCTTTTACTCCCACTTGGAAATGTTATTAGGAAGCTTACCACTTGTGTCCCAGAGAAAACCGTGGTGGGCTGTATTGGAAATGTACACCAAAGTTATAAAAATCTTGCTGAAGATTATATGCTGCCTAATAAAAGAAAGGATGCATTGTTGAACCCTGATGTGTCAAAGGTCTTTTGTAGCGTTCCACTCTTGTGGTCCACTAATTCTGGTTCTGCTTACCCCAACAGGTTATATGCTTGTTCAAGCCGCAGTCACGAATACTTTACAGATGAGTGTGGCTATCCTTGTCCTTCTTGCCACAACCCAATGAAGGAAGTTGTGGAATCTCGTATTTCAAATGTTTCAAATGATGAAAAAGGTTATGTTAAGGGATTGGCACGCTATATGGTAACTGATGATTTGTGTATTACACCATTGTCTCTGGTATCCTGCATCCCTGTGTTGAATATGTGGAGTGCTGAACATCCTGCTAAGCTCAAAGGAAAACTCGTCGAGTTTGGTGTTGAAGAGGTAAGGAAGTGTATTTATTTTTCAAAGCCACCTACATACTTAACTCATTTACCCATCCATCTACTATGAAAAAGCAGGTATGTAGTTTTCTTCCTTGCCATATATTGTGTAGAGGTGACATAACTACTAGAGTATCCGGCCAATTAGTTCACCAAAATCTTATTCTTGAGTCGTGATGTCTTTCATTGTTAACACGCATCATTAGTGGATAGAAGTAAAATTTCTCTAGCTGTTTAAGACGGAAGGGAAGCATCCGTCCATACATGGATTTTCACTTCCCCACAATAATGTTAATAGAGTGAGTTTAAAGTCATGGATACCTTCCTTCCATACTTTGCATGATCTAGGAGTATAGTCTAATTAGTAAATGCAGTGGTGTTTTTTCTTTTGATTTCAGGCTTTGAAATTATTGAAGGCTTGCCTGTGGAGCAAGATGGCTCTCAGTGATGTGTTTCTTGTTAAGGATGAGGTCAACAATTTTAGAAATCATCAGTAGGCCCCCCGACCTTATTGTGATTGATTCTGGTCTTCTGACATGGATTCCACTTTCTTCTTCTTCTTCTTCTTCTTCTCTTCTTCTTTTCTTTCTTTATTTTGTGTGCATTTTAGAACTTTGAAGTGCTCCCTATGTAATCGAATCATCAACTTCTACTTCTTCCAAACTTGGTTTCAATATGCTTCTTCTATCACAATAAACTTCCTGGCATGGGTCTACGCATGCTTCGGCTCTTCTTCCAATTTTCTTTTAGGATAAAGTTTTGTTTGGGAAAAAGGTCCAAGAAGCTTGTAAATTTTATCTGAAAAAGTTAATTAGCACCCTAAACTTTAAAAAGTGTAATTACACCCTTTAACATGTTATAGTGAGGTAATGAAGTCCAAAAATCGGTAAATGGCCTGCTATTACAGGTCATTAGGATTCCGATATCAATTCTATCATTTCCGGTGACAGTTCGATGGCTGAATCATTGCTAGTTGTCGTTTACCATAGAAGGTGACACGGTTCAGCCGTCGTCAAGCGCCGAAGATGATAAAAGGGTTTAATTGACTTTTTATATAAAGTTTAGATGCTTATTTGACCTTTTTCTTTCATTAGTATTTTTTTTTGATTACTACTGATTCCACCTTTCACTGCTGCTGGTGAGTCTCGACCTCTAGTCTTTCTTTCCAAACTTTACTCATGTGACCAATTGAGCCGTCGATGTGGGCTAAAACTTATAATACTTAACTAGATAGGAAGATTATAGTTTAATGAATTCAAGCTTAATATTTTATATTACAGATTAGACATCTGGTGGGTATGAATGAACATCCCCCACCCATCCTGATCTTTTGCCTCTAATCCATCCATCTTATTATATATATAAAGGACTTTATACTAGCTTCTTACTGATTTCCTTTTACTGATGTCATTAAACTTAGGAGTTGGATTTCGATCTTGGACTGTTAGTTGTCTCAAGTCTAAGTCTGTTCTTACTAATATTTTAATTTCTTCCTTCAAAACAAACTGCACTGAGCTTCATTCACAGAATTCAAAGAGCTAGCCTAGCTAAATCTGGTTGGTTATTGGTATTTTGCATGCATATTCATGTCCTCTTAGCTAGCTAGCATGGTTTAATTTTGTTGAAAAGTTTATTTCTTGCGGGCGGGCGTACAAAGAAGTTTTTTTTTTTTTGAAAACAAACTTCAGTAGATTATAGCAAAGCTAAAATAGAGTCAGGTGGGATAGAATCCCAGTACAGCGAAGTTGCCTGTGTAAAGGCTGCAGTAGCAAGAGTATGAGCAGCCCGATTAGCTGTTCTAGAAACTAATCTAACAGAACAAGAATTAAAAGATGACATAATAGTCCTAGAAGCATCGATAGATGTTAGAAATAATCTATGGCTCAAATTTCTTTGAGACTATGTCACCATCCACCTAGCGACGTAGCATGCTTGCTTCATTCTTACATGATCTCCGAACATTGAGGATCTCCTTGCAATTGCCGCAAGATTCGCATGCTTTAGTGTATAAATAGTTGTCACTCTTTTGTTTGTAATTGCATCTCAATTTTATCAATTCATCAATTGAATTCCTTTCTCCCTTTTGTCTCTTTCTCACGTAGGCAACATATATATTATATATATTATATATATTATATTCTTACTCTTGCATTTCAATTGAGAGTTCAATATATATTTATTCCATATTCTCATTTATCGTGTTATTATATTATTCCCTATTATTCAACTTCTATAATTCTCAATTTTCGATTATTCGCTTTCGCATTATTCCGCTATATTCCTAACAATAGAGATAGCAACATAAGAAAAGATATCAACACGATCGGAGCTTAGCAGGGACTGAAGATTGGAATAGTCAGTGTATAACTTCACAGAAGTAACACCACGATCCTTGATCCAAGATAACACCTCCTTGCAAGCCATGGATTCAGCCATAAGTGGGGAATAACAATCCGACAAAGGTCCACTGTGAGCAGCTAGAAAAAGTCCTTCCGGTAAGTAGAGGACCGCACCAACGGTGGCTCTCTTGGACGCCGAATGGTATCCTGCGTCGAAATAGCAGTGTGCGGACTGCCCTCCTGAAGGTGCTGCAATAGGAGCGGATTCTGCACCAGCTGGAGCCGTCAAGACCTGGGCTGAAGCAGATGTGGAGCGGAGCTGGCGCCATGCAGAAGCCATATTCTAATAAATAATTTGGAAAATTTTAATTGGCCTGGTGTGGCAGGAAAGACTGTACGTGAGCTTCAAGCTTCTCATTGATGCCATACACCAATTATATTTAAAAATCACTTAATTTTATTTTTGGTCCTAAATTTATAAGTGATAACTCATTTTTAGTAGTTTTTTTTTATTTTTTTTATTTTTTTTATTTTTTTATAAATATTCATATTTGGTCCTAGTATTATTGTGGCACTGTAGTAATTTGGTCTTCTAGTTAGCTCAGTTTCCGCATGATAGTTGTACGGTAACACGTTGATTGTACATATAAACAATATTAGAAAATAGAATGGAATAGTAGAGAGAAAAGTAGAACACAAGATATAGAACTCAAGAATTCAACCACCTCACTTCATTAAGCCTTCAATATGAATATATATACATCCAAACAACTCTTCATATCATTCAACATAAATAATGGAATAAATATAAGGCAAATGAAATGGCTTGTGATAATGGCCATAATAATAATATTTATAACACTCTCTTTGGCCATTATCAAACTATATTCATGCATTGTTAAAAACCTCGCTAGAAAAACATAGTGAGAAAAACCTAGACAAGGAAAAGAGTACGCGAAGTATGTCAAACCATGTGTTGCACCGGTTGCCTCATTAAAAACCTTAGTCTAAGAAAACCCATCCAATGGGAAAAAAACTTAGCTAAGGAAAAAGAGTACAACCATAAGCCTTCCGAGCATAATCTTTAAGATTTCAAGAGTCTTTAGGACCATCTATTCAAGTGCACCTATATTGGTTGCCTCATTAAAAACCTTAGTCTAAGAAAACCCAGTGGGAAAACCTTAGCTAAGGGAAATAGAGTACAACCATATACTTATGGAGCATAATCTTCAAGATTTCAAAAGTCCTCTAGATTGTCTATTCTAGTGCAGCTAGGGGCCGGTTGTCTTTCCCCCCTGAAGACAACAATCTTCCAAGCCTACGCATCTCGATTTTATGAACATATTACTCAAAAGTGAATGTAGGCAGAGACTTAGTGAACATATATGCCAAATTGTTCATTGGGACGAACTTTCTCAACAAGAATTTTATCACTATTCTAGAGTTCATGTGGGTAGAAGACCTTAGGTGCAGTATGTTTTGTAAGGTTCATTTTAACAAACTTACTACTTGCTTGTGCAACACAATATTTATTTGTCCTCATATGGGACATTGGGGGTAAAAACATAGCATAACCAGTTTATAACTTGGCATCATGGAGATCAAATAAAAGAACCAATACCCAAGTAGCCCACCAAGCCACATATTGGTTTCTCACATTAACGTATGAATCTTTGTACCTCGAAGATGCTAGAGGATATGTTAAACATCATTCCAATATTTCATTGTAGGGAAAACACTAAATGTTGCTAGCAATTTCATTGCAAATTCAATATCAGGCTTGATGCGACTATGGAACTTCTAGTTCTATAATAGTGCTCCAATAGCAATGAAGTAATGGACTTCCAGTCCCAAAATATCGTCATTATCATCTTCGAGTCTAAATGATCCCTTATGTACTTCAAGAGATTATTGAACAACCGTTAGTGTGATAAGTAAATGATACTTATCCATATAAAATATCTTCAAGACTTTTTCAAGTAGGTTAACTGGTGTTTAAAACTTCTTCAAAGAGAAGCTCGATCTTCAGGTCGAGACAATACTTGGGTTTCCCAAGTTTTTTATTTAAAAAACTCCATCTTTCAGGATGAGCTAATGTCACCAAACTCTATATTTGTTTCAATAGCATTTGAACCATCAATATCGACTGAGATGATAAATAAATAACTCCATTAGCAACTCTTTAACGAACGCATAATGGTACATATTATTTGCATATTCCTTCTTCGAGAGGAAAACACTCAGTCAATAATATTCATGTCATACAAAGACTTTAGTAGTTTAATGATACACGTTGCGATTTTCACTTTCTCCGTTTCAAAAGTATTGAATCCCTCGGGAATTTACAAATAAATATTAGCATCTGATGACCCATAAGTTTGCGGTCATGACATTCATCAACTGCATATCTAAATTTACAATTCACTACCAATGATGTTAATTAGCAGAACGTAATGCCATATGTTGTGGGAGAATGCATTTAATTAAAATCAATTCAATGTCTCTACACATAAACTCTTAAGCTACTAGTCTCGCTTTATATCATACCACCAGATTGTTTGTATTTCTCTTTTGTACAAACACACATTTGTAACTTACATGGTTAATATTAAATTAAATGGAGTACATGTTATAAAGAGAATACAGTTTTAGTGAGCTGAGCTGTATATGCCTTTATTGCTCCTTTATACATTAAAAAATTAGGGAACTACTAGTGTCTAGCTCTGGATCTAGATTCTCATATATTGGGGTTTTGGCACGTTGCTATACACCCTAGAATAGAACTCCTGCAAATGTCTATGATGCCGTTGAAATTGCGTTTTTATCGCCGGCTCATGGATCATAAACTGACAAATAGGTTTTTAGTGTCAAAGTTTGGGAATCACTCCCGAGTATATCGTTCTCTTGAGGATGGAAAATTTGGAAATGTTAACAAGCATTTAGACTAGGGAATATGCATCATACAAATCACATACATGATCACTAGGTGCAAGATTTGAATCAAGAGTGTTGTAGTAACAAAGGAGTAAAGCAAGTATTCAAAGACAAGAGTAAAGAAAGCTTAGGAATAGAATTGCTATCTACTACATGATGCTTCTAGTGTTCAAGACTTAGGTTGTGAACATTGCAATTGTGACATTCACGTGAGGCTTTTTACTAGTACCGTTCGCTTATCGGTATACTAGGCATTTTCTTGGTATGGAGCACCGTTCCGTGACTATGGTCCTAAGAAGCATTTTATCAAACATTTTGTCTTCACCTCATTTCTTACTGATGAGCACAAATGATGAGTGTAAAAAGGGTGTAACGTCGTTCCGCTGAGGATTGGGGCTATGGCACATAATTGTGTGAATTACCAGGCACTAGAGTATATGAATTAATAGAATCCAAGCAACAAAGACTGAATGATGTAAAAGAAAGCAATTGATTAGGATGTAAAAAGTATGATAAAGGTATGTGCCAGATTAGGGGGATTGTAACCTTGATGTTCTAACAAACTCAGGATTAGGAAAGAATAATTAACCAAAGGATATATGGGCAATGCACAAAAGAATTCTACTCAGCTACTTTCGTAATCAATAAGAGAATTAGGCTACAATTGCCTCACTGTCGTGATGCATCAATCATAACCTTAAGCACCTAAGCATTGTAAGCCCCCAATATTACCTCTACTTTCATAGCAGGAAAATTAGGTTGAAATTGGTAAGGCTCGAGGTCTCCATCCAACTGTCGTTGTAATGAATCCCTCTCCTAGACTAGCAATTAATTCTGGCCACAAATCAATAACTAGTGCAAAGAAATCCCCAAATCAACATAAACCCTAGGTAAAAAATTCAATCCCTTTATGCAATTAATTACCAATTGAACATCAAGATTAACAATGGATCCCTAATCCAAACCCATAAACGAACTACTCCCGCATGATGGGAGTAAACAAAACAAAGCAATAATTAATAACCATAAACATTGCAAGAAAGTAATAAAGGAATAAGAGAACTTAACTGATAAAGAACAAATCCAATCTTCAATCTTTGATTCCAATCTTGAAATTAAGTAATCTAAATGTGAAACTAATCTAAACTATGCTAGGGAAATATAAACTAAAAGCTAGGGTTCAGAACTCTGTAAGGGAACCTCCTTCAATTGTAGAGAATAGGTCAAATATATAAGAGGTAGCTGGGCCTTGGCCCATTAGGCAACTTCCAATTCTTTTCCAATTTGTATTCTTCCTTGTAATTCCCTTTTCTTCCAGAACTTGTCCAAAATGCTCCAAAATTCCTCCTTTGTAGTTCCTTGTAGATAATTCAACACTTGGACAATATAACACACAAACAATTCCCAATTTCACTAGGATAAGGGAAATACAATTAAAATAAGGGGTGAATTATTGTATAAAATAGTAGATATCAACTCCCCTACACTAGAACTTTTGCTTGGCCTCAAGCAATTACCAGGATAATCTTCCCTCCAAGCATTGCACATGTACTCCGTTGAACTCCCATAGACATGCCATTCATACTCACATAGATCACTCTAAAACTGCATGCTAAGATCAAATAGGACTTTATTTGGCTTGTAATGGGGCTAAGGGTGAGTGGCTAAACAAAGAAAGGGTATGAAAAAATAAACAAAAGAGAGAGAATTTCACACCTATTCACAACTAAACCTAGAGGAGACATGGAAAATATGAGCAAGAGAGCAAAAACATTTGAAAGCACAAGAGTATTCTAAACTAGTGGGGGTGAAGACATTTATTCTAACAACCTGACTTGCATTTCTTTCTTTTCACAAACTTTTTCTTCACTTTCAAACTCTTTTTCTTCACTTTTCTTTAACAACAATTTCTCACTTTTCTTTTCTTTCTTTTCAATCAACCAATAACTTCCTTCGCAACACCCCCACACTAGAACAAAGATAACAGGAATAACTCTATCAAAGATAAGCTCAAAAAGGGAAATCTCCTCTAGATTAAAGAACAAATGCTACATTCTCTCTAAGGGTGAATGGAAAATATATGGCTAATGGCTAGGGGTTAAATGATAGGGCTAAACAAGAAAAACACTACAAAGAATGGGGTTAAGTGCTTTTGCACTTATTAAACAAAAACAAGGCTCAAAGGGGACAACTAGAGAAAATAATTGTAACACAGGGTAGGTTTAAAGGTTTTGGCTAACAACAATGGCTTAAATCACTTCAAAGCATGCAAATTCTAGACTTCACTATGAGAGCACTGAGACAAGCTATGACAGAGCAAATATCACCGGAATCCCACATAAGCCTTCACTAGCAATGCATAACACACAGGGGGAACATTTATGTTAGAGGTTAACCCAACTATTGGCAAGAGACTGAATTATCACAAGCTCAACCTTGAATCATCCCTGAAAAGCTAGGCTGCACAAGTACCACCAAAACAAACCACAAACCAGCAGGAAGTAAAGCGGTCACAGCTACAACACAAGGAAAGCACATTACCTTCAGCTGCAACTTGAGTCCTTCAAGCAAACTTCATCCAAATTTCATCAGAAATAGTACCCCCCACACTTAAACTGGACATCGACCCTGATGGACAAACAAGGCCTCACGAACTAGGAAAAACGAACTAGAAAACATAATATTTTTTTTATACGTATCACCACAACACGCACCATTAGGTACGCATAAACACACTACATAGTGTTTGAAAATGCACCATTACGTATGGTGAGGTATGATGCATTTTTTTGGGCATGTGGTGCATCTTGTGGTGCATTGGCGAATTTCTTTGTTGTGCATTTCCTAACACTATTGGTGTTTTTTTTTTCATAAGTGCGGTCGCATGTTTAGACATGGTCGCATTGGAACATTATATATATATATATATATATATATATATATATATATATATATATATATATATATATATATATATATAGATATGCACTCCCATGCGAACTGCCGCCCAGGTAAGAAATGAAAACGCTTCACAGCCGTCCACGTGGTCAGATCAACGAATCAGATGCAATTTTAAAAAAATAACGCGGTGGTATTTTCGTAAATATCTGGAACTTTGGTGCACCTAGTTTCACTTACAAGTGCACCTAGTTTCACTTAAAAGTGCACCTAGTTTCACTTACAAGTGCACCTATTTTCACTTATAAGTGCAAGTAATTTACCTTGTTAATATTCATGCACCTATTTTCGCAAATACTTTCACTTATAAGTGCAAGTAATTTACCTTGTTAATATTCATGCACCTAGGTGCACCTAGTTATAACATTATGTGCACCTAGTTATAACATTAGGTGCACTTAGTATTGATGCTCAGTGTACAATTCACTTGCACCTGTAATACATTTTACTTGCATCTGCAATACATTACTTGCACCTGTAATACATTTTACTTGCATCTGCAATACATTTCTTGCACCTGTAATACATTTTACTTGCATCTGCAATACATTTAACTTGCACTTGTGCAAGTAATTTACTTTGTTAACATTCATGCACCAGGGTGCAACCAATCTGCACCTAGTTATAACATTAGGTGTACTTAGTATTGATGCTCAGTGTACAATTTACTTGCACTTGTAATACATTTTACTTGCACGTGTGCACCTATTTTCACTTACAAATGCAAGTAATTTACCTTGTTAACATTTATGCACCTGGGTGCACCTAGGTGCATCTAGTTATAACATTACGTACACCTAGTTATAACGTTAGGTGCAACTACATTTCGGACACGTGGCGCGCTGTGATTCGTCCGCATTTCTCTCCTAGGCGGCCAGTACGCATTTGAACGCGATCCTATATATATATATACATATATATACATATGTATATATACATATGTGTATATGTATATATACATATGTGTATATGTATATATATATATATATATATAGTAATGTTCCTATGAGAACCTCCTTCCCATGAGTCCATGAGAATCAATCTAATGCATTAAAAAGACATATATATGGATGAGATCAATTTGATGGTCCAAATTTTGCCTATGCATATGGGGCATGTGCTGTGTGCAATTGTATGCAACATAGGATATGCACACCGCACATGCCCCATATGCACACCCAAATTTTGAACCCCAACTAATTTCATCCATATATCTAATTTTTTATTGCACCAAATTGGTTCTCATGAACTCATGAGGATTGTGGTTCTTGGTGTGCAATTGTATGCAACATACGATATGCACACCGCACATGCCCCATATGCACACCCAAATTTTGAAGCCTAACTAATTTCGTCCATATATTTAATTTTTTTATTACAACAAATCGGTTTTCATGAACTCATTAGGATTGTGATTCTCATATGATCACTGGCGTGTGTGTGTGTGTGTGTTTTGTTGTTGTTGTTACCTTCTTTGAAAGTAAGTTGTATATACAAAGATATTGAGAAGATAATAGTGAATTGGAATGATAGAATAGTTAACTAAATTCTTATTAAAAAGTGAAAGTTTATTTTAAGGATTCAGCCACCATCTATGTCATCTTTACTTATTGGGGATTTATTTTCCTACTATATATCTCTTTTCTCCAATAATCAAATGATACTTCAGTTGTTTTCTTTTTTAGCTACTGCAAACAGATGAATTCCCAGGACCAGCAATGTTTATCCAAATGATAGTTACACCTTTATTCATCAATATTTTTTTTCTTAAGAAAAATAGAAAAAACTATTTAACGTAATGAAATTCATAACTTTAAATAAAAATTATATAAGTCCTTAATAATTTGTATATTGTCTTTACTTTTGCGTGCGCTCACAAATTATTTTTTATTTTACTTTTAAAAAAAATCTCATCTAAGATATTAGCATCGTTAAATGTAATAATTTGAATATATATTATAGGCAAAAACTTGTGTGAGACCGTCCCACGGATCTCAATCCGTGAGACGGGTCGGGTTATTTATTAAATGGGTCAACATGTGCATCTCACGCCTCCCTTCATCATTTCTGTACAGTCAATGTTTCTCTCTCTATTTCTGCTACAAATCGATATCGACCGCATCTCGGATCATCCGCTCCTATCTCCTCCACTCAAGCTCTCTGTCTCCGTCCATCTCCAATCCTCTATTAAAGCTTTTCGCTTCCTCTAATCGATCTCCTCTACCTCCATTTCTGCCGCAACCTCCAACTCCGGTAAGTATTGCAACTCGGCAAATGAGAATTTCACTCATCAATCTCACATCTCTAATCCTCCGCTCCCATCTCATCTGCGTCTCTGTATCCTCCCATCTCCCATCCTCCGCTCAAGCTCTCTACCTCTCATCTCCTCCATCTCCATTTCTGTCGTAGCCTCTAACTTCTGTAAGTATTACAACTCGGCAAATGAGAATTTCTCTCATCTCAGCTATGTTTGAGTAGAAATTGCAATTTGTTCCAGAGTACATGTTTGGAAGCTTGTGAATAATTATTGTGATAATTTGAGTAATTCTTATTCCAGCTTTAATTACATTTAGATTGAGGAATGCTGAAAGTCTGAAACAGAACCACTATGTTCACTTCTCCCTTGCCAAAAACTCCATATTGAATTTAACCCACATATATGCTCAATGATTATACATAATCTTACGTATTCTTAACATGACTCCAAGTTTTAGTCTTACAGAGAAAAACAATACTTTAAACAAAGAAAACGAAAACAACAACATCATCAAACACATGTAGAAATAACAGATATAGTAAGCAAAGCAAGAATAATATGTCACTTTGATGATTAGAGTATTGATTATTCATTTGTGCTATGAAATACTAATTTAGGGTAAAAAAGTGTTAGATTTAATGCTTAAAGTATTATGTTTAATTCTTAAAGTTATGATTATTCATTTGCACCATAAAGTAGTATATTTGCACCATAAAGTATTAGATTTATTGCTTTAAGTGTTGAGTATTTATCTGTGCCATGAAGTAGTACATTTGTGCTATTAAGTATTGTGTTTGATGGTTAAAGTATTAGATGTAATGGTTAAAGTGTTGAGTATTCATTTGTGCTATGAAGTACTAGTTTTAGGCTATAAAGTATTAGGTTTAATGGTTAGTGTATTGACTATTTATTTGTGTTTAAAAGTACTAGTTTTAGGCTATAAAGTATTAAGCTTAATGATTAAAGTGTTGAGTATTCATTTGTGATATGGAGTAGTATATTTGCACTATAAAGTATTAGATTTAGTGGTTAAAGTGTTGAGTATTCATTTGTGTTATAAAGTACTAGTTTTAGGCTATAAAGTATTCAATTTAATGGTTAAAATGTTGAGTATTCATTTGTGCTATTAGGTAGTATATTTGTGCTATTAAGTATTGTGTTTGATGGTTAAAGTCATGATCATTCATTTGTGATATAAAGTAGTATATTTGCACCATAACGTATTAGATTTAATGCTTTAAGTGTTGAGTATTTATTTGTGTTATGAAGTAGTACATTTGTGCTATTAAGTATTGTGTTTGATGGTTAAAGTATTAGATGTAATGGTTAAAGTGTTGAGTGTTCATTTGTGCTATGAAGTACTATTTTTAGGCTATAAAGTATTAGGTTTAATGGTTAATGTATTGACTATTCATTTGTGTTTAAAAGTACTGGTTTTAGGCTATAAAGTATTCAATTTAATGGTTAAAGTGTTGAGTATTCATTTGTGCTATTAAGTAGTATATTTGTGCTATTAAGTATTGTGTTTGATAATTAAAGTTATGAATATTCATTTGTGTTATGAAGTAGAATATTTGCACTACAAAGTATCAGATTTAATGGTTATAGTGCTGATTATTTATTTGTGATATGAAGTGTATCTTTGCACTATAAAGTATTGTGTTTGATGATTAAAGTTATAAAGTAGAATATTTGCAGCTGCTGCTAGGTAATGGAATGGAATAAATTGAGAATGGAAGTTTTGTTGCATTAATGTTGTTGATGCAATGTTGATTTAACCTTAATATGAAATTCTGAAATGCTATGAGCAGCTGCTCTTATTGAATGGTAGTGGAGATATGCTAACAGTAGGTGATCGAGTTTCATCTAAATACTATGCTTGCTGCTGGTTTTAATAATGCTCAAAGATAGTGGATCTACTCTTTGTGGCTGAAATTGTGAATCTGGAATGGTTGCTTTAAATAATTTATAGAATTGGAGGTCATTTGATTAGATGGGTTCAATTGTTTATATGGCTTGAATGTGCTTGAAGTTGAATGTATGTTTTGCTGCTGTTTGAGAGGCAATACAATGTGCTGTTACTAGAAAATAAAGGGCAGTAATTTGCTAATAGAAGTGTGTGCATTTTGGTTTGAAAATTCAATATTGAATTGTTGTTTGAGATTTTAATTGTGAGTACTATGGCAGTATATATAGTCTGCTCGAATGGGATAAATTGGATGGCGGAAGTGTTTGAGAATGGCTGAGTTTGATTGGGTTGAGTAAGGGAATTATGAGAATAAAAATGGGGTGGCAGTGGTTGTTGCCTTGGTGCTGCAATTAATTGAATTTGCATAAAATTGCATGCAATCTAATTGAATTTGTTTTTGGGATTATGAATTGGAGGCTGCGGCGGAGATGGGAGGAGACAGAGACAATGAAGTGAGATGCGGGGGTAGATGCAGAGGGTGAGAAGAGTGAGTAGCGTTGGATGCAGAGAGAGAAACATAAAAAGACACATGATATGCACATGTTAACCCGTATACTTGTGTGACCCGACCCGTCTCACGGATTGAGACCCGTGAGACGGTCTCACACAAGTGTGTTGTACTTTTCTACTTATAATAATTGTGTTCTTTTTTTCCTTAGACATTTATTTAATCACTTAAATGCGCAATATTTCACTAGTAGTATTAATGCAAGTTATAAGGTGTAAAATCTACTATACTAATAAGAGCAAAAGAAAGTTAGGCCTATAATGGGTAGAAAAAATGGTGGTCAAATTATTAAATCAAATGGATGGTTCAGATTGTTTAGATTTATATTTTTCGTTGAGATTTTTTAATTTATCCTTAATTATATGATTATTCGTTAAGTTTTCTGTTAAATATTATCTTTTCCGTTAATATTCCGTTAACTCTTAAGTTACACATTAATTTCTATAAATAAGGTCTTAGGTTCAAATCTCATCCCAATCAAAGTTGGCATAATTGTTGAACATATACTATGAATATGTTAGAGTATATAGTAGAAATAAATTAGTAGTTACAACAAAAAAATAATACATATGCATTTCTTTAATTTATAATTCGATGTCTACAATGCCTTTATTCAAAAAAATATTCATTATCAAAAAAAAATTAAAAAGAGATATAATTTCATTAGTTATATTGTCTATATTTTCTACAATACAAAGATTCCTTAACTTCAAATTTATTAATTAATTATATTCACTACATTGTTCATTGTTTTATTTACACTATATTGTAATCAAATATCAAAGTTATACTAAAAAATAATGTTATATATTTATTTACAAGTATTATGTTAATAACATGGAAAAAATTTATATAAAAAAAAACAGTTGAAGCCAATCATATTAACTAGTTAGGAAGGATTTGTTATATTTTCTACAATACAAAGATTCCTTACCTTCAAATTTATTAATTAATTAAAGACAATGGCAATGCTACCCGAAAGAGAATTAAAAAGGCTTCGAGAAATTCAAATGAAAAAATATTGGGCATTATCTCATTCGCGCAATGCGCGTGAAAAACTAGTATAGAAATAAATGTCAAATAAGTCTCATAAGTTGAGTAAATAAATGCATGTATAAATTAAAGCTCAAGATGTCATGAGCTCAACCTATTGAAGCACAAAATGTCAACACCGCCTCCACTGAACATCGATCTCATGACCTCCCATACGAGAGAATCACTACATGCCGCCATCTGAGCCCAAGGTGCTTGACTTTTTGCACACACTATTCCTTTAATACAAAGATAATTTTTGAGAATGCTATGAAATTATAGGTCAAAGACCTTAATAAAGTTATAGTAATTCAATATATTTCTCCTATATATTTTGAAGGTGAACCCTAAGTGCAATTAGCTTTCACATTGGATGCAATCAATGGTAATATTAGGTGCATTTTATATGTACTGTTGTTAAGTGTAATTTATATTATTGTCAGATGCACTCTAAAGGCAAATCATAACTACTAAACTCTAAAGTGAACTTCTAAATCAAATTAAAAAAGTTATACCATAAACCCAAAAAAAAAACCAATAAATTGTAGGGATAGATAATTTAACTATACTTATATGTATCTCATGATGCACTCTATGTAGGAATAATACACATAACAGTACTAACCTCCAGCCATAGTGTTCTTAAGATTGCCTTTGTTTGAAGCTTGTTGATAGTGTTGGTAGTGGTAGATTCCTGCAGAGTGTCTCCCACTTGTTCAGGTATCTTTGTATAGATGGTGTGTCAGTATAGTCTGTAACCTGAGCAGTGGGGGACCTATTCCTTATATACCTATAGAACCATCAATATAGGTCATGTAACGGTTTCCGTTACATGTAACACCCCGGCTCGGCTATACCGTACATCCGGAGTAGTTACCGCCACACCTAGACCAAGCCCAGCCGAATCCACGCGGGGTTCACTCTAGGTGCACAGGTTAAGGGAAAGGAAAAACGTTTCACAACATCATCATTCCCCCAACACATATTTTCATGCATATATATGTAGATGAGCAAAAGGGGTAGCTGCACTAGCTACCACTATACACAAGAGTTTAAGTACAACTGACTAGCCAACTAAGTTCATCATGGCTACAAAAGATATATACACAACAGAGTTTCCTCCCAGAACTTTCCCAACCAGCCAACTACTCTAAGAGGCGGTACACCGGTCCGGAGTACGTCCCCCACACTAGATGCCACTCACCTGCGAACCAGGTGATATGGTCCAAAAAGTAACAGGGAGTGTTCACCATAGACCACTCATCCAATGCTTCGAAGGACTGGGATCCCACGGATAGGGATAAAAGACCACAAACTCTAAGGGGTCACTCCCCTCTAACACCTCGATGGGATAGAACCCAAACCTAGACTGGGCCCTATCTAGAAAAGTCGGCTCACTACTGCGAACCGGAATGCGAGAGGGTGTAGTCGGGTAAGCTGGAGGAGGACTGTACTGCGGAGGAGGAGGAACAGGAGCATAGATCGGGTCCAAAGCAGGATCATAGACCGGGTCCAAAGCAGGAACATAGACCGGGTCCGGAGCAAGAACCGAATCGGGAGTATAGACGGGAGCAGGAGGATCTGGAGCGAAGCCTGGGGCATACGGGTCATCACCCGTCAACAAGTGCACATAGCCGTCATAGTCATAAAGGGGAAAGTAAAACTCTGAGGAACCACTAGAGTTCCCCGGGCTACAAGAGCCCACACTAGACTCCATCTGGTAAAGGACACAATGAAGTGTAGTTAGCGCGACGGCTAAGTAAGGAAATCCATTGTCACTCGAAAGTAAACAAAGGTTTTGAACACAATATAATAATTAGAAAAAGATAACCGTTACCCAACGGTCGCAATCTACCTGCAAGTATTTAACAGTAAAACAGTGCAACGCAGTATATAAGTGACATCAACACATAATACTTCTATTACTGAAAATTTTCATTTAATTCAAAGTGGGAAACACAACACGCATTTTAAGGTTCGGGACACACGACCTTTTCATTCCCACTCAATCTCTCAGCGAATAGACTTCGCTCTGCAGTATGAACAAATCATACAAATTCTCACACTTCACTCAGCGAATAGACTTCGCTCTGAAGTATGAATAAATCATACAAAATCTCACACTTCACTCAGCGAATAGACTTCGCTCTGCAGTATGAATAAATCATACAAAATCTCACACTTACTCAGCGAATAGACTTCGCTCTGCAGTATGAATAAATCATACAAAATCTCACACTTCACTCAGCGAATAGACTTCGCTCTGCAGTATGAATAAATCATACAAAATCTCACACTTCACTCAGCGAATAGACTTCGCTCTGCAGTATGAATAAATCATACAAAATCTCACACTTCACTCAGCGAATAGACTTCGCTCTGCAGTATGAATAAATCATACAAAATCTCACACTTCACTCAGCGAATAGACTTCGCTCTGCAGTATGAATAAATCATACAAAATCTCACACTTCACTCAGCGAATAGACTTCGCTCTGCAGTATGAATAAATCATACAAAATCTCACACTTCACTCAGCGAATAGACTTCGCTCTGCAGTATGAATAAATCATACAAAATCTCACACTTCACTCAGCGAATAGACTTCGCTCTGCAGTATGAATAAATCATACAAAATCTCACACTTCACTCAGCGAATAGACTTCGCTCTGCAGTATGAATAAATCATACAAAATCTCACACTTCACTCAGCGAATAGACTTCGCTCTGCAGTATGAATAAATCATACAAAATCTCACCATTCACTCAGCGAATAGACTTCGCTCTGCAGTATGAACAATTCATACAGAACCCCTCACCATTCATTATATTCACACGACTCAAAAACCATCACACTTGCTCGAATATATTCCCCAAAATACACATATTAGTTAACGTTATTTCTATTACGAAAAGCCAAGTACGAGAGTCACGATAATTCTTAAAACACCATTTTTCTCTAAATTAGTAATTATAATGCACAAAAATAATATTTGAGTCTTCAAAAATTCACCCGATTGCCCGTAGGCCTTCAAAACATCGCAATACTCGGGATTAAAAACATCGGGGAAAAGTTTGGTCAAAAACAAGTCGAAAACGAGTCCGCGTCGCGCGGACTCGCGGCTGGCCGCACCAGCGGACGCACGGCGGACGCAGGCGTCCGAGCCACGTTCGCTGGTTCGGCGTTTCTCGCCGAAACTGGACGCCCACGGACGCGCAGCGAACGCGCGTCCGTGCCCGCGTCCACCCAAATCTGCCAGAAATTTCGCGCGTCCGTGCCCGCGTCCACCCAAATCTGCCAGAAATTTCAGTTGGCGCAGTCCGAAAGATTGAGCCGGTAAAAATAGTTCCCGAACTCTTTTTCACTTGAAATTTTTATGGTGGAACCCCAACTTATAGTACTTGATGTCCATAAAAAGTTTTGGTCATTTTGATCCGCGTATAAACACAGAAAATTCCATTTTTGCCCTTGGCAGTGTGCTGTCCAGAATTTCTCTCTCTGGACTAGTTTTGGAAAAACAATTCGAAAACCATACTTATACTACTCCGATCATTATGAAATTTTATATGCGGGTTCTACACTTATTGAACTACATATCTGAGAAAAATGGAGTCAAAATACCTTACCAAATTTTCCCAATAAATCTCGGAAGTTACTGCCAGAGACTAACTTGATTTTTTTTCAATATTTTCACAAGTATAAGCCTATATGGACATAAATACAACCTATACATGCATAAACTAGCTATAAACATGCATACAAAAATTACTAAACATTAAAGTGTAATTTCTTTGAGCCAACTTGTAGATTCACAACTTAACACATATTTTTCACGTAAAATTTCCTAGTCACGTAATTTACTAGCATTTGTTCACCTTCAAGTGATTGAGCCAACTTAAGGGATTCCTTACCTTTGTAGAAACCTTAAAAATCGTACAAGTTGATGATGCCTTCCTTGGATTCCTTCACCAAAGATCCTAACAAAACACCATAATACAATGTTTTCATAAATCTTAAGTCCAAGCTTAAGTCTTAGGAGGGATTGAACCGAACAAAACCGAAGTTCTTACCTATAGTAGAGTTCTTGGAGTTGAAGAAATGCCTAAGGAGTTCTTAGATCACAAATATGGAAGACTAATATTTTTCCTCCTCTTCTTCCTTGTGTGTTCGAAAGTGAGAGAGAAAGATGAGTGTGATAGTGTAGATTATGTCTTGAAGATCAAGCGACAAAGTGCAACATTCCCATACCTCATTAATGATAGCATTAAATGCTTCATTAATTGTGATCATCCACTTGGGGTTATGCCACATGTCAATACCCTATGGCTCCTTGAAGAAGAAAAAATCTAATCTTTGCCAGTTCGGGTTCAAATCAGATAAAAGTTCGGAGGATCATGGCTTAATTCGGGAAAATTCTAACACCAAAATTATTCTAAAAATAATCCCGTCGCTAATCCCTCAAATTGGGAATTTTTCGGTATCTCGCGAAATATAGGTACAAGGTTCGTAACAATTTTACCCCTTTCAGTCCATTTAAAATTTTACTTGAACTAATTAGAAGTTCAGGCTTAATCGTATGATACTTAATAATCCAATTTCTAGGAAAAATTCGAACTGAATATACATCCTTAAAGATTTTACGGTTCGTGACCGGTATGTAGATCGCAGCTTATTAATAACTAATAGAAAAAAAAAATTCTTTCGATCACCGAGAGACCTTCTCTTAAATTCCATAGCTAAAAAAATATATCTATATTCTCGAACCTTAACTTTGTCGGAAAAACCGAGGGGTTACATTACATGGCACCACATAATGGCTATTGAAAGCCATCATAACTTGCACCATTTACTTTTCCTTAATGAAAAAATGTTACATTCTCCCACTTGGTGCAAGTACAAACTCAAAGAAAACAAAGAAACATGAACTATAGTGATACGTCCTCTTAATGAGTCTTTTTTAGTCTTATAGACCCATTTACAGCCAATAGCATTGGCCCCATTAGGCAACTCAACAAGGTCCCAAACCCCATTGCTCCGCAAAGAATTCATTTATTCTTTCATGGCTTCAAACCATAAATCAGACTCTTTACAATTTATGGCTTGTGAAAATATTTCTGGATCATTTTCAGCTCCAACGTCAGACTCTTGCAGATACATGATAAGCTCCCAAGATACCCATTATTTGAATATGAACTAGGGTGCTTTATAGCGTTTTCAGTATCCTTAAATGATAAATCTGTGAGAATTTGTGCTTTAAATTCGTTAACCGCACACAGAGCTACCTTTGGCATGAATTGAGACAGTACAGAGGTCCCGGGAGCTATTAGGAACAAAGAACGAGCTTAAGAAGCAAACCGAGCAAGTCTGGAGCCCCAAAGGACCTGGAATGAAGCCCACACGCGTGTTGAGTGGCGTTGCAGCATTCCAGTAGCCAACCACGCACGCAACCACGCGTGTGGGAGGCGTGGATGGGACACTGCGCGAGAATATTTTCGAGGGCGAAATTTCGGAGACTATTTAAGGCCCCTTGATAGAATTTCAGAGGAGAGCCTTTTTTTCCAATTTGAGGAGTTCCTCCTTCTTTCATTTCTTTAGAAAATTCCCTTTTCATTTTTTAGTTTTTACGATAGTTTTAGCTTAGCAATTTCACCTTGTAAGGAAGACAACAAGCTTGGATTGAAGAAACATTTCATTACTAGGTGATCTCTACTACATCTTAATCTATTTTATTTTCATTATCTTGTTCTTAGATTGAATTAGCTATTGTCTTTGAATTCTTGATTATGAGTGGCTAGTTTAATCTAGGGTTGGATTGTGTGAAGATATGTTGCTAGTGTGATGATCTTATGTCTTATTTTGGATCTAATTGCTTGGATGGTTAGAATTTCTATTCTTGTCTATTGATTGTTGTTTTGATGATATCTTGTTTGGATTTGGCCAATCTAGATGAGAGATTGAGCTCTTGACTCTTTCATGTCTTTGATTAGAGTTGGGATTGAAAGCTTTGTAACAATCATAGATCTTATGGACTTCTTAAGAATAGTAGGAAAGTGTGTAGCTAAAGTGTTTGATAAAATGTCTCTTAGGACTTTGGTTGCTTAAAGGCACCCCTAAGTCCAAGAAGCCGTAGTACACAGAGGTGGCAGAGGAATAAGAAGACACACTCCTGAATAGCCAACATCTTTGCGTCGTTTATCCATTGCATTAGACACACTAGGATGCAACATAGATGAACACTATCCAATCCCTTATCTTCTTACATTTATTTACTCATATTTGTTTTACTTTCATCCTCACACAACCTTATGAACCTCTTCACTTTTGAATCATCATTCACCACGCTCAAATCCTTAGCATGACTTAATCAATTAAACGCACAAACACTTGACACACCTCCACGTCCTTCCTTCGAAACCGACACTCGGGGAGTCATAGACTTTCCGTTTTGTCACATTCACATATCTTTTGACACCTCACCAACAAAACACACTTTCTTCAAAATGGCGCCGTTGCCAGGGAAGGCAATAGGTTGTCAAATGTTTTGTTTATTTTGATTGAATGATTGTGAGATTTGAGCATTGTTAATCCATACCATTTTACTTTGTTTTATTTTCTATTTTAGTTGTTCTTGTTACTTACCCAATTGACTACTTTTAGTCAATTGTGGATTATTTGCTTCATTGATAATCTTAATAGGTGAATGCACACGAGAGCAAAAGGAAATCAAGGTTTATTCCCTTATATTACAGAAATCAATAGAGCAACTCGGAAGAAAAACATCCAAAAATCACAAATGGCTTCGTCAAGCGCAACAAGAAATCCCCCAGGGAGAGGAACAACTATACCAAACCCGCCCCCTGTGCCAGTTAATCCACCAGGACTGATTAATCAGGAAGAACCACAAGTTAATAGAGCGAATCCACAAGAACATATACGAGAAGAAGAATACTATGGAATACCACAAGTTGGGCAATAATCCCATGTTCTTGAAGAAACTTAGCAAATGGACTAGGTGCTTGTCCACTTTCAGTGTACCTACCATAGTATTCACCACCTCTGTCGGATCTTACTATCTGTATTTGTTTCTCACATTGGTTCTCAACTTCAGCCTTAAAAGACTTAAAGGCATCCAATGCTTCATTTTTATTATGAATCAAATACACATAAGTAAATCGAGAGTAATCATCAATGAAAGTAACAAAATACTTCTGACCTGACATATCCATATTTGGACAGCAAATGTCAGTGTGTATGATTTCCAATATGCTCGAACTCCTTTTGGCACCTTTCTTAGACTTGTTTGTCTACTTTCCCTTTATGCAGTCTATACAAGTCTCGAAATCAGTATATTCAAGAGTACTAAGTACCCCATCATTTACAAATCTCTTTATACGTTCAAGGAAGATATGATCTAATCTCTAATGCCATAACATAGAGGAGTTCTCACTAGTACTTGATCTTTTGGAACCAGAATGAACATGCAATGAACTGTAAGTGGTATTGTCTTGTAAATGCAAACGATAAAGACCATCAGACATTGTACCGTATCCAACACAAGTTGATTTATTAAAAATATCAAAACGCTTGTTTTGAAAATTAAAGGAGAAACCCAACAGCACAAGTCGTGAAATTGAAATCAAGTTTCGGGAGAAACTTGGTACAAAAAATATCTTATTCAGAACCAAAACAAAACCACTACTTGGAACCAGCTTGCATATTCCAATTACTTCCACTTGCGACCCCATCTTGTTTCCTGTTAAGATGGTCTGCTCATTTCCCACCAGTTTCCTCATATTTTGCATTCCTTGTAAAGAGTTTGCAATGTGGATTGTTGAACCATAATCAATCCACCAAGTGTTAGCGTTAACTTTAGACATATTAGATTCATAATGAGGATAGACTACCTTTCTTCTCAACCCACTTCTTGTACTTGATGCAATCTTTCTTCATGTGTCCCTTCTTTTTACAGAAGAAACACTTGTGCACTTTCTTTATGTCAGCTTGAGGTGGAATGTTTCCTTTCCCCTTAGCCTTAGAAGTGGAACATCGAGATTTGCCAGATTTTGACTTCTCACGTGCCGTAGCCAGCATGGCACTTTCACCCATTTCCATCACCAATCTACCTTCTTCTTGAACACACATGGTCATTAAGTCATTTATAGACCATTTTTCCTTATGTGTGTAATAAGAGATTTTAAAAGGTCCGTACGATGATGGTAGAGTGTACAAAGCATAATAAACAAGAAAGTCATTCGACATATCTGCCCCAAGAGTCTTAAGTTGAGCTACAATGTCACGCAATTTCATGATGTGCTCATGCACACCTTTGACGGAAGTGAGACGAAGAGAGGAGAATCTCATGATGAGGGTGCTTGCCAAAGCCTTTTCGTAAGTCACGAACTGGTCGTCAATAGCATTGAGCAATGCTCAGACATCCTTATGTTTTTCACTAACGGAACCCCGAATCCCATTAGATATTTTCGCCTTGATGTACATTGTGCTGAGCCGATTGGATCTATCCCATCGCTCATATAGCGCAACCTCATCTCGGGTACTTTCTTTAGTGGGAACTGGCAGTTTCTCATTGTGAATAGCGTAGTCCAAGTCTCTCCACCCTAGATTAAGAAGAATAGTTTCCTTCCACATCTTATAGTTGTCGCCTCTAAGTTCTGGAACTTCAATGTTCAAATTTGTGTGAGTAACGGATTGAGATGCTGTAAAGGTAAAGGTTTGGATTAGAATTTTGAGGCATAAATAGAACTGAATTGCATACATTACCAATGTAAATGATGCATATCCTAGATCCGAATGCCATAAAAATGCTTGTGGGCTAAATTTTTACGCAGAATGGACCTTGGAAAATTAGAATAGAAATGAGATGGGTACAATGTTGAATTTCTATTCTCAATGTTAAAAAACTACCAAAAACTATATGCCGACACATAATTGCCTGTGGGCTAAATTATGGTCATAGTTTGGTATTTTAACCTGATCAATCATACAAATATAACAAAATTGCCTGTGGGCTAAATTTCATTATATTAAGTATAATTAATCACAATTTATGCCTAAACTTTATGCGATTTAGAAAAATTTGATGCACAATATTAATTAAATTAAGGATGTTGTGGCTACTCCTTAATCAACTAAAATTGTACTATCGCATCGACATAGATTTTGAAAAAGCAAAACAAATTATGCAATTAACATGATATGCAATTCCCAAGTATACTCCTAGGAAAGTTGGTTGAGCTAAGGCCCATTAAAATCCAACTCCTTAGACAGAGTAGGATTTCAAGGGAACTTGCAGCACATTGGCTATTTTCAAGTTTTCTTCCCAAGGAACTTTCCCCGGGTCATGCAATTTCACATTTTAGCATAATTGTTCTAAAGGTGTTATTCAAAATTTTGATGTTCATGGTTTGGAAAAAAACTTTAAGGATAGGTGAACCTTTTGAACTTAATGTACTAACCTTCAGGCACTACCGTAGTTGTACTAAACCGTATGTACTATGTAATATGCTAAAGTCCAATATCCTAAGGAATTTCACTAATTCCTAAATATGCTTTTCTAAGGCATAATATAAATTGCATAATTTAAAAATTAAATATTATGCTAATTGGACATAATATGCATATTACAAAAACACAAATATCATATTATTCAAGAAATTGCACAAAAGATTATAGCAATTCAATAAATATGAACATATTAAACAATATGATTTAAATTGAATTTGGAAGTTTGAATGAAAATTCCTTTAAAGACTATATAATTTTCAAAACTTTATCAAATTGCAAGTTGAATAAAAATTATAATGCAAATAATAGGCCCAATTAATTAAACAAATATATATCTACTATACTAATAAGAGCCAAAGAGAGTTAGGCCTAAAATGGGTAGAAAAAATGACGGTCAAATTATTTAATCAAATGGATAGTTTAGATTGTTTAGATTTATATTTCTCCTTGAGATCTACTATATATATATATACACACACACACACACACTAATAAGAGTCAAAGAGAGTTAGGCCTAAAATGGGTAGAAAAAATGACGATCAAATTATTTAATCAAATGGATGATTTAAATTGTTTAGATTTATATTTTTCCTTGAGATTTCCTAATTTATCCTTAATTATATGATTATCCGTTAAGTTTTCCGTTAAATATTCTCTTTTACGTTAATATTCCGTTAACTTTTAACTTACCCATTAATTTCTATAAGAAAGGTCTCAAGTTCGAACTTCATCCTAATCAAATTTGGCATAATTAAGTTCATCACTATATTTTAATCTTATTAAATTAAATATAAATTAGTAGCTACAACAAAAATGATACATATGTACTTTTTTAATTTAGAATTTTGTGTCTACAATACCTTTATTTGAAAAAATTATTCATTATCAAAAAATTAAATTAAATAAGAGAAAATTTTCTGTGATACTGTAAATAGCATGTTGGCTTAATGTTGATAAATTAATTATGAGTCCAGTACATGAATTACATGAAGATTAGGCTTTTTGGACCTACACGTATGAGGTCTTTTTGGACCTACACGTATGAGGTATATGAGAAGAGCTTAATGCATGCAAATAAATGTAATGCATGGACCTACACGTATGAAGTATATGAGATGAGTTTAATACATGCAAATAAATGTAATGCATGTAAATGAAGCTTAGTCTACTGCACTGCATAAATTAAAAGGATGGGATGACATATTGGTTGAGATCAGATGACATATTCAAAGCCACATGTTCATACATTCAATTTCAGTACGTGGAAGGTTGAAATGAGGCTACAAATGTGGAAGAAATCAAGTGGAGCTACAGCCACACGTCCATATAATTATGATCCTAAGTCTCAGGAGTCTTTTTCCTATAAATTGGCGTTGTGTAATAGCAATCAATTTGAAGTTTTCAGACACTATTGAAATAACATTCTACTTAGAAGAAAACTTCAACAAGCTGAACGGAGGAAAATTCGAAGTGGCACGACTTCAACGATTAAGTTTGGAAAATCAGGTTTGTTACAATTTGTGTAATTTGTAGAATTATCCAAAATTGTAATTCGTTATTTTTCAGAAAGTTACTTACAAGATTAGTGGTTCAAATAGGTGTTAGTCCTAGTTTGTGTAATTCATTGAATCTTGTAAAGTGTAAAAACTTAGAGTTGCACTTGCTGAAAAGTATTTTGGGCGTGGCCCCGCAGAATAGAAGGCAGTCTTCAACTGCGTTATCAAATATCTGTGCTTATAATTATTTGTCTCTTATTCTGCTATACCTTCCAAATATTATTCTTGATCGAGATCGGTTTTTGTGATATTTAAATTCGGTAGTGAACGTACATCCGTGCATTATAAACTAACAATTGGTATCAGAGCAGTGTCGCTCAAATTACTAGCGAGATCCTAGGGATACTCTAGTTATATTTTGCAGGATGGAAGAGGGGGCATCAATTTCGAGGCCTCCATTATTGAAAGGTGTCAGCAATTATGCCTTTTGGAAGGCAAGAATGAGGGCGTTCATAAAGTCGCTTGATGAGGAATGCTGGGACTCTATAGAAAATGGTTGGACCCCACCAACGATCATCGAACAAAATGAGATAAAGAAAAAACCAGTGATCAGTTGGACATTTGAGGAGAAAAGGCTATCATCAGCAAACAACAGAGCCTTGAATGCAATTCATAATGCCATGAGTTCAGACCAATTTATGCTTATATCCGCCACAGATCGGGCAAAGGATGCATGGGACGCACTAGAAACTCACTTTGAAGGTACTGGGTCTGTGAAAGTATCCAAAATACAGATGCTCATGTCCCAATATGAGAGTCTACGGATGGAGGAAACAGAAACTGTCTCAGAGTTCAGTGCACGTGTCAAAAGCCTTGCAAACAATGCTTTCAACCTAGGGGATCCATTTGATGAAGAAAGGATGGTTCGTAAGGTGTTGCGGTCTCTACCTCCAAAGTTTAAAATGCAAGCAATTGCTATTAAACAATCTACAGACCTAAAAACACTCACACTAGATGCGTTGATGGGCAATCTTCAAACCTTCGAGATGGAATTAGACGAGGAAGACAAGTATTCGAAGAAAAACAAGGGAGTAGCTTTTGGTGTAACTACACAGAATACTGGCTCAGATTCTGAATCTGATGAGGCCATGGCACTGTTAACCAAGAAATTTACAAAGTTTCTGAAGAAGGCTAGAGGTCGAGGAAAGACGAGAGGATCAAACTCTAGAAATGAAGGAAGCAATCAAAAACCAAAAATTGTGGGTGTCGACTACAAACAGAAGGGAATTCAGTGCTATGAATGTGGAGGCTATGGGCACGTGCAAGCAGACTGTGCTAACAACAAAGGAAAGAAATCCTTTACTCTCACTTGGAGTGATACAGATGACTCCGACAAAGATACACAAGCGGAGCAACAAACCAACTTTGTGGCATTTCATGGTAATATATATCACCCAGACGATATAGAAGAACGAGCTAACTTTGAAAAATTCTTCAAGTGTGCAGATCAAGAAGAACCAGAGCTCAAGGAAGTGTCATGTCATGAGGATGACTCTCAATCAGAAGATGAAGATGGTCTAGCAAAAGCATATGAAGAACTGTGCCTAAGTTGGGTTGAGGTAAGTAAATTAAATCGTTCTTTGCTTAAAGATGCTAAGAATCTTGAAGAAGAAAATCTGAAACTGAAATCTTCGATAAAAGTTCTTGAAAACGAGATAAGAACAAAAGATTCTAGTGAAAGATCTTTACAAAAGGAACTGGAGCACTTGAGGAAACAAGTCCGGATGCTGAACACGGGTACCGACAAGTTAGAGGAGATACTAAGAACAGATGGACAATCTTTGACCAAAATAGGGTTGGGATATGTTGAAGGAAGAACCAATCAGTCAAAGACTACCTGGTTGAGAGAAAAGACAATAGAGGTAAGGAAAAACACTAATCATCTTTACAATAAAAGTTGTTTTAGATGTAACAAACGAGGGCATAGTTGGAGGTGGTGTAAAGCACTAGAACTAAAACTAAAAAAAATGTGGAGACCCAAGATCACATGTATGGCAACAAAAATTTCAATGTCAGCTAGCGTGTCATCAACATGGTACTTCGACAGCGGGTGCTCCAGACACATGACTGGACACAAAGGGTATTTGACAAATGTAACATATGCACATGCTGGCCATGTCACTTTCGGTGACGGAGAGAAAGGAGAAATCATTGGACGAGGAACGCTCGACACAGAAGGTATGCCTAAACTTGAAAATGTCTTTTTAGTAGAAGGTCTAAAAGCCAACCTAATTAGCATAAGTCAATTATGTGATCAAAACTTGCTTGTTAGTTTTACCAAGAAAAAATGCAAAGTGTTTGATACTCAACAAACATGTGTTATGGAAGGGATTAGAACAGCTGATAATTGTTATATGATCAAATATGTGCTCATGTGTAATAATGTCACAACCAATGAATGCACAAATTGGCATTACAAACTTGGGCATTTAAATTATCATGACATGGAAAAGTTAGGTAAAGCTGGGGCAGTCAGAGGACTTCCAAACCTCACAATCACGAAGAAATCTCAACTTTGTAGACCATGTCAAGAAGGCAAGCAAACCAGAGTGCATCATAAAAGGTTAGTACACATTTCTACTACTAGAATTCTTGAACTACTACACATGGACCTAATTGGTCCAACTCAAGTAGAGAGTCTAGGAGGAAAAAAATATGTGTTGGTATGTGTGGATGATTTTTCACGCTTTACATGGATTGACTTCTTAAAAGAAAAATCTGACACTTTTACTGTCTTTGAAAAGATCTGTTTGAGATTACAAAGAGAAAAGGAGGCACAGATTGTGAAAATCATCAGGATAAAAAGTGACCACGGTAGGGAATTTGAAAATAATTCTTTTAGTAACTTCTGTGACAAAACTGGCATACAACATGAATTTTCTGCTCCTAAAACACCGCAACAGAACGCGGTAGTGGAAAGAAAAAATAGAACTCTACAAGAGATGGCAAGAGTAATGCTACTCACTAAAAACATCTCTCAGAGATTCTGGGCTGAAGCAATGAGTACTAAAAACATCTCTCAGAGATTCTGGGCTGAAGCAATGAGTACAGCATGTCACATCACAAACAGGGTAATTTTAAGATCAAGTACAGCATGTCACATCACAAACAGGGTAATTTTAAGATCAGGTACTAAACTTACCCCCTATGAACTGTGGAAAGGGAGAACCCCGAATCTAAAGTATTTTCATGTGTTTGGAAGTACATGTTACATTTTGAATGACAGGGAACAAAGAGGCAAGTTTGATGCTAAAAGCGACGAAGGAATTTTCTTAGGATACTCAACACATAGCAAAGCCTATAGAGTATTTAACAAGAGAACCAAGTCCATCATGGAATCAACAAATGTGGTGGTTGATGATCATGTGAGCAATAAACATGATGACGATGATGAAGAAGCACATGAACAGACAGCATGCTTGAGAGAAACATCAGAAAAGGCAGAAGAAAATGCATCGTCAACCGAAAATATGGAACACAAAGACAGCTCAGACATAATTCCATCCACAAGAATTCAGAAAAATCACCCAATTGACAATGTGATTGGTGAAATCACATCAAGGGTTAGAACAAGGGGCAAAGAGAAGAAAAACTATCGTGAGATGATAGGCTACTCGTGCTACATCTCAATGATAGAACCAAAAAATGTGTGTGAAGCCCTTAAAGATGAGTGCTGGATACATGCCATGCAAGAGGAACTACTCCAATTCGAAAGGAATGAGGTATGGGACTTAGTACCGAGACCTGAGAATGTAAATGTCATTGGTACTAAATGGATTTTCAGGAACAAATCAGACGAAAATGGAATAGTCGTCAGAAATAAAGCTCGTTTGGTAGCACAAGGGTATTCACAGATGGAAGGCATTGATTTCGAAGAAACATTTGCACCAGTGGCAAGACTAGAATCTATCAGACTTCTCATCTCCATCGCATGTTCACTAGGGTTCAAATTACAACAAATGGATGTCAAGACAGCGTTCCTAAACGGATATCTCAAAGAAGAAGTATATGTTGCACAACCTAAAGGGTTTGAAAGCTCAAAACATCCAGACCATGTGTACAAGCTAAAGAAAGCCCTTTATGGACTAAAGCAAGCACCCAGGGCATGGTATGAAAGGCTTACTGAGTACCTAATCAAGAAAGGATATACAAGGGGAAGTGTCGATAAGACACTGTTCATCAAAAGGTATGATTCTGATATTATAATTGCTCAAGTTTATGTTGATGATATTGTGTTTGGATCAACATCTGCAAGTCATGCTAACAGTTTTGTGAATCTCATGCAAGAAGAATTTGAAATGAGCATGGTAGGTGAACTGGCCTACTTTCTAGGTCTGCAGATCAAACAAACTTCTGAAGGTATGTTTGTCTCACAAACGAAATACGCTAACAATCTTGTAAAACGATTTGGACTCGACACTTCTAAATGTGTACGAACTCCATTTCCCACACACACGAGACTGCAGAGAGATGAAGTAGGTAAAAGTGTTGACACAAGTCTATATCGGAGCATGATAGGCAGTTTGTTATATCTAACTGCGAGTCGCCCCGACATTAGCTTCAGTGTTGGAGCCTGTGCTCGATATCAGGCAGATCCCAAGGAATCACACCTAATTGCTGTAAAACGTATCATAAAATACGTAAAAGGCACTGTAAATTTAGGTATTTGGTACTCAAATAGATCAAACACTCAACTTGTTGGTTTTACAGATGCAGACTGGGCTGGAAATATAGATGACCGGAAAAGTACATCAGGAGGCTGTTTTTACCTAGGTTCAAATTTAATATCTTGGTTAAGCAAAAAACAAAACTCCATATCCTTGTCAACTGCAGAAGCAGAATATATAGCTGCAGGGAGTAGTTGTGCTCAATTACTCTGGATGAAACAAATGCTGGCAGATTATGGTCTTTCACAGGAAGTCATTACATTATACTGTGATAATTCGAGCGCTATCAGCATCACAAAAAATCCCGTATTACACTCCAGAACAAAACACATAGACATTCGGCATCATTTCATTCGGGAGCTTGTAGAAGACAAAATCATTTGCCTTGAATATGTTCATACAGAAAACCAACTTGCTGATATTTTCACAAAAGCCTTGGATGGCAACAGGTTTGAAACTCTCAGGCACAAACTGGGATTGTGTACATTATGTTAATTCATATTTTAAAAAAAAAGGGGTTTAAAAAAAATCTTTTTCGTTTATTGTTTTTTTTCTCTCAAACATCTCTTTTTCTACATATCGCACTAACTTTCACATTAATATGTTGTGTTATTTTTCCTTTTAGTTATTAGTGTACAGTATGTTTAGTTTTTGTTAGGATCTAAAATAGCTTTTATTCCTTTTAGTTTTTAATGTTATAAAACAAAAAAATGGTTCACGGTATTTATTTTGCTTCTATTCCTTTTAGTTTTCTTTAATTTATTATCTTTTCTTTTGACAGATTCTCTCCCTTTGATATACATATATATATCTATATTAGTTTGTTTGTTAGACTTCTTTGCTTTATTTTAGGCCTTTCGTTCTCTTTTCATTACTATTTAAATCTAACCCACATTCATGCGTATGTACAAATCATTTTCTTTCTTGATAGTTGTTTAAAACAGATTACTCGTCTCTTCCATGGCTCCTAACCTACAACTCAGCCTGGGAAACATAAACACAAAAAAAACAAATGAGAGTAGCTCTGGGAAGGAAACCGCCACTACTACCAATGACAAAATCACAGGTGGTTCAATCTCTCAAACCTCTAATCCGTTTGCGTACAGCCCGAAACCCACATACAAAGCGGTTGAAAACTATTCATCCTTTCCCAAGGAAAATCTACCGGATGTGCATGCTGCCAAAGCCGAAGAACAACGACTAAGTATCCCTGTCTATCCTCACCGAATGACTCGGTCTGCCACCAAGCGCCATCAGGAAGCATTATTAAAATCCATCCCGGTCAACTACTCCGTTTCAGATGCATCAAGAATTTTTTTCACTGATGACCTAAAACCTGTGTTCGATCTCATGATACAAAAAAANCTTGAATATGTTCATACAGAAAACCAACTTGCTGATATTTTCACAAAAGCCTTGGATGGCAACAGGTTTGAAACTCTCAGGCACAAACTGGGATTGTGTACATTATGTTAATTCATATTTTAAAAAAAAAGGGGTTTAAAAAAAATCTTTTTCGTTTATTGTTTTTTTTCTCTCAAACATCTCTTTTTCTACATATCGCACTAACTTTCACATTAATATGTTGTGTTATTTTTCCTTTTAGTTATTAGTGTACAGTATGTTTAGTTTTTGTTAGGATCTAAAATAGCTTTTATTCCTTTTAGTTTTTAATGTTATAAAACAAAAAAATGGTTCACGGTATTTATTTTGCTTCTATTCCTTTTAGTTTTCTTTAATTTATTATCTTTTCTTTTGACAGATTCTCTCCCTTTGATATACATATATATATCTATATTAGTTTGTTTGTTAGACTTCTTTGCTTTATTTTAGGCCTTTCGTTCTCTTTTCATTACTATTTAAATCTAACCCACATTCATGCGTATGTACAAATCATTTTCTTTCTTGATAGTTGTTTAAAACAGATTACTCGTCTCTTCCATGGCTCCTAACCTACAACTCAGCCTGGGAAACATAAACACAAAAAAAACAAATGAGAGTAGCTCTGGGAAGGAAACCGCCACTACTACCAATGACAAAATCACAGGTGGTTCAATCTCTCAAACCTCTAATCCGTTTGCGTACAGCCCGAAACCCACATACAAAGCGGTTGAAAACTATTCATCCTTTCCCAAGGAAAATCTACCGGATGTGCATGCTGCCAAAGCCGAAGAACAACGACTAAGTATCCCTGTCTATCCTCACCGAATGACTCGGTCTGCCACCAAGCGCCATCAGGAAGCATTATTAAAATCCATCCCGGTCAACTACTCCGTTTCAGATGCATCAAGAATTTTTTTCACTGATGACCTAAAACCTGTGTTCGATCTCATGATACAAAAAAANCCTGTCTATCCTCACCGAATGACTCGGTCTGCCACCAAGCGCCATCAGGAAGCATTATTAAAATCCATCCCGGTCAACTACTCCGTTTCAGATGCATCAAGAATTTTTTTCACTGATGACCTAAAACCTGTGTTCGATCTCATGATACAAAAAAATTTTATCTGCCAACGGAAACTTCTTCTGGATGAGTTTAGCCTACACCCTGGAGTCACAGGGTTACTTGAAAAAGTTGGTCTGTCGCAAACTATTGTCAGAATTGATAGGTTTGTGAAAATAGTGGTATGTGAATTTTACACAAACCTAGTACCGGAATTGGTTCAACAAGGGAAGGTTTTTCTACGAGGAAGGTTTTATGTTTTTAATCCGACCGTGATTAATTCCCTATTTGATTCACCAAATATAAATGATGACTATCAAGAGGATTTAGACATCGTGGCATATGAATTGACGGGTGGGATCAAGCATTTGTGGACAATTAAAGATACTGTGCAATCAGCCATTCTCACTCCGACATATGCATTGTTGCATAAAGTTGCCCTGCATAATTGGATGCCAACAAAACACAAAAGCTATGTCAAAGCGTCATTAGCTGTGTTTTTGCACAAAATTGCAAATGGCGTAAAAATTAACTTAGGGAAGCTTTTGTTTGATCAAGTGCTTGACGCTCGGGATGGCAAACAAAGGAGAAAGGAACTCATTTTACCTAACATGATTTTTAATTTGCTTGTTATGCAGGGATTCCAAGTCAATAAAGATGATTGTTTTGAGACGGAGGCCGTACCAATTAAAGTGGACTCACGCTTACTAGTCCATGATCATGCCGAGGACATTGGAGTTACGAAGTTTACAACATCGTTTCCTATGAGTCATCGAATTATTAGTTTCCTTCACGAAGAATTGAAATGGATTGCTGATCAACAAGAAATGCTACAAGCTAGAGAAAAGATTATTAATGCTTTCTTGTCCTCACTATTATGGGACTCTGCTGCACCTAATGCTTTCTTGTCCTCACTATTATGGGACTCTGCTGCACCTGCTGCTTTCTTGTCCTCACTATTATGGGACTCTGCTGCACCTGCCAGGCCCTCGCACCATCCTGCTGACTCATCTGCTGCACCTGCCAGGCCCTCGCACCATCCTGCTGACTCATTTGCCTCCAATCCAGGTTATACACCGCTAGCACCGGGTGACACCACTAAATTTCGCGTTGCTTGATTCCCACTCTCCAAATGGTAATCGTTGATCTGTTTCGTTTGAAAGTCAAATATAGTTGGTATGTCAATAATTTCTTCTAGTTTCAATAAACTCTTCCAATGTGACTAGATGTAGATGTTGATATTGCTAGGGCACCTTACATTTGCTCCGTATATTGAATTTGTATGCATGTATGCCAAGCCGTCAACAAATTCCTACTGACACTCTTGCAATGAGTATTTTATTTGAAATACCAAACAATCAAGACAAATGTGCCACCTCTATTTACAGCCATATACCTACTTCCTTTTGCGTTGTGACCGAGGATTAGTTGGGTGGACCTGGACCGTTAAACGAACAGAGAAAGACCCGGACACCTCAAAGAAATCGAAAAAAAAAAATGACAAAAGTCCAAAATTGTTCTTCTAGCGCTTGCGCTTCCATGGCAAATCAAATTTTCTTTGCATGTTGACCATGCTACATGAACCCCCCCACGTACACATCCCATGCAGCATGATAATTCCACATACTCATGAAACTCTCACATATACAGCTTCGAGTTTGAAAAATAAAAAAATAAAAAAATTCAAAGGCTTGCTCTATATATTGTCGTATATCTATCACAATCTCACAAATTCATAGCTACAAATTCATTGCGGTTTTTTTGTTTGGTCGCTTTCTAAGTGATACTCTATCTAGTTACATTCGATGCATTTATTGTTCGTGATAGAAATTTATGGCTTCCTACTTGATTTTGCCTCGAAAGTGGTTTTTTTTGGCACCTGTTCATCAAAAGGGGGAGAACGTTCTACTCAGGGGGAGCACAATTAATTTTGATCAACATATGCCAAAGGGGGAGTTTGTGATACTGTAAATAGCATGTTGGCTAAATGTTGATAAATTAATTATGAGTCCAGTACATGAATTACATGAAGATTAGGCTTTTTGGACCTACACGTATGAGGTCTTTTTGGACCTACACGTATGAGGTATATGAGAAGAGCTTAATGCATGCAAATAAATGTAATGCATGGACCTACACGTATAAAGTATATGAGATGAGTTTAATACATGCAAATAAATGTAATGCATGTAAATGAAGCTTAGTCTACTGCACTGCATAAATTAAAAGGATGGGATGACATATTGGTTGAGATCAGATGACATATTCAAAGCCACATGTTCATACATTCAATTTCAGTACGTGGAAGGTTGAAATGAGGCTACAAATGTGGAAGAAATCAAGTGGAGCTACAGCCACACGTCCATATAATTATGATCCTAAGTCTGAGGAGTTTTTTTCCTATAAACTGGCGTTGTGTAATAGCAATCAATTTGAAGTTTTCAGACACTATTGAAATAACATTCTACTTAGAAGAAAACTTCAACAAGCTGAACGGAGGAAAATTCGAAGTGGCACGACTTCAACGATTAAGTTTGGAAAATCAGGTTCGTTACAATTTGTGTAATTTGTAGAATTATCCAAAATTGTAATTCGTTATTTTTCAGAAAGTTACTTACAAGATTAGTGGTTCAAATAGGTGTTAGTCCTAGTTTGTGTAATTCATTGAATCTTGTAAAGTGTAAAAACTTAGAGTTGCACTTGGCTGAAAAGTATTTTGGGCGTGGCCCCACAGAATAGAAGGCAGTCTTCAACTGCGTTATCAAATATCTGTGCTTATAATTATTTGTCTCTTATTCTGCTATACCTTCCAAATATTATTCTTGATCGAGATCGGTTTTTGTGATATTTAAATTCGGTAGTGAACGTACACCCGTGCATTATAAACTAACATTTTCATTAGTTATATATTGCCTGTATTTTCTCCTATGCAAAGATTATTTACATTCAAATTTATCAATTGATATTCATTACATTGTCCATTATCTTATTTTTACAATATATTGTAATTAAATATCAAAGTTATTGAAGAAGCAGTATTGTGTAGGGGTTGATTCGTCAAAAGATATTTATGATAAAACGGAAAGTCTGTGACTCCCCGAGTGTCGGTCTCGAAGGAGGGACGTGGAGGTGTGTCAAACGTTCGGGATTTTACTTGATTGGATCATGCATAGGATTCGAGTGTGGTGAAAGGTGGATTTGTGAGTGAGAGTAGTTCATTGGTTGGTTTGAGTGCAAGAGAGTAGTAAAGTAAAATAAAAGGGGTTTTGTGAATATGTAAAAGGGGTAGGGATTGGATAGTGTTCATGAGTATTGCATAGTGGAGTGCCTAAGGTCAAGGATTAGGATTGCTAGGATATTGTCTATTCAAGAGTGTGTTGTCTTAGTGCTTTTCCACCTTGTGTACTAAGGCTTCTTTGACTTAGGAATGCCTTCAAGCATCCAAAGTTCTAAGAGGAATTTTATCAAACACTTAAGCTACACGCTATCCTACTATTCTTAAGAAGTCCATAGGAACTTTGATTGTGTCAAGCTTCAAATCCTAACTCTAATCAAAGACATGAAAGAGTCAAGAGCTCAATCTCTCATCTAGATTGGCCAAATCCAAACAAGATCTCATCAAAACAACAATCAAAAGACAAGAATAGATAATCCATCAACACAAACTCATAGATCCAAGATATAGAAATAAGATCATCACAAGAGCAATATTCAATCACACAATCCAAATCCCTAGACTAAATTAGCTACTCATAATATGAAATGCAAGCAAAAGCTAATTTAATCCAAGAACAAGATAGCTAAAATTATAGAAATGAAATAGAGATCACCTAGAGAGAAGAAGATCTTCAATCCAAGCTTGTTGTCTTCTACAATGGAGATTGATCTAATCTAGAAAACTAAGAAAAATGGAGAAAGTTCTCCAAAGGAAAAACTAAGAAAAGGAAAACTAATTTTCTGGACTCTCCTTCTGAAAATTCATAAAGCGGTTTAAATAGTCTCCGAAATGACAACCCTAGCTGAAATTCGCGCATCATCGTCTCCACGTCTCTCACACGCGTGTGAGCGTGCGTGGGAAGCTTCTGGAAAGTTTTCACGCCTGCTCACACGCGTGTGGCCTTCCAGATTAGTCCTCCGTGGCTCCGCTCTTGCCTGGTTTGCTCTTTAAGCTCATCTTTTGGTCCTATTTGCTCCCGGAGCTCCTGTTTTACTTCTTTTAAGCTAAAAATAGCTTTTGTGCATCAGTTAGTGATTTTCAAGCATTTACGCACATAATTTACCAAGTAAGGATGCTATAGACGCGATAAAACACCCTAAAATGTGCCTGAAATAAGGGTATCTCGGAGTCTTATCAAATTTTCCACACTTTGTTTCTTGCTTGTCCTCAAGCAAGACATTTGACTCTCTAAGCTTATAAGTCTCCGAGATACTCTCTCATGCAAAACAAAGCTTTTGGCAAGTCAAAATAATGGGTGTCTAAGACTGTTGAAACGGGGGAAATCATTTGTGTTATCTACAAAGGATTTTGGTCAGATGTCAGCAACTCAAGAAATATTTTCGAGAAATAAAAATCTTTCGTAGATAAAACAAATAAAACAAGGGATCACACTTCTCGCACCATACGCAAGCATGCATTTCCAAAGTTTTGGTTCACCTTCTTATTTAAATAGGGCCTCTAGCCGATCCTACTAGTGGGAATAATGTGCACTAGCTAATCAACTTTCCATCCTTATACGCCAAAGCCCAACGTAAATGTAAATGAGGGTAGGGGCATGGACCACTCACCGCTTTTGGCTTAGCGCGATCCCTCTTTCTTCTCACTTCCTAGGATAACGTCATCGAGTCACCCGACTTCACATGGAGCTCCATGCTTTTTCGAAGGTCAGTGCAATGGGTTACTCGAATCCTAGCTCTATTTTCTCAATTCTTGGGGTCTTTTTATGTGAACAACCGACTCCAGATAAAGCTTTTTGCTTACCGAAGACTATGGTTTGGACACAACCCAACGAATTGGCTTCCCTCAATTTTAAACTCTTTGGTGATTGGCCTTTTGCCTTTTCGACTTCTCCTCGTGTCAACCCCTCATGCCTTTTTCTATTTATGATCAAGGGATTTGTTTTCTCATTAAGCTTACCATTAGGCTCACCTTTTGCCCCATGCCCTACCAAGGTTAGTTCAATTCCGGGCCTGGCTAGTTTTATCTTTCTAAAATTAAAGAGTGCACACTCCCACTTCGAAAGATCCTTGACTAAGGTCCTACGTAAATAAGAGGTGAACATCATGCAAGCAGGCAAGAATATAAACTTATTTGGCTCTAAACACTCTCATGGGTGCGAAAAGTAACTTCCTCAAAGATATTTCGAGAGTAAAAATTTTTGGGCATCCAGTCAAAATTCTCCCTAGATAACACAAATAATAACTCTCTTTTCAAAACTGCAAATGCACCCGCTTATCATTCCCAAGAGCTTCAACTTCTAATACTAAGCATGTAAGCATGTAAAGCACAAAGTGCGTCCTTTCTAGTTCTGTCAAAACGGGCCAGCCCGGTCCATACGGGCTAGCCCGCCTCAGGCTAGACCTAAAACAGGCCGGTCCGGGCCAGGCCCGTTTTTCTAAACGGGTTGGGATTTGCAACCCAACCCGTATGTGACAGGCTGGCGGGATAAACGGGCCAGCCCGTCTAAAAAAATAAAATACAAAAATTAAAAAATAAATAAATAAATATCCAATTGATCTGCATAATTTCACAGTTCACAGACTAATTGTCCATAAACATAAAAGACTCAATCAACAATCAACAACATTAGAATTTATAAGCTTTCATCAACCATCCATGACCATAATAAAAGTAGAGAAGGGAGAAGCTTTCAATCTTTCATCAATCATCCATCAATAAACACTCAATCACACACCTATGAACTATCTTTCTTTTTTTTTTGAAAGAACACCTATGACCTATTAATATTTGTATTCAAATTTTCAACCCAAAAAAAATCAACAATCACAGTAGCCTTCTGCCCTTCCCCTCCCACTTTGATCTTTAAAAAAAAAAATCAATCACAGTAGCCAGTAGGGAGATAAGACCGGAGCTGGGCAGCTGGCAGCGCGCAAGTCCGTAGGTCACCGTTGGAGACTTGGAGCTCGACGGTCGCCGATCTGACAGCGGTAGCGGTGTATAGCGCAGGTCGTTGCTCGGAGCTCGACGTTCTTCACTCTTCCGCTTTGAGACCGGAGCTGTAGGAGTGGTCGCCGTTTGAGTTCGCACTTTGCGTCTTCGCAGTCGAGACGAGAGAACTGGAGAAGCGTTGAAGGTCGCCGGTCGCCGCCTCGCCGTTTTCCGTTTAGGAGTTAGGACTCGTCTTTGGTTTTGCCTGGTGGAGGTCGACAGGTCGTAGAGAGGCAGAGAGCAGTTGAGCAGAGCCAAAGAATCAGGGAATTAGGTTTAGGTGATTAGCACTTTAGCAGATTAGCTTTTACTATAATATACTATGGCCCGTTTAACCCGCGGGCCAGCCCGGTTTAACCCGGATTTTAAGCGGGTTAAACTGGCCGGGTTGAAAACGGGCCGGGCTGAGATTTGAGCCACCCAACCCGTCTAGGACACGGGTTAAACGGGCTCAACCCGCCGGGTTGAGCCCGTTTTGACAGCTCTAGTCCTTTTCACACTTTAAAGTAAACATCGTCCTCGATGTTTCCATACGTACAGGGTAAAGGAATGAAAAAACAGGGATTCTAAGGGTAGACAAATAAAGATCCATTTCCACACTTTGGAAATTGCTCTGGGATAAAGGGTATGCATCAAACGATCCTATTAATCATGGTAAACTCTAGTATACTCATACACAGAGCTATAAAGAAAATATTTCCACACTTTAAAGATCAAAACGGGGTTTAAAATTAGAAAAGGGATAAGAGGATAAACCAAGTATGCATTCCTCTTTCCACACTTTAGCTTCCAGCATAGGCATGCTCCCGTTATAGATGCTCTATAAGAAATGGAGACATAACATACAAAAAGGGTTTTCGGAGTGCTATTCAATTATTATAAGCTGATAAAAATATAAAAGCAATAAAAATAACAAAAACTTACATAATAAAGCATATAAATAAGTAGAATTATTCAAATAAAAATGCAGAAAAGTAAAGCAGTTGGAAATTAAATAACATAAAGCAATAAAGATAAGTAAAGCAAAGTAAAGAAATAAAGAAAATAAAAGGCGGAACCCCGCGCATAGGGATCCTATTGTTCAAATGGGGCTAGCAACCATAGTAACCAAAGTCAAGGAACTCAGTATCAAGTGTCAATGGGTCAGGATCGAGAAAAATCGAAGGAAGGTATCACTCATCACCAAAGGGATGGAATTGCCTGTCGAATCTAGCTTCAAGAGCGGCAATTCTCCTATCATTTTCCTCCACCGCCCTTCTCATGCGGTTGAGATCTTCGGTGTGGACATCCTGTCTCGCGGAGATGGATGTGAAGTGGCCTTCTTGCCATGTATGCTGCTCACGCCAGTAGTTCATCTGTTCGTCATGGAGCTGCCTATGAAAATTCTGAGTTGTGTCCCAATCCATTGGAGTAGGGCCTTGCTCCTGTGCAGCATTCTCCTCCTCATTCTCTTCCTCGTCCTCATCATCATCCTCATCAGAAGCCTCTAGATCAGGTGCATCATCACCTCCAAGCTTTAGTTCAGCGGCAAAGAACTCACCCACGGAAAAAGAAATTGTGCAACCCTCAGATCTCTCCCCCATCAACCGGTTCAGTAGGCCCAACCCGATGCACAGTTTAGTAACAAAAGGTCCAATAAACACAGACCCGATGCACAGTTTAGTAACAAAAGGTCCAATAAACACAGTCTCGATGCACAGTTTAGTAACAAAAGGTCCAATAAACACAGTCTGAACCTTAGGCTTTTGCTGGGTTTGGAGCCACTTTCTAGCTTGAATGCCCAGCTTTTGCTGGGTTTGGAGCCACTTTCTAGCTTGAATGCCCAAGTTGATGCCAACATCATTCTCCATGCACCACATGTAGAATAGATCTTGCTTGTATACCTTGTTGCGGTTTGTGGTTCTTCCTAAGAGATTTATAGCGAAGGCTAATCTGATAGCCTTCAGAGCATTGCGGGTGATGAGCTTTGCCTTCAAGTTTGAAGAGTTGTATGGGGCATTGTTTGTGATGCTTCTCCAATATCGTCTAGCAACTTCGTCTGAATCAAAATCTTCCTTGAAATCTCTGAAATATGGCATGGACACGCTCACTGCATCATGAAAATCGAGTGTAACACCCAAAGTGTTGACAGACATACTGTAATGGTTGCCGAAAAGAGTGAATGAAATAGACTCTCTTGCATTGTTGGCTTCCCTTCTGATTTCCAAGGTCGCCAAGAATTCATAAGTGACAGGCGCATAGGTGGGTCCTCTCCACTCAAACAGATAGCGGAGCTGTGGGTACCTAAGAAGCCTATTTACTTCGGCCAAACAACCAAATTCTCTTAAGACATTATCTTCGAAGTGACGGCCAACAGAAAGCTGCTTTCCTTTATAGTTATCCACTGTTGCGAGTTGGACGGGTGTCAAGTGCCGTAGTGACCTTGACCCCGGCTCCTGCGGAGCTGTAGCTTGTTGTCGTGTCCTTGATCGACTCGATTCTCCTACATCATGCTTTGATTTCTTCGCAATTTCCTTCGAGCGTCCCATCCTACAAATTATAGAAATTAACATTCATGGTAATTGGCTTTGAATAAGTCACCATTATTTTTGTGTAAAATTCCTTGTCAAGATAATAGATTTCAAACATATAGGGCTAAGAATTTTTCGAAAATTTCGCCATAGTTTCCCCTATATTTTGGACAATTCTAGCATAAGAATATCCACAATATGATTCCATTATCACACACATGCATAAAATCATCATAAGATATATCAATTTAATAGTCAAATAAGAAGTCAACTACAAAAGTCAAGAATTTTCAAAAAGTCAACTTCATCTTCTTCCCCAAATTCAAAATTAGGGTTTGAAATTGAAAATTCAATTTGGGCAATGTAGCATGTGAAAAGTCAAATTGATGGCAAATAATAGTTCTACAACAAGTTTATTCATCAATTCAAGCATCAATTTCATAATTTCAACAAGAAATCTAACAAACCCATTTGTTCATCAATGGTGTTCACACTTGAAGTTCAAAAATATATAACAATCCATCAATGTAACCATCAATAATGAAAGAAAACATCAAAGGATAGTTCTATGAAGCATTATAAACCAATTTAAACTTTCAAAACATTCAAAATCATGCAAGGCAAAGTAGAATAAATTTCTCATTCAAGCTCTTCCAAACTCATGAATATTCAAGGATAAAGAGTTAAAAAGATGAGAAATTACCTTGATGTTGATGTATTTGATCTTCTTTGAAGGTAAAAAGTAAGAGATATGTTCAAACCTTGAGTTTGGTTCTTCCTTGCGTGGAGAAGAGAAGAGAAAAGTGGTGTTTTGGGGCAAAATAGCGTGGAGTGGCCGAACAAGGGTTTTAAACCCGTAGGGGGCTTCCACGCCGGTCACATGCGTGTGACCGTGCGTGAGAGCTCTCTGTCTCGCTCCCACGCTTGGCTACACGCGTGTGAGCGTGCGTGGGAGGCTACTGCCTCGTTCCCACGCACGGCTACACACGTGTGAGCCTCGTGTAGGTCCTCTGCATTATTTTCTCCCGATTTTTGGCCTTGCCTTCCATACCTATGTCCAAACTTAGCCTTTCCAAAGCAATTTTCAGTCCCGACTCCTACAAGTTAGTCCTCAAAACATGGTTCCAAAATGATTGTAGAAATTTATTAGAACAAAAACATTAAAAACGAAAGCATAGAAATAATGAAAAAACATATTATTAAAACCTTGGGTTGCCTCTTAAGAAGCGCCACAGTTTACGTCATTGGCTAGACGCATTATACTTTGGTTTGAATTCAGCCATATTCCTTGGTGGTGGGTAAGAAGCATTTTGGTACCCAGGTGTTCTTCCATGTAAGCTTATCATTTTTCCACTTTGGTTTTGGTTTCATTTTGGCTTTGACCTTTGCCCTTTCATCCTCATCAGGTTCTTCTTTCGCACTTTCTTTTCCATCATTTGTGGCTTGTCCATCGAATCTCAGGGTAATTTCACCTGAACTAACATCTATTCGTGCACGACAGGTAGCCAGAAATGGTCTTCCAAGAATTAAGGATTCATGGGGATCATCATCACCCATCTTACAAACAATAAAATCGACAGGCACAAGAAATTTTCCTATTCTTACTACAACATCTTCCGCTAAGCCTTCGGGATACCGTGTGGTTCCGTCAGCTAAACGTAGAGTCAGCCTCGTCGGTTTTAAGTATGGTAAGTTCAATTTCTCAAAGAAATTTGAAGACATGACATTAATAGAAGCACCAAGATCAGCAAGAGCGTTTCTAGGTTCCATGTTCTGTATAGAACAAGGAATCAACAAAGCTCCAGGGTCACCCTTCTTTCTGGGGTTTCCCTCAGTCAAACAAGCCGAAGATTCTTGGCTTAAACAAGTAAAATTATCACAAATGTCATTCTCAAACAACTCACGGCATTCTTTGTTATTCAAAAATTTTCGGATAAAAGCATTAATTGTACCTTCTCGAGCCGTTTCTTTCTCTTTTGAACTTTTGATGTTGTCTCGTGGTAGCTCTTTTTCTTTCGGGCATTCATCCAAAGTGGTTTTCTCCTTGTGTTCTTTCATTGATATGGTGCATGAACCGTTCGCATTCTTCAATTCGAGATTGGGACTACAAGAGGTAGTCTTGTTCCTTTGGTCATCTACCTTACATTGACATGCTCCACAAATAGCATCCATTGGATCACATTTCACATGTGTTTCTTCTTTGGCATCAATGGCGTTGACTCTCTTTTTCGGATTGTTTTCAGTATTACTCGGGAGTTGTCCGTAGTGGCGATCTGACATCATCTTAAACATTTGAGAAATTTGATTCTCAATTGTCTTAAGTGTGGCCTTAGACTCTTGTCGAAGACTAGAAATTTCTTGTCTAATCTCTTGAGTAATTTCTTGTTTCAAATTTGCCCGATCATTTTTCAGTTCCATGATCATCCTTGTAAGTTTTTATTCTACTTCACGGATGTCATCCCTCCTTTGTTGAGCGAAATCAAGTTGAGAGTCGTATAGTGGCCTGAACTGGGTCATTTGATTTCCATTTCCTTGGTTTTGATTGTACATCAGTCTGTTCTTGTCATTCTGTCCATATGCAGGCTTGCTTCCATAGTTGTATTGTCTTTGCGCTTGATATCCATCATTGTTGCTATTGTTCCAACCTTCTCTCTGTTTCCAATTGTTGTTTGATCTTTGGTTTTGTCCATAAGCATTGAAATTGGAGTTCCTTTGATAATCTACCGCCTCAACTTGTTCAGATGCAGACGTAGAAGTGCAAATATTGGTGTCATGAGGTCCTCCACAGATATTACAATAAAGTGCCAATGCCATGCAAGGCTTGGGCTTTCCTTCCATTTTTTTCTACCATAGCCTGTAGCTTTTTGATTTCGTGATTCATTGCTTCGATTTTGGCCTCGCTCGCCACTCGATTATCAACTTCATAAAGTCCTCCATGATCTCCTCTTCGTTCATACCAACAGGATGTGTTTTTAGATATTCTCTCGATTAGTTCCTCAGCTTCTTGCAAAGCTAGGGAGACAAAGGCACCGCTGGAGGATGAGTCAAGCGACATTTTCCCTTTATCTGTCAACCCTCCATAGAATGAGCTAATCATGTCACATGGGTGCATCAAATCTTGTGGGCATTGCCTTTTAAGAACTTTGAATCTTCGCCAAGCCTCTCCCAAACTTTCAAGTCTTCCTTGTTTGAACTCTTGTATCATCCTTCTAATCCTCATAGTTTTTGTAATGGGAAAGAACTCGTTCATGAATTCACGATGCAACTGTTGCCACGTTCTGAAATGATTGTCGTCTTGGCTTTCCAACCATCGTGCTACCTCTCCTATAACTAAAAATGAGAATAATTTGAGTCGAACTATTTCCTCGCTAACGCCTTCTTGTCTGTACATCCCACATGCTCGTATAAACCTTGTGATGTGTGCGTTGGGATCTTCAGATGGTAATCCCGAATATTGACTATTTTGAACCAGTGTGAGAATAGTTGGATGCATGTGAAAGTTGACATTCTCCATTGGAGGTACATAGATCGAGTTATGCATGTTAAAATCCGGAGTCATGTAATCTGCAATTGATCTTTGTGGTTCTTGAGGATTTCCATAATATTCCTCTTCACGATTGTTCTCGTGGTTATTTGCTCTGTTAGCTTGTGGTTCTTCAATGATTGGTTGTTCACGGTGAATCGGTACTTGTGGATTAATTGGAACTGGGGGTGGATTTGGTATTGTTGTGCCTCTTCCTTGTGGATTTCTTGTTGCGCTTGATGAAACCATTAGTGATCCTTGAGTATTTTTCCTTCTAGTTGCTCTATTAATTTCAGGAATGTAGGGTAATAAACCTTGATTTCCTTTTGCTCGCGTGTGCATTCACCTAGTAAAATTATCAATGAAATGAAAATTTCCACAATTGACTAGAAGTAGTCAATTGGGTTAGTAGCAAAAACAAGTAAAAACAAAACAAAATTAAATGGAATGGATTAACATTTCTCAAATCTAACATTCATGCAATCAAAGTAAACAAAAACATATGACAACCTATTTCCCTCCCCGGCAACGGCGCCATTTTTTGAAGAAGCAGTATTGTGTAGGGGTTGATTCGTCAAAAGATATTTATGATAAAACGGAAAGTCTGTGACTCCCCGAGTGTCGGTCTTGAAGGAGGGACGTGAAGGTGTGTCAAACGTTCAGGATTTTACTTGATTGGATCATGCATAGGATTCGAGTGTGGTGAAAGATGGATTTGTGAGTGAGAGTAGTTCATTGGTTGGTTTGAGTGCAAGAGAGTAGTAAAGTAAAATAAAAGGGGTTTTGTGAATATGTAAAAGGGGTAGGGATTGCATAGTGTTCATGAGTATTGCATAGTGGAGTGTCTAAGGTCAAGGATTAGGATTGCTAGGATATTGTCTATTCAAGAGTGTGTTGTCTTAGTGCTTTTCCACCTTGTGTACTAAGGCTTCTTTGACTTAGGAATGCCTTCAAGCATCCAAAGTTCTAAGAGGAATTTTATCAAACACTTAAGCTACACACTATCCTACTATTCTTAAGAAGTCCATAGGAACTTTGATTGTGTCAAGCTTCAAATCCTAACTCTAATCAAAGACATGAAAGAGTCAAGAGCTCAATCTCTCATCTAGATTGGCCAAATCCAAACAAGATCTCATCAAAACAACAATCAAAAGACAAGAATAGATAATCCATCAACACAAACTCATAGATCCAAGATATAGAAATAAGATCATCACAAGAGCAATATTCAATCACACAATCCAAATCCCTAGACTAAATTAGCTACTCATAATATGAAATGCAAGCAAAAGCTAATTTAATCCAAGAACAAGATAGCTAAAATTATAGAAATGAAATAGAGATCACCTAGAGAGAAGAAGATCTTCAATCCAAGCTTGTTGTCTTCTACAATGGAGATTGATCTAATCTAGAAAACTAAGAAAAATGGAGAAAGTTCTCCAAAGGAAAAACTAAGAAAAGGAAAACTAATTTTCTGGACTCTCCTTCTGAAAATTCATCAAAGGGGTTTAAATAGTCTCCGAAATGACAACCCTAGCTGAAATTCGCGCATCATCGTCTCCACGTCTCTCACACGCGTGTGAGCGTGCGTGGGAAGCTTCTGGAAAGTTTTCACGCCTGCTCACACGCGTGTGGCCTTCCAGATTAGTCCTCCGTGGCTCCGCTCTTGCCTGGTTTGCTCTTTAAGCTCATCTTTTGGTCCTATTTGCTCCCGGAGCTCCTGTTTTACTTCTTTTAAGCTAAAAATAGCTTTTGTGCATCAGTTAGTGATTTTCAAGCATTTACGCACATAATTTACCAAGTAAGGATGCTATAGACGCGATAAAACACCCTAAAATGTGCCTGAAATAAGGGTATCTCGGAGTCTTATCAGTTATAATACAAAATAATATTATATATTTATTTATCAAGTATTTTATTAATACCATGAAAAAAAAATTAAAAAAAATTGAAGCTAATTATATGAACTACTTGTGGATTGGTTGACAAAGAGAGTACTCAAATAACCCAACAAATTGAAGCGGGATCACTCTATTTTTCTCTTATTGAATTAAATAAATGTGTAGTTACAACAAAAAATGATACATATGCATTTCTTTAATTTAGAATTATGTGTCTACAATGACTTTATTTTTAAAAAAATATATTCATTATCAATAAATTAAATAAGAAAAATAATTTTATTAGTTATATTGTCTTTATTTTCACTAATGCAAAGATTCTGTACATTCAAATTCATCAATTGATATTCATTACATTGTCCATTATGTTCTTTTTACACTATCTTGTAATTAAATATCAAAGTTATAATACAAAATAATGTTATATATTTATTTACCAAGTATTTTATTAATACCATGAAAAAAATAAAAAATAATAGTTTGAAACCAATCATATTAACTACTTGGGGAATTTGTTGACAATGAAAGTACTCAAATAACCTATTACCTAACAAATTGAAGCGATAAACTACCTTTTAATATCTTTGGAATATATCATATTTAAAATTTTTAAATTTCTACTAATTTATTTAATCTTTTTCCTTAAACTAGGGATTTCTTTATCCACAATAAGTCATTCAACAATAATGGTTGAACCAAATGAACCCCGAGCAGAACACCTAAAGGAAAGTCCATAGCTTCTGATCTATATCATAATCTCATTGCATGTCGTTGTCATCTATGCTACCAACAGTAACCCAATTCAATTGCAAATAACACACTACCAACAAAAAGGAAGAGGACAAATAGTAAAGATGAAGATAGTGACAATGTTACTCAAAAGAGAATTAAGAATACTTAGAAAAATTCAAACCAAAAGTAGTATTTATTTAGACTATCATTTTTAGACCAAGTATTAGACTATAGATTTTACAAAGTTGCAAACATTTATTTTACTGACAATTATAATGAATTTCATATATTATCTTGGGTTCATATACTTTGAGTTACAAATTTAAATAAACAAATTCGACATTCAATTACCTATGTATAAACTTCTCATATATAATCTTGTAATATTTATTTAAATATACACATTGGGCATTAACTCATTTGCGCAATGCGCGTGTAAAACTAGTACATATAATAAACCAGGATAGTAAATTAAAAGGCCCAAAACAAACAGAGTATTAATCGAACAAACAGGCCCAAAACCAATTTTTTTTAAAGGAATGGGTCAGGCCCATAACCAGACCCGGCCCAACACTTAATTTATTTGCAATTGACCAAAACCTAGCAAGACATGCAAGCGCACACAGCGGAAGAAATAAACACACGCAGCGGAAGAAAGAAAGAGAGATCGACAGAAAATTGCATCACCAGTCACCGCCGCTCGCCAACCAGACGCGAGACCCAGCGCCATCGCCATCCCTCCTCCGTCGCACCAATGGACTGCACCCGTCAAGCAGAGAGAAAGACAGTGTCAAGAGCCACCGCCCTCTCGCCTCAACGCTTCTCGCTGGGAAACGACGCCACCGCCGGGAAACAAGGCTTCACCGAGGTTTTTTTTTTTTTTTTTTAACTGTTTTGCCACCCCATGGCGGCGATTTTGTTTTGCTGTTTTCGCCGCCCTATGGCGGCGATTTCGCCAGAAAGGGAAAACGCACCGGCGATCGCCGCCCAATGGTGGCCGAGGTCGTCGGAAAGGAGAAGCGGGGACCACGGGCAGAAAACACTTCTCCCTTTTTTTTTTATTTCAAAAATATAGAATATATTATATATATATATACAAATATTATGCGGAAGAAATTTGTATATAATTTCCAAAAAATAAAACTATTGCAGGTACAGATATTCACAATTCATACATTTACGAAAATACACATTTATGTGCATTCAAATAGGCATAATATATTTTCAAGAAAAATATATTGCATATCATGTCCAGGAAAATATATATCATGAAATATATACAACTAGGAAGAGATTTCAGGGCTTCTGACACCAAATGTAGGAATAATACACATAACATTACTAACCTCCAGCCATAGTGTCCTTAAGATTTCCTTTGTTTGAAGCTTGTTGATAGTGTTGGTAGTGGTAGATTCCTACAGAGTGTCTCCTACTTGTTCTCAGGTATCTTAGTATAGATGGTGTGTTAGTATAGTCTGTAACGTGAGCAGTGGGGGACCTATTCCTTATATACCTATAGGATCATCAATATAGGTTATGTAACGATTTCTGTTACATGGCACCACATAATGGCTATTGAAAGCCATCATAACTTGCACCATTTACTTTTCCTTAATGGAAAATTGTTACACTCTATGGTGTTGCTAAGTGCACTCCATAGTGAAAATGCACATAAAGTCCAAGTTGCACTTAAAGTTCAAGTTATTATATTTATGAAAATGCAACCATATTTATCTTTCCATACTTTAAAGTCATTAGATCTTTCCAGATGGACAACTCTGATTGGTTCCTAATTTTCTCCTGTAGAAGTTCTTATTTGGTCCATGGTCCAAAACTCATATATATATATATATATATATATATATATATATATATATATATATATATATATATATATATATATATGGAAGGGTTTAGGTACGGAGAAGGGTTCTTGTGCGGTTGTGCGGTTACGCACCTTAAGCATTACAATGGCGCACCTTAAGTACACAAATCACGAGCCTTAAGCACACAAAAAAAGAACTTTAAAAACAAAAACCACGCGCACCTAAAGCTTTAGGCTGACGCACCATAAGTACACAAACCACTTACCTAAGGTTTTAAAAAAGGCACATCTTAAGCACACAAATCACGCACCTTAAGAAGGAAAACAACGCACCTTAACAAAAAAAACCATGCACCTTAAGCTTTAGGTTCACTCACCTTATGTTTCAACACTAACGCCACTTAAGCATATAAACCACGCACCGTAAGAAGAAAAATCACGCACCTTGTGCAACTGATTTAATGCCCAATATTTGTATTTAAATAAATAATTCGAAGTATATTAATATAAGATTATATATGAGAAGTTCATTAAATAGTTGCCATTAAAATTAATATTTTCACTTTTCTAAAAACAATTATCCAAATACTTATTGTGTTAATTTAAATCTAAAATAGGTCAACAATATTATTGTTATTTTTGGGTGATTGTTGTTTCAGTTTCTTAATTACTTTTGGTATAGTATTATGTAGTAGATACTACTTTTGGTTAGAATTACTCTAACTTTTCTTAATTCACTTTTGGATAGGATTGTCATTGTCTTCGTCCTCATTGCTTGTCAGCTTCTTTTTGTTGGTAGTGTCTTATGTGCATTTGGATTATTGGTGCTAATTTGCCAAAAAAAAATGATTTGAATCTAAAATAGGTCAACAAATTTATTTTTATTTTTTGGTGATTGTTGTTTTAGTTTCATAATTATATTAGATTTAAAGGTATTGGCTTTGTTGTATGAGTTGCAAACATGAATAGCATCAGAAGAATTGAATGCTGAAAATATAACAAAATAAGTGATAGAGAAAGGGAAAAATCATATCATCGGCGTGTCTCTTTCAGTTATATTCGGGAGAGAGCTAAGTTAAAGGGAGTCAATGTTGTACACTACCTTCAACCTAAAATTCTCTCAACCAAAAAAACACTTGAAGCCTCGACAAATTCTCCAACTCTAAAGGAATCAATCCTGAAATCTGGTTTGTATGAAGTTGCAATTGTACTAAATTTTTGCATTTGATAGAACAGAGGGGATTGAACCAGAAACATTATTGTTATTAAGTAGGAACCACCACTTATCGTGATGGAATCGATTGAAGAGGCAAGCAGTACGAGCCAATTAAATGTCGTAGGAATCAAAGATCTTGACTGGTGAGACTAAACCAATTGTTGCCTCTCCCTCGTCTCCTACGTTTGTTTTAATACTCCTCAAGGTTTATGAAGTCACAACAGATGTTGGTCAATTAGATGCAGTTGGTGACTTCAACATCATCGAATCAAGCTTGAATAAGTTTGGTAGTGGCATTGATTCCAGTGGAGTAAGTATTCATGCATGTTCTACATAATGTTGGTTATGTTGCTCCGTGACAATTTGTCTGTGGATTAAAATCAGGTTTATGCAGCAAAAGTTACATGAAATCTTAAAATGATGAAAATTTTCTTTTTATTAATTAAGCAGTTCTTTAGCTTTCGTATGAGGATTTGTTCTGAATATTTTAGGTGGTGTAGGATCTTTTGAATCAAGAAAGTTTAATTTGCTTCACCGAATTCTCCATTTTACTACTAGGGAAAAATTAAATATGAAAACCTCAAAAGTAAGGTGATTCATTGACGCTTTTGTGTTCTTGATGCATTGATTTCACTAAAGAAATAATGGTAAAATTGGTGAACCAGAAAGTGATGTCTAATTCATCAAATTGACTGTAGGCGGACTTCAAACTAGTGCTTAGAGAACTTTTGGCAACTTATCCAGGGATGGAATTGCTACAATGTGCACCTAAACTTCAAAAAAGATATGTTAACTTCTTGCTCACTTATTTTTTTGTATCTCAATTTATTTGATTTTCCCTCTTTTTTTGACAGTTCTGATAAATGACGCATTTACATTTAAAAATTAGTTTGGTTATAGTCTTATAACGAAAAACCTAGTTCACATTTGATATATATATATATATATATATATATAGGCCCACGTTCACATGAGGACCCCTAATTATAAAGGATTATGAGGACCCATCATAATCATCCAAATTATTAGAATTAACGGGTGAGATTAGTTAGGATAAAAAGATGGAAACACGTAGGAAATTTTAATGAAGGGCAAATAAGAGATTGCAATGTAATTTGGATAACAGTAGGATTAGAATTAACAATTAAAAATATGGTTTCATACATAAACAAGGAAACCAACGCAATAAGACTCTAGGCGAATTAACATCAGCAAATTAACAACAACAAATTTTTTAAGAAGAACAAATACAACTGGCGCATGCTCTAGATGGTTTCCGACAATTGCAAAAAAAACAGCGAACTACAGTGTACAATGGAAGAAAATAGCGAGACGAATTGCGAACAGAACTACGATGCGGTGAACGACTACGGTAAGTTCTCAAAACTGCAGTAGGTGTAATATGTTTGATAACTGATTAAATTGTGTGCCTAATATTAATTGATTGTGTGACTAGCCTGAATAAGACTATGAATAGATCATGAACAGACTCAAATTAAACAAAGAGAATACAATGTATAATTCAATCAGTGGCATTATAACGAACACATGAATACGCATATTACATAATTGCATAAATATGAGAAGGTGAATAAGGGTGGATTATGAAAATAATAACACTAGATTTGACACCAATGTGTTTGAAATAATGTTTAATGATATGGCTTGTGTTTTGGGTTGTTATTGGCATGAACTGAACTTATTTGGAAAGAATCAAATAAAAAAAAAAGGAAAGAACAATGATGAACTCAATTGCATGAATATGGCTGTCTTTGGTGAAATAATTATGCAAACTGTGTGCCATGTAGTGATAGAATGTGTGACCCACTAAATAAATCATGTGCCCAGGTGTACAAGGAGCAAATCCCGAAACGGCCAGAGCGGAAAATCCCCACGAAGAGAGAGACGACTTTTTACCAGACTGTGATGAAACAAAGAAGCCATACATCGGCCAACGTTTTGACACAATAGATGATGTTGTGCAATTTTACAAACAGTATGCATCTTTGGGAGGTTTCGATGTAAGATGCAGCACAATCAGGAAGAATCGAGACGGGGAAGTAGAAGTCAAGTATTTGTTGTGTTCTAGGGAAGGGCACACAGTCAGCGAAACAAATGGGTCCAAAACTGCTAGTGAGGACATCACACCAAACACAAACACCCGACGACGAGTATCAAACTGGGTGGGTTGTAAGGCAAGATGTGGCATTAAGCGGCGCAAAGATGGATACTATGTGGTGACCATATTGCAAGAACAACACAACCACCCCCTCTGCTCAGAATTAGCAAGACCATTCCTGAAGATAAACCGTACTTTGGATATTGGACATCAAGAATTCATAGCAGCCTGTGCAAAAGCCAACATAGGGACATCAAAAGCATTCGACCTATACAAAGAACTAACAAGTGGTTTTGATCAAATTGGGGCAACACGTGTGGACTTTAGAAATTGCAGAAGAGACGTAAATGCACAGCTACATGAAGCCGATGCGCAAGCAGTGATAGACAAATACAGGCAAAAACAGATATTGTTTCCATCCTATACATTCGAGTATGATGTAGACGAAGAAAACCGACTACGAAGACTATTCTGGGCTGACCCAATAGCCAAAGAGAACTACAAACATTTTGGAGATATGGTTTCTTTTGATGCTACATACCGCACCAATAGGTTTGGAATTAAAATAATGCAAATACTCATTCATGCGACTAACGTGTGCCACAATTTGAGAGATTGAGTGCCTACATGAATTTGATTGTGTGCCAACTTAAAGTATGTGGCACATCATGACAAAATTGGGAGAAAAGGCGGGTGCGAAATTAGCCAAAGACGAAACATTCAGGAAGAAAGTAAATGCAGTGGTGTGGAACGAATCTCTAGGGCGTGAAGATTTTGAGACAAACTGGCACGCAGTAATGGTAGAGTACGGCCTAGGAAACAACAGTTGGTTCACACAACTGTTTGACGGGAGAAAGAATTGGATAGATGTATACTTCAGCGACGTTTTCATAGGTGGACTTATGCGAACAACATCAAGGTCCGAGGGCGAAAACAGTATATTTGGAGCATGTATCAATAAGGGTGGAACACTATTAGAGTTCTTCACACAATTTGAAAGTGTGATTGAAACACAACGTCACAAGCAATCACAATTAATTGCAAAGTCTGAAGCCTCATTCCCACCTACAAAGACACCACTAATGATTGAGAAGCACGCAACATCCATATACACAATTACGATGTTTTACGATGTCCAAACAGAGATACACGAAGGGTGCTTCTCATGCAAGATCACAAACAAAGACCACGAAGGAGATAAGTATGTGTACACAATAAAGGAAGAGCAAACAAGGAATTTTACAGTGAAATATGAAAGAGCAAACAATGAAGTCGAGTGTTCATGTGGCAAGTTCACCAAGTTGGGGATTTTATGCAGGCATGCATTTGTAGTTTTAAAGGATGAGGATGCAGAAAGGATACCACCAAAGTACATAGTTCCAAGGTGGACCAAAAATGCAAGGGCACACAACACAAGCTCAGTCGGCACAGACCAAAGTGCAACATGCAATAAAGAAGCAGATGGCGTGAAACTAGCAGCACAACTGTGGAAAGAATTCTACAACTACATGGCACTATCAAAGGGGGACATGCCAGAGATGAAAGAAATGTTGAACTTTATGCTGGAACACAAAGGTAAACTGTTAAAGAGCAAAGGGAAGACACAGAATAAAAGCAACAACAGTCAGTTACTGGAGACCTTTTATGGCACACCTGCAAGCACTACCATAACAGTGAAGCCACCACAGATATCAAAGAACAAAGGAAGCGGGAAGCGTTTAAAGAGTGCACGCGAAAAAGCAATAGAAAAGAAGAAGAAAGATGGGCGGAAGTGTCATTATTGTGATGAACAACCAGCCCGACATGACTTCCGTAATTGTCCCCTCAACCCAAACAAAAAGAAGAAGCAAAATAAGAAACTGAAGGCATAGGTATAGAGAAGATCAAAAAGTAAGGCTACATTGAAAATAACTCTGATTTTAAATCTCACATACAATTCCGTTAATTACCTTTCATGTATTCACAATTTTCAAGTACAATAGTTTTGGCTCTTGAGTGACTACTGACTAGTAGGAGATGGCATTAAAGAAAAGTAGAGCTTTGGTTCTTGAAATTCTTCTAATAAATCAAGATTTAATAATTTGTGCCTGCGAGAATAATTTGTTGATATGCATGTGGATTGAAGAACTTTACACTTGCCCTTTTAACTATCCCAATGATCTTTATTTTGGAGACTCCCATAAGATAAAAGCAGTGCAGGCTGCTAGGCAAGTAAATTACGAAAATTGTACATGGATAATTACATTTTTTTTATTTGGTCATATAATTTCTTGTGGATTGAACGTGAGCAACAATTTTCTTACTATTACAAATAATAATTTTAACTATCAAATTTCCATATAAAGAAACTGATATACAAAATTATTGTTACATTAAAGGCACATGATATAACGCAAATACGCACACAACATTCAGAAACTACGCTTAATATTATCTTATAAATTGATCATTTTCTACTAATTTTATAGCACACACCAAACACACGAATTAAGCACCCCAGGCACACGATTTAAACTAAATACACACACCGGCATACATCCACTAGTCTAAACTCTCCCCCCAAACTGTAATCAGCCAAATCACCCACCCACTAAGCACACAACTGACCTCTTATCACACAGAACTAAAACAAACATCTTATAATATATAGGATCCAATATTTTTTAAAACAGTTTAATAGTCTACGAATAATACCGCAACGCTAATGGTAAAGTATTTGGTAAACAAACAAAAGTATGACCAAACATTAATAATCGAACTCAATCAACAACCCCAAAACTAAAATAATAACTAACAACAGGAATAAACTTATTGGCCGGAAAGAAATCGCAACGCACAACAGGAATAAACTTATTGGCCGGAAAGAAATCGCAACGCACAAGCCACATTACTGGTACGGTGTGCATTGATGTCAACTGTGCAAAGCTCCTTCATATACCGCAAACGTAGCATCTGAAATTGCAATCGATCACCCCTCGTCAACCCACAATCCCATTTACTAACTCTTTCACCAACATAACTCTCCATGTGCCGCATAAGATATACCCCACAGTCCACCTCGTTCTCGGTGTCCCGCCACTTCATTGGCATCCTAATACACTTCAGATTCTCACAAATAATTGACTTGAACTTCTCACCAACAGATGTGAAATATTCGGTCAACAACAGCTTCTAAAATACAAAAACAAGAAAATAAACCATCACACCAAGAATAGCTATTAAAAGATCATACAAGCACACAGCAGAAAGAAGACGTACCACATTTTCTGGGGTGTCCTCGTACTTCAACCGTGTGGCCTCAGTGGAAGCAGAATTATCAATAATTTCAAGCCGCTCGGTTTTGAAGTCGACACACAAGAGGTAAAAATGATTGAGTTGAAGGATGGGAAAGAAAAGCTGAAACAACAACAAAAAGGTATGAGACCATGCTAAAAAAAATGTATGACCCTAACTGCTGAGCACACACATGTAAAGTAATGGGATAACATACAAAAGCTACTGCCACTCTTGCAAAGTACAAATGATTAGTCAGCACTAATTACCACACATGGCAATAGAGAGGGGCACACAACCCCTAACTCCTTGGCACACCATGCATAACCTACATAAACAATATGAAATGAAAGCTTCGCAAAATACTTACAAGATGACATCATCCCATGTTCTATGAGGGCCAAGTGCAAAATCAGCTCCCAATGACTCCGAAAACCTAGCCACCTTCAGCCTGTCTATTTTTTCGAACAACACCGTAGTGTTTAACTGTAACCCAAAAGAAAAGTCGAAAAAAGTTTATAAATATCAAAAAAAGCACCCAATATACCAAACCTAGGCACACAATCTACTAAATCTATGCACACAATAAGTCATAAATCATATGAATAGTTCTACACAACATCATGCCACACCTAACTCACACTTAACAAAAAAAGAAGATAATACCACCTTGGCACACAATATCCAAAAACCAACCCAATACATCATAGCGAAGCACACAATATACCAAACCTAGGCACACAATCCACTAAATCTATGCACACAATAAGTCATAAATCATATGAATAGTTCTACACAACATCATGCCACACCTAACTCACACTTAACTAATACAAACCCCAGACCAATGAATGAAAACACACTTTACACATATAAACACCAAACAACTACTCCTAACTCAACATAATTAATTAAACAATACACATAACCCAAAAACAAAACCAACTGCTAGCTCCCATAACAACTCACCAAGGCAAGGCACACAATCAAAAAATCATGGGCACACAACTGGCACCCAATCTTATTAACATCCTGTCCAAAACATTAATGATACACCCACAGTAACCCTAAAACACATGACAATAATTTTAAACATGAAGGAAACAATAAATTACAGTTACTAATATGAAATAAAAAATTACTAATCTAAAACTGAAAATACTCCTCCTACTTTGTCTAAATGGAAGTAATTGATACATGCCTCTATTCATTCCAGTGGGAAAAAAATCATAACTACTCTCACTTACAAAACTGAAATATTTTATTCTATTCTTCCTAACTCAACAGAATTAATTAAACATACACATAACCAACAAAAAAACTGCAAGTTGCTACCTTACAGTCACAAAACACCAAGGCAAGGCACACAATCAACACTCCATGGGCACACAACTACCAACAGATCTTACTAACACCCTGTCAAGAACAATAATGCTAAAAACACAACACCCCCCAAACACAAGACAAAACTTTTGAAAAAACTACAAAAAGGAATAAGACACAAGACAAAACTTTTGAAAAAACTACAAAAAGGAATAAGACAATAAATTGTTAGCAACCTGGAATATTTTATTCCATATTTCCTAACTTAACATAATTAATTGAACAATACACATAACAACTAAAAAAAAATGCCAGTTGCTAGCTTCTAGTAACAAATCACAAATGCAAGGCACACAAACAATACATCATGGGCAGACAAACAATACATCATGGGCACACAACTAACACTTATCTTATTAACATACTGGCCAAAACAACAATGCTACACACACAACAACCATTAAAACATGACAATAATTTCAAAAACAATTCAAAAATGAGGGAGCAAATAAATCACAGTAACTAGAATAAAATAACCAATCAGTAATCTAAAACTGAAAATACACATCCTACTTTATCTTTTTTGAAAATACACATCCTACTTTATCTAAATGAAACTAATTAATAAATTCAATTCATTCCAGTGATAGAAAATAAAAATAATAAACTAAACCTACACAGTATAATAATAACAAACTCAAAAAACAAAATTAAAACAAAAAACAGCAGAAATTTTTTCCAAACAATACCAAAAAAGAAAACAATAACAGCAACAAGAAAACAAAAAAAACAGGAATGTATCGGAAAAAAAAAATAGAAACCCTACCTCGAACCGCCGACCTCTCTGCCGGACCGGCCACCCTACACCGTCGTCGCCCACCGCCTAGCTCCGCCATCGTCGCCTTCACAGACCACAAAAACTCCGCCGCCGAGCAAATGCACCACCTTCACGAACCGGGCGAAAGACGCCGCCGCTACCCACCACCACCACCACCCGTCCAATCGCTACCCCAAAAAAGAAACACTTCGTCCGCACCACCACACACAGACCAGCGAGTACACAGAAACCGAAGAGAGAAAAGTGGAGACGAACCTGATTGGAGAAGATGAAGCCGAACAGTCTTGAACTGCACACAGATACGTTTACGAATAGGAAAAGGAAATTAAACCTGCACGGCTACACGATATGAGCGGAATCCCAAAATTAAAAGGCCTATTAAAATTACACAAATACCCTTACAAATTAAAAACCCACCCGCCTAGCATAAAAATAATAAAAAATTATCATTAATTTCACACCATCATAAAACCCCAATCCAACGCACCGTATTAGTCCTCATAGTCCTCTATAATACATTAATCCTCACCTGAATACATTCCTATATATATATATATATATATATATATATATATATATAT
>NC_044918.1:25479872-25485106 GCF_003576645.1 Ipomoea triloba | reverse complement strand
CACACACACACACACACACACACACACACACACACACACACACACACACACACACACACACACACACACACACATATATATATATATATATACATACACTTAGTTTCAAAGTATATTAACATTAATTCTTAAAACTTGAAACAAATTAACAATAATTTCTAAAATATACTGTAATTCTTAAATTTGAAATATATTAATCTATAAATAATTCAAAATATATTATAAATAATTCCTAAAGTACACAATACTTTCTTAAATTTTGAAATTATTAATTAATAAGGCCTAAAATACATAATAATTTCTAAATTTTAAAATATATTACAAATAATTCCTAAAGTACACAATAATTTCTTAAAATTCAAAATTATTATTTTATAAGGCCTAAAATACATAATAATTTCTAAAATTTGAAATATTATAAATAATTCCTAAAGTACACAATAATTTCTTAAACTTCAAAATTATTCATTTATAAGGCCTAAAATACATAATAATTTCTAAAATTCGAAATATATTATAAATAATTCCTAAAGTACACAATAATTTCTTAAACATCAAAATTATTAATTTCTAAGGCCTAAAATACATAATAATTCCTAAAATTCGAAATATATTATAAATAATTCCTAAAGTACACAATAATTTTTTAAACTTTGAAATTATTAATTTATAGGGCATAAATACATAATAATTCCTAAAATTTGAAATATATTATAAATAATTCCTAAAATACACAATAATTTCTTAAAATTTGTATTATATTAACAAATAATTCGAAATTCGAAATATATTTAAAAATAATAATTTTTACCGGTAGTTGGCAGCCATGGGAGGCGATGGGAAGCTCCTTAGGCGGTTGGTGGCGGTGGGAGGCGGCGGGATGGCGGTGCGGTGTAGCGGTGGCGATGGCGGAGACTTGGGCGGCGTGCGGAGGCAATGGCGATATGGCAGCGCGGCTGGAACTGTGGTGGGCGGTGGAGGATGCCGGCATGCGGCGCCCTTTACAAGAAGAAGAAGAAGAAAAAGAAGAAGAAGAAGAAGAATGGCGGACAGGTCTGTTAGAAGAAGGAGAAGAATGTGCGGCGTCCTTAATACCCTAAGAAGAAGAAGAATGGTTTATTTACAAATGCGTTGGTTTTTAATCCCCTACGGCGTCGGTTGTTCTTAACAACAGACGCCGTAGGTTTTTTATTTTTATTTTTTTGTTTTCAAAAAGCAAAAACGGCGACGTTTTATTATTTAAAAAAATAATAAAAAACTATACGACGTCGGTTCTCTTTGGAACCGACATCATATTTTAAAAGAAAATTTTAATTACATACGACGTTGGTTCGCTCTTGAACCGAAGTCATAGGTTTTTCGTAATTTTTAAAAAATTACTTAACGTTGGTTTTTTATTAAAACCGACGTCGTATCCCTTTTTTAAAAAATTAAAAATAAAAATAATTTTTTGGCATCGGTTTTTTGAAAGATCGACGTTATTTCGGCGACGTTAAATGTGTTTTCTGTAGTAGTGAATAGGAAAAGAGAAAATGAAGCTTACTACTCATTCTACTACTAGCTTGAACCTTTGATCTCTTGGAGGAGAAATGAAGAAGAAATGAAGAAGAGGCAAGTGGAAAGGCTGCCTGAAGAACAATGTAATAGAGTAGTATTTATAGGTGCACAAAACCCTAGGTGTAGGCATCTCACGGTTAGAAGGGCAATTGGGTCTTTTTGGTAATTTGAACTCTCAAATGATGATCATAGGTTAAAAATTGGATAAGGTTTGGATAAAATATAATATGATGGACATAGAAATATAATAGGTTCATTTTGAAATCCAATTTGGGTTAAAAACAGGGTTATCAGGTTCACACGTTCGTCTCAAATAGACTTTTGGATCAAGATTTTGATAAATAAATTTATCCTTTGAATAGGGCTTTTAAAACCATAAATAATTATATAAATATTTGGTATCAAATCATTTGAAATAAAGAGTTCAAAATATTTTATTTACAGGCTCGTTACGCAAAATAATCATAGGAATAAAATATATTTTTTATAGTTTTATTTTGAAACTTTACAAAATAGGAATTTGGTAGAAAAATATTTTGGGGTCTCAAGCATTGAAACGTTTTCTAAATACATTTATAAGCATGTGAATATGATCGATGTGACTTATCTTGTAACCGAATGTGCTATGTATGCAATCTCTTCAATGAGAATATCATTTAGTATCCTATACTCATGAACCCATATGTTATCTAGTATTGTACATCCATGATTCTACATGATGTCTAATATCGAATATCCATAATTCTACATGATATCTAGTATGGTATATTCCATGAATTTATATGTTGTTACTTGATGCATGATGTGATTGTGTATCAAACCTCATGTTTTTCAATCTATATATGTATAAACTATTTTACAAGGTGGAGTGATTTATACTTAGAAATTATGCTAATCAGGTGTTTTCTACTTGTTTTACTTAACCCATTTCAGGATCCGGATGATATGAGCTGAGTGCGCTAGAGGAGTTAGATTGAGTAGCCTTATTTTGAACCTAGCTCCTATGTAGCTTTACTAGTGTTGGCTATATTTTGTAGAGCATGTAATGACTCTAATGTTTAGCTTTCCACTTAGACTTGCCTTAAGAGAGTTTTGTATGGTGCCTAGAGACCAGGTATGTGACCCTTATCCTTATTCATGATTAGGTTTTTGAATATCCAGTATGGATAGTTACGGCGGTAGCATCCCCTTATGTTTTAGGCTTTACCAAATTAATGATAATAGCCAGTTGTTTATGATCTTATATATTTACCTTGGACGAAGCTTGTTTTAAGGTGGGTAGAATGTGAGACCCCCAAAAATATTTTTTCACCCAAACTTCCAAATTATCAAGTTTCAAATAAAGCGATGAAAATGAGTTCACTTCTATAATTATTTTATCAATGGGTGTTTAAATTTTAATATATTGAATCCATATTTCGGATGACCCAGTGCAAAGAGATTATGTAATCTCATTTAATTTCAAAAGCCTGATAAAAAGAGTGAATTTATTCACCAAGAATTTCATTCCAAAAGTCTCAACAAAGGTTTGAATGGTAATTCAAATGATAATTCGGATAGTTACTGTGAGCAGGAAAATATCAAAACCATATATATATATATATATATATATATATATATATATATATATATATATATATATATATATATATATATATATTCAAAATTCAAAAGTGTCGGTACAAAATATCTGGATGGTCCTCTGATTCTTCACTTGACTTGCTTGAACACTTGAACATTTAATTGAAGGGCCTCCAGAATGTGGCTTGATCTTTAATGAATGGTTGATTTGTTGCTTAAATCTTCGTTGAAGGGCCTTCGATCTTAAATTGGTTTGATCTTCAGTCCACTTTAGCTTAGCTTGAACACTTGAATGTTGATCTCTAATCCACTTTTGCAGATCTTCCGTATGTAATTCTGTATGGCTTCTTTATGACTTTTGAGATATTTACTCTAGTGAGAAATGTTGTGGAACTTCAAGTGATGCTTGAGAATGAAATGAATGCCTCTATTTATAAATGTGTGACTCCCACTTCATCTAAAACTCTTTGATATTATCTCAAAGTTAATAAATAAATATTTGAGATAATATAAAAAATTATCCAAAATGTATTTAGCCACCATAATGTCTAGGTTCATGATCCTCTCACAACTATAATATCTTAAATAACAATATCTAATTTGACTAAATCATTGTCAAATAATTAAATTAATTAGGCAAATAACATAACCTAGATTAATTTAATTAATTGATATACAAGTTCAAATAATACGCAGTCCAATATTATTAGTCAATTTAATTCCGTCTAAATTTCCATGTCTAGACACTACTACAGAAAACATATTTAACGTCGTCTAAATAACGTCGGTTTTTAAAAAAACGGACGTCAAAAAATTATTTATATTTATAATTTTTTTAAAAAGGGATACGACGTCGGTTTTAATAAAAAAACTGACGTTAAACTATTTTTAAAAAATTATGAAAAACATACAACGTCGGTTTTTCTGAAAAACCGGCGTCGTATATAATTTTAAAAAAATATTTTAAAAAAATAAATACTATACGACGTCGGTTCGCTTACGAACCGACGTCGTATATATATTTTTTATTTTTTATTTTTTTAAAATATACCTTATGGCGTCGATTTTTTTCAGAAATCAATGCCATAGGGTATATTTAAAATATATATATATATATATATATATATATATATATATATATATATATATATATATATTATATACAATGTCGGTTCGTAAGAGAACCAACGTCGTATACTTATTATTATTTTTTAAATACCATTACATCATTGTTTTCCTATTTTTTTAAAAAAATAAAATGAAATAAAACCATACGGCGTCGGTTGTATCAACAACCGAGGCTGTAGGATATTAATAAACCGTCGACATATCAAAAAGACATTAAACTTTCAGATCTGTAGAAAGAAATCAAACTTTCTCTTCTTAGGCCATTTTGAACGCACAGCCTCCAGCAGCCACACCGACATCTCCTTCTTACGCCAAGCCGCCGCAGCCACAGCACCGCCACCGGGAGTCACCGCCCGCCACAGCCACTGCACGCCGCCCTCCGCCACCGCGACACCGTACCACTCCGCCCTTGCAGCTCATCATCGCTCAACCCTTAGCCGGCTGATTTCACGTAAGTCTCCTTCTATCTCAGTTTCATAATCATTTCGTTTCTGTTAGAAATTGAAATCTTTTTCTGTTTTTTTCGTCAAATTGATTTACTGCCGCATGAGCACGGAGTGTAAAAATCCCAGGTTTAATGTAAATGTTTGGTTTTAGAGCTTGATTGTTGTTAATAAACTCAGTTACTGTAGAAATCGAAAAGAGTTTGAAATTTCCTTCAAGGCTTTTTGATTTGTGATTTTGCATTTTATTAGGAGCTTGTGTGTTAGACTGTTGATTTGTGATTTTGCATAGTAAACTTCAACATTACCACATAGGTAGGATACAGGAATATGAGTTGGTATTTTCCTTTAAGTGTAGTAGTTCTTAAAGTCTTGGTCTGATTATATTTAGAAATTTAGAAATTAATGTTAATGTTGTTTAAGTTTTAGGAATTATTGAGATGTTAAGCATTATAGTAGTTTAAATATTATATATATATATATATATATATATATATATATATATATATATATATATATATATAG
>NC_044918.1:25387686-25479808 GCF_003576645.1 Ipomoea triloba | reverse complement strand
ATATATATATATATATATATATATATATATATATATATATATATATATATAAAGGAACACAAGAATCACTCATTTCCAAGTTAAAATTCTGTTAAAACAAAGGTCTGGTGGTAGGTATCAAATAACAAGAGAGAAGATAGTGATGCTTAAATATTATATTGTTAAATAATACAAGATTTCATGTATTTATATATAGAGATGAAGCCAAGACTTAGTCTACCCTATCTTGCTAAATGAGTAAATGTGAACAAGGAATGGTTTGAACTCACATTTTACACCGAAATTTGGATGTTCAAAAACTCAACCCATGAAATTATAGTTCCCAAAACACCGAAATTTGCAGTATAGTATGGGTGTGAATTACTCTACAACAGCAACTATCCCCACTCAAGAAATGGAAGTGGTGGATATCCACCCTCAGGAGCTGGCCTGGCATTAAAGAGGGCCGTAGAGTACCCAGAGATGCTCCTGTCTTGTCTCTAAACATTTCACATGGGAAAGAGGTTGATCCAAAAGCTTGACCATGCAGATTATGCTTCAGTATATCATCACTGAAGGCATTCCCTCTTATTCGTTCAAGATTCATATTTTGTGTGTTTTGCTTTGGATGATAATATCTACTAATATTAGTTTAAATATTATTGTTCAATTTATGGTATTTTAGTATTTTATTGAATTGTAAATTATTTGAGATTGTTTAAAATAGTTGTGATGTTTATTAGTTTGATTAATTGAGAAAATTTATTAGTTTGATCAATTGTGAGATTATAAATGTTAAGTGGAAAAGAATTGCAATTCCATGGGAGATGAATAATGTGAAATAAAGTGGTAATTTAAATTCTAGTGTTTGGTTTACAGGAACAGAATTACTGAAAATTTCAATTCCACTATTTGGTATACATGAGAATTGAAAAGGGAATAAGTAGTATAAAGTCCAAAATGCCTATACTTATTATTATTATTATTATTATTATTATTATTATTATTAAATTAGTGTACACAAAATGGAAGTCGTGTTATTTTTTATTTTTTTATTTTTCTATTCTTTTCTTCTTTATGGTAAAAATTAAAATATACTAATACTTACTTAATTTGGTTTGTTGCTTTTATATATATATACAAAAAGAAAAAGTGAAAGCTATTATTTTTTTATTCTTAATTCTAAAAGAATATGAATGTCATGCTAACTATATGTGTGTGTGTGTGTGTGTGTATATATATATATATATACACAAAAAGAAAAAGTGAAAAGCTATTATATATATATACACAAAAAGAAAAAGTGAAAAGCTATTATTTTTTTATTCTTAATTCTAAAAGAATATGAATGTCATGCTATAATTATTTGAATAATACATTGTCTTCTCGTTACTTAAATCAACACTTATTTGTTGTAGCACAAATTTTTATTTTCTATTCAAAATCTATATTGTTTTAGATAAAATGTACATTTTATTAGAATCGCATAATACGTGAATTATAACATGTATTTTTGCGGATTGGTAGAATAAGTCTAAATTTTGCGTAATACCGTCTTATTATGTAATATTGAACTAATCCTTTTTTTTTTTTTTTGCTAGAACATCAAATAGCATAATGCCTCTTTTGTACACAATTTACATAATGACTTTTTCACTTCCTTAAAATTTAATACTTTTCCATGCATCCATAAAAAGTATTATATACATAACATAATATTATTACGCAAGAGTTAGACTTATCATATCAATGTGCAAAAATACATGTTCAATATTAAAATATAGATAAATTAAAAATAACAAATTAATTCAAATTATATTTCACAAGTCCTAAAGTGATAAATTTTAATTATCATATTTGAATAATATAGAGAAATAAAAATTTATATATTTTTAATAATAATGTACACAATTTTCACAAATTTTTAATTATCCTTTCACTAGTTCGTGGTTTAATTTAGAGCTTTTTTCATGTTCAGTGACTTAATTGTTATTTTCCTAATAGTTCAATGGCTAGAGAGAAAGTGAGTGAATTTCCTTTCTTGGGTGGGTGAGCCGAGAGTGCAAGTGTGAGTGGTGTGAGTTGAGAGCCTTCTTGTTACTTGTAGTTTGAAAGACAAAAGATTATTTGTACATTTTCTCAAAACATGATTAGGCGCAGCAATCCACGTCAATAGAAACCGGGTAGTAACCTGCTAAAAATGTTAATTGCAACTTTTTTCCGAGTTTGTGAACTAATTTGGAGCTTTTTCAAGTTTAATGGCTTAATTGCTATTTCGCAAATAGTTCGATGGCCTCTTTGTACCTTTTCCCTAACAATTAATTAAATTAGTGTACACAAAACGGAAGTCATGTCATTTTTTTTTCTATTCTTTTTTTTTTTTGAAAGAAATACTTATAACCATTCCCCGCAACCTGACACAGAAACGGCTTCTCTAGCAACAGTGTGGGCAACACGATTCGCAGATCGCTTAACAAAATAGAAGTGTACACCATCAATCGTGGATGCAACTTCTTTAACATCGTCAACAATAAAACCAAAAGCAGAATTAAAAGAACTAGAACATAAAGCATAATAAACCAACTGTGAGTCCATTTCAATATCCACGTTTTCCATGTCTGTCCCCTTTAACCAACTGAGGGCTTCCCTGACACATATCGTCTTTGCAACTTTAACCTCGTACATACCCTCCACCCTTAACCCTTTCGCAGCCAAAAATCTTCCACCATCATCCCGTAACACCCATCCCAGTCCCATCACGTTATTTTCCACATCAAGAGCGGCGTCAGTATTTAGCTTCACTCGACCAAGGGATGGCAATTTCCACCTACACAATGCATGTGTATCACCAGTTCTCCCGTCATTCAGCATGTTTGCACCTCTCCAGTTCTTAAGAAAGGATAGAGCCATGTTCGTGACATTAGAGCTAGAGAATGAAATTCCCTTCCATACTTTGTCATTCCCACTGCCCCATAATCCCCATAAAATCAATTCTTTTCTTCTTTATGATAAGAATTAAAATATACTAATATTTACTTAATTTGGTTTGTTTCTTTCAACTATATATATATTACAAAAAGAAAAAGTGAAAGCTATTATTTTTTTAATCTTGATTCTAAAAGAATATGAATGTCATAATATAATTATTTTTAATAATACATTGTCTTTTCGTTACTTAAATCAAACCTTATTTGTTGTAGCACAAATTTTTATTTTTTTTTCCAAATTTATATTGCTTTAATTAAAATGTACATTTTATTAAAAGTTGATCTACTATGTATGAGGCAAAATTTCTCTTCATTTCAAAAATTTAAATGCAAAAACTTCATAATCTAATTAATCTTATAGGAAACAAATAATATTTCAAAATATCAATGAGAATTTACAAGATGAATAGTTCACATATAATAACAATTGAGGTCTTAATCGTATACACAAAGAAAACTTATAAATTCATATGCTCCAACTCGACAACATCAGTAAGCGTATTATAGTCACGTCACTTTGAGAAAAAATAATTTAAGCTTAACTAAGTCATCAATATCGCATTAGGAAATCTTATTTATTTTAATATAAATATTATATGGTTAGGACAATATTTTTATTCTCAGTTATAACTATCTACACCAATACTTATCTTTACTACTACTTTTATTACAAGTTAAAAATAATACTCATTTGATTATATTGAAAATATTTATTTTTTAGTTTACACTAATTATTTAATATTTAAATATTTTACTAAGTATTTACTTATTTTAATTTTTGTGTTAGGCATTAATTTAATTGCGTAATATGTGCATTATAACTAGTGTGTGTGTGTGCCCGCACTCGCGCGCGCGCGAGTGTGTGTGTATAGGGTCCTCTTGTAAAATGTGAAGACTGATCTAAACCATCTATCAAGTTTCGTTAATGATTGAGGGTTTTAGTATCAAAAAAACACAGGCCAAATTTATAATTATTTTAAACTTGAAACTTTAGGGGCCTGTTTACTAACTGGGAATTTTCTTTAGCTTACTGGAAATTTGAAAAATTGGAGAACATAAAACATGTTTACTAGCACGGTTTTCCATTTTGAAAACAGAAAACAATTTTTCAGTTTTCTAGAAAATTGGAGCACTATTACAAAGTGTTTTCTAAATGGAAAATAGAATCATCTATCATCTATTAGACTATATGTCACTATAACCACATTCTCATCATTACCTACTTACATATTTATTCATTACAATGATTACATTCATTATCATCTTCTTTTACTTATCATCATGTTCTATCTTTTCTACTTGCATTACTTATTTAAACATAACTTGTTTATTTATACTTAAAATTATATATCATATCATTAGCATTATCAAAATTAAAAATTAAAATCTATACCACGTTTTATATTTTGATTGAACTCAATTGATTATTGGTTCAGATATTTTTAATTATGTTATATCGGATACAAGTTCGGTCCAGATATTAGTTATCGAAATTTCACATATATTATTATATTAGAATTTAAAATAAACATTATATATTATATACATGTCATTCAAATAAATATATCCATAAATATTTTAAATATTAACTCAAAAAATATTAATATTATCTAAAATAAATTTTATGTGAACTTCGTAGGTTATTAGTTCGGATATATTTTTAGTTATGTTATATAGAAAAAATAAATTTGGTTCGGATATCAAATGTAAAAATTTTACATATATTGGACTTAAAAGAAAAAATTATATTTAATCTATTTAAACCAAATATATTTTAAAATATTTTAAATATAATGTCTAAAAATCACTTGAAATTAAACTTATGTTAATTTTATAATGTTAATCTAAAAAAATAAAATTGAAAAAAATAAGTGTTAGTAAACAAGAAACTTTTCACCGAACCTATCTTTTGTTGGTTGTGTTATGAGTGACTGTCGTGAGTATAAATAACATTTTGATTTTGTGTCTATTCAGTTTATCCCGAGATCAGTGAATAATAAGGCCGCCCATGCTTTAGCAAGGGATGCTTGTTCTCAAACGGGTCCTTTGGTTTGGCTATATTCTATTCCGTCATGTATTGAGTCTTTGATTTAATGAAATTCTGAGATTTGGTTTTCCAAAAAGAAAAATAGAGAATGAAAAACAGAAAATGACGAAAACTGAAAAATTAAAAAACAGAAAACAGTTTTCTATTAGTAAACAGACCCTAGATATTGTAAGATTCTAACATTTGATTTCTCAAGGTGAAGGTTGTTGGCATGTCCACACTTTAGACATAGGGAGGTGTTCTTACTTGAACTCTCCCTCCCATATATATAAAATAAAATTAAAAAAAATAAAAAGATCCTCGTCTTTTATTTCTCAAGATGGATGGTGTTGATGTGTCCATACATTTATAGGGGAGGCGTTCTCACTTAAAACTCATATATATATATATATATATATAGGGTTGCACTCTGGTGCGAACTACCACCCAAGTAGGAAATGAGAACGCTCCACAGTCGTTCACGTGTCCAGATCAACGAATCAGATGCAATTTTAAAAAAAATGACGCGGTGGCATTTTCGTAAATAATTGTAACTTTTGTGCACCCAGTTTCACTTGCAAGTGCACCTATTTTCGCACATATTTTCAATTACAAGTGCAAGTAATTTACCTTGTTAATATTCATGCACCTGGTGCAACCTAGGTGCACCTAATTATAAAATTAGGTGCACCTAGTTATAACATTAGGTACACTTAGTATTGACGGTCAGTGTACAATTCACTTGCACTTGTAATACATTTTACTTGCATCTGCAATACATTTTACTTGCACTTGTGCAAGTAATTTACTTTGTTAACATTCATGCATCTGGGTGCAACCTATGTGCACCTAGTTATAACATTAGGTGCACCTACACTTAGTATTGACGCTCATTGTACAATTTACTTGCACTTGTAATACATTTTACTTGCACGTGTGCACCTATTTTCAGTTACAGGTGCAAGTAATTTACCTTGTTAACATTTATGCACCGGACACGTGGCGCGCTGTGATTCGTCAGCAGTTCTCTCCTGGGCGGCCAGTATGCACCTAAACGCGATCCTATATATATATATATATAATTAATTAATGAGCTTAATCAAATGAAATCAGAGTCTTCGCATAAAAAGTGATAACTGATTAGAGTCGTCCATCAAAGTTTATCAATGATTAAGAGTTTTAATAAAATTTAAAAAAAAAAAAAACAGAAAATAGCATGCCAATTTTATAATTTTACATCAAAGTAGTTCTACTTGATTACTATGTAGATACAGTAATCATAACGTGTTTGTGGTTTTGATTTTATTTTAATAAAAAAACAAAAAAGTATAAGATACGTAAACATGCAAAAGTGTAGCAAATTGAAAAGGTGCAGGCAGCAGGCAGGGGCGGCTGAGACAATTACAGAAGTCTTTTGGTTCTTCGATCAACCATTTACTTTTGCTTTCTTGTTTTTGAGAAAATTGAATCCATTCTCTTTTAATTTCTTCAAACGTATCAGTTGAGCGAATTGAATATGACTTATTATCTAATTAATTTTGTGGATTCAATTTTCTCAAAAACAAGAAAGCAAAAGTTTCTCAAAAGTAAGTGTTAGTAAACAAGTTTTCTAAACAAAAAACTTTTAACCATGGTTGAAAAAATCGCTAGGCGCTCTTCGGGCGTTAGCGGAGCGCCTAGGACGCCTAGACGAGGATTAATCAGCGTCTAGGCGCACGTGTATTGTTTATTTTTTAAAAATTTATTTAAGTATTTTTAAATTTTTTAAAGACTAATAATTATAAATTATTTAATACTTCAATAGTTAATACTAAAATATTAAATATTAACCTAAAAAATATCTAGAGTTTGTACAATTTATGATTATTCGCTCAAAACGATGTTTTTTTGAGTAAAATAACCCATTAAGAAAAAGAAGAACAATAGTTAATCGGCCAACTAGGCGGCATAGTCGGTGCGTAGGAGGTCTAGGCGGTCAGCTCTAAGCGGTATAGGCGGTGCTTAGGCGGTTGACTAGCCGACTAGGCGCCTAGACCACCACTTAAGGTGATACGCTAGGCGGTCGACCGGCGCCTAGCGCCTAGGGCCTAAGCGGGGATTAATCGGCGCCTAGGTGAGATTTTTGCAACACTGCTTTTCACCGGACCTATCTTTTGCTAGTTGTGTTATGAGTGAATGTCGTGAGTATAAACGACACTTTGATTTTGTATCTATTCGATTTATCCCAAGATCAGTGAATAATAAGGCCGCCCATGCTTTAGCAAGGGATGCTTGTTCTCAAGTTGGTCCTTTGGTTTGGCTATATTCTATTCCGTCATGTATTGAGTCTTTGATTTAATGAAATTCTGAAATTTGGTTTTAAAAAAAAAAAAAAAAAACAGAAAATAGAGATTGGAATACAAAAAAATGAAAATTGAAAAATTAGAAAATAGAAAACAGTTTTCTTTTAGTAAACAAGCCCTAGATATTGTAAGGTCCAAACATTTGATTTCTCAAGGTGGAGGTTGTTGGCATGTCCACACTTTAGACATGGGGAGGTGTTCTCACCTGAACTCTCCCTCCCATATATATAAAATAAAATTAAAAAAAATAAAAAGATCCTCGTCTTTTATTTCTCAAGATGGATGGTGTTGATGTGTCCATACGGCGTTCTCACCTAAACCTCTCATATATATATAATGAGCTTAATCAAATGATATCCGAGTCTTCGCATAAAAAGTGATAACTGATCGGAGTCGTCCATCAATGTTTATCAATGATTAAGAGTTTTAAAAAAATAAAAACAAAAAAAACAAAAAAAAAAATAGCATGCCAATTTTATAATTTTACATCAAAGTAGTTCTACTTGATTACTATGTAGATACAGTAATCATAATGTGTTTGTGGTTTTGATTTTATTTTAATAAAAAAACAAAAAAGTATAAGATACGTAAACATGCAAAAGTGTAGCAAATTGAAAAGGGCAGGCAGCAGGCAGGGGCGGCTGAGGCAATTACAGAAGTCTTTTGGTTCTTTTATCAACCATTTACTTTCGCTTTCTTGTTTTTGAGAAAATTGAATCCACAAAATTAATTAGATAAGTCATATTCAATTCGCTCAACTGATACGTTTGAAGAAATTGAAGGAGAATGGACTGCAATCTGCAATATGCAATATGCATTCACTGTCATTTCTTTTAATGACTTCTGAATGCCAATTTCCAACCACCCCACACACCGTACCAATCAATAATATTTTCTGATCTTAACTTCCGACTCCCACGTCGTTTCTACACTAGCCATACGGTAAAATGACTTTTGAAATATAATAATGTTACTGTGTATTAATTTGTCAACTTTAATACGGAGTATTTTGCTAGCTAGCTGTAAAGAGTTGAGCTTAGCTTACACGTCACTAGTTGGTTGACCAATCCCTATACCATTGACATTGATATGATGTCTAGCGTATGACCGATGTGTATTAGTAGTAGGGATGACAATTTCAATCCGTCCCACAGATATCCACCCGAATCTATTTCGCATGGGTCGAGTTTTTTTCGGTGACAGTGGGTGATGGATCGGGGGTGGGTCTTAAAAAGGTAAACTCGCGATGGGTCGGATTGGATTCGGGTTTTATGTACAAAATCCGCCTAACACCCCACCCGACCCATCATATGTGCATACATATATACAATAGTAAAATAAGTAGTACTAGTATATACTTAATTATAAAAGTTTCAATAACTTTGGGTAATTTTTTACTATTTTTATAGTTAAACTACTAAATTTATTTTAAAAAATTAACAATTTAGTTATTATATTATAATATTTCTATTATTTTATGTTTTAGTATTACTAATGAATTTTGTTGTTTAATTATGTGTAAGTAATTTTGATATTATTTTTGAAAAAAATAATAAGTTGATAAATGGTGGGTACCCGTAGTGGGCACCCGCACTCAGTAGGGGTGGGATGGATTCTAAAAAGTCCACCCGATGTGGGTTAGGGGTGGGAGTGGGTGGAGAAAATGCGAAAGGTGGATCGAGTGATGGATGTCGCCCTTCCTGATCCACACCCAACACATTGTCATCCCTAATTAGTAGTATTGCTGCCACTAGTAAAAACATGTATGATCAGAAAGGGGATTTAGAGGGGACAATGAAAGCACTTACTTTCTCGCTCACTCCAGTCCCTTTAATTTATACACGGCCCAATCTAGAGGGGCGGGTCAATGAGGCAATTGTTCCATAACACACCCCAAACCCATTATACAAGGGCAGCTCTAGAGGCCGTTCCTATACTGTGGACCATTGCATTGTGGACCATGGGTCATGGTTGATACTGTAGTTGTGTTGAAAGGATATTGTAGTTGTGTTGAAAGGATACTGCAATTGTGTCGAAAAGGAAATGCAGTTGTGAGGAACCGAGGCCGTGTCATTCATTTGGAACTGCAGTTGTGTTGAACGGATACTGCAGTTGTGTTGAAAAGATACTGCAGCTATGTTCAACGGATACTGCAGTTGTGTTGAACGGATAAACGGCCTCTGTTCCGTGCAACTGCAGTTTCCTTTCAACACAACTGCAGTATCTTTTCAACACGACTGCAGTATCCGTTCAACACAACTACAATATCAGTTATGACCATGGTCCACAATGCATTGTGGACCATGGTCCACGATATAATTTGCCCTCTAGAGGGGGCAATTGCTTCCCTCACTCACCCCAGCAAGTCAGCATCATCATTAATTAATTAATTAATTAATTTTATATATATATATATATATATCTTTTGTAAAAATAAATAACATATTATTACACATAACAATTATGATAACTTAATTGCTAGTTATTACTATTTTATTATGAATGGTCACTTATATTTTATGAGTTATTTTGTTTTGTCAAAAAAATTTTATGAGTTATTTGTTAATGTAATCTAGAAGTTTGAAATGTGGCTCAACGTATTTAAATTATTTTAAAAATACTTAGATTTAATCTAATTAAAATAAAATATATTTATGAATATCATCATATTAATAAAGATGATATACAATTTTTTCAACTATTTTTTTATTTTATTATAAATATTTTTATTTTTTACTCTCACTAAACAAAATTTCAAGATCTACCCCTAATGGGTCAGGGTTTTTGTCTCACATGTCACCTATGTACATTAATACCTCCAACAGAATTGCCCAATTAAGTGGCCATCAATAAGTGTATTTCAACTCCCAGCATTAATAGCTGTCTTAGTTGCATGCTCTGAGTCAAATGCTTTAATTGATAATAATTAGTACAGCTCTACGGCTCTACCCCACTGGATACATGTTTCCTTTCTCAAGCCTGAACTAGTTTTTTTTTTTTTTTTAATACTAGTGACTCTGTTACAACTATTTTTCCTTTCAACTCTGTTACAACTAATTTACACAGGTTTCCTTTCAACTATTTTTTTATTTTATTATAAATATTTTTATTTTTTACTCTCAGTCTCTCACTAAACAAAATTTCTAGATCTACCCCTAACGGGTCAGGGTTTTTCTTATTTGGTTACAAACCTGTGTAAATTGAATGACCGGAAATATGGATACTAAATTATTGGAAATTGGCGTAATGTTGAAATAGGTGGCTGCCCCAATAGTCTGAACTGTGACATTAGCCAAGATTAGTGATGTTAGCTAGGGCACGTAGTTGCTAACTAGAAACCTCTATAGTCTATACAATAGATGATGCATCACAAATTAAAGTGTATTCAGCAAAAGTGAAGGATGTGTTCATGTGTCTCAACTGAAAGTGTATGTAAATTTATAGTTTAACTTCATGTTTATTGTTTATACTAGTATTTTCTATGCGCTATGTGCAAAAGCATATGCCTAATATTTATATTTTAAAAAATAACTAACCAATTCTTACTAATTAAAATCTAAATGAAAAAAAAATTATTTATCATATTTGATAAGGAATAATTCCTCTCATGCAACCAGTTTGTATAATCGTAAAGCATAATGTAGATCAGTAAATTGGCTCTCAAATTACCTCTTTTTATTGATTGTTATTGAATACTAGAGAGGGTAGAGAGCATAGTTACTTCTTAGGCCTTTTAGAGAGAAGTAGAGAGGGGCCAAAAGTCCCTTCCAAGTAGGGCTAAGGTCCCTTTTATAGGGTTAGTACCCATACTCGTATACGTCTACGTACGAAATACTTAGAGCCATATACTCAGGGTATATTCCCTATCAAGTAGCCCCTTCAGTCCGTGCCCTAACGTTGGTCTAACGAGGAAGGGTTCGGACTGGAAAAAAGGTCCACATAGCCCGACTTACGTCGGTTGCCTCGTTAAAAACCTTAGACTAAGAAAAAACCCAGTGGGAAAAATTATTAGTTAAGGAAAAAAGAGCACAACCTTAAACGCCAATGAGGAAGATTTCGAGCTGGAACGACGATCGTATAGTCTGTAACTTACGCCGGTTGCCTCGTTAAAAACCTTAGAATAAGAAAAAACCTAGTGGAAAAAATCTTAGCTGAGGAAAAAAGAGCACAGCATTAAGCGCAGTCCTTTAGACTACAAGGGTCGTCCGAACTCTACCGATCTAGGGATCAGATTTGCAACACGACGGAGATGCCGAATTTTACCGATCTGGGGATCGGGTTTTACCAATCGGGAGACTGGATTTGGGCACGGTCCAAGGACCCCTATTGATCTTACCGATCATAAGTGGGAACGCTTCTCCCAATGCCCTTTACCCGAGCTAACTGGTCATAGCTTGGTTTGCTATCGGTCGAACCTTGATCTAGATTACCTGGTCACAAGATCGTTCTTAGTGAATCGCGCTCAGTTGATTTTGATTACCATGTTAATCATTATAACGGGTTTTCGAAAATCGAAACCATTTGAACGTGGGATTTTTTCCCGATTTTTATGCTCGGTTTAGGAACCGAGAATCCCAAGTAGAGGGATGCTAGGAAACCCGAAAGTCTAATGAGACCGTGGGGGTCAATATGCTCGAGGAGTATGCTATGGTGTACCATAGTCACCGAGTCACATTGCTCAGGAAGCATATTACGGTCGAGAATTGCCTTGGTGGGCTCCGTAGGTCGAGGGAGTTGCCCAAAAATCTCCCTACAACCCTACTAGCAGCCCCCCACTCCCTATGATGCGAAAATCGTCAGCACAAGGGAGTAGATATGATGGCCTCCCGAGTTTGTTTTCAATTTTGCCTATGGTCGGGGAGTGACTCAATCGAGTTCGCGATGCTGATGCATCAAACATAAGCTTCATGGTCGGGCCAGCGATCAAGGGATCTGCATTAATCCTGGAGATCAGGCATAAGGCCCAGGGTTGGGCAAAACGATCAAGAGATCGGCAACGCTAAGAAGCAGGACATATTCATCGCTAAGAAGCGAGGCACATTCATTGCCAAGAAGCGGCATCGCTGAGAAGCGGGATATATTCATCGCTAAGAATCGACATTGTTGAGGAGCGGGATATATTGTGGAGCGGCATCGCTAAGGAGCGCCATCGCTGAGAATCGGGATATATTCATCGCTAAGAAGCGGCATCGCTGAGAAGAGGGATATATTCATCGCTAAAAAGCGGCATCGCTGAGGAGCGAGATATGTTCATCGCTAAGGAGCGGCATCGCTAAGAAACGAGATATATTCATTGCTAAGGAGCGGCATCACTGAAAAGCGGGATATAGTCATCGTGCCGATGGTGGCAATGCCGACCTAATCGGGCTTATAGCACCGGTAGTGGAAATGCCGACCTAACCGGGCTCAGTTGCCTACAACGTAGGGCTTATGCCGAGATATGGTCTCGGGCTCATAGTGCCCCGATGGTGGCCATGTCGACCTAATCGGGCTTATAGCGCTGGTGGTGGTAATGCCGACCTAACCGGACTTAGTACACGACTAATATATATTCATGGTCGTGTACAATTTACAAAGAAAAGTAAACGAGGGTAATTCTCCCTCGTTGATATAAAGACTGTAGTTTTTTTCGACTTTTCGATCGTAATCGATCTTAACGATCATAAATGAGCACCTTACTCCCAACGCCCTATAAATGGGCAAATAAACGGGCACCTTACTCCCGTAGTGGGCACTATAAACCCAAAAGATCGATTTGAGGACCATGACGGGCACCTTACTCCCTTAGTGGGCACCTTGCTCCCACAAAGATCGGTCCGAGGACCATAAACGGGCACCTTGCTCCCGCAAAGATCGGTCTGATGACCATAAACGAGCACCTTGCTCCCGTAGTGGGCACCTTGCTCCCACAAATCGGTCCGAGGACCATAAACGGACACCTTACTCCCGTAGTAGGCACCTTGCTCCCACAAAGATCGGTCCGAGGACCATAAACGGGCACCTTGCTCCCGTAGTGGCACCTTGCTCCCACAAAGATCGGTCCGAGGACCATAAACGGGCACCTTGCTCCCGTAGTAGGTACCTTGCTCCCACAAAGATCGGTCTGAGGACCATAAACGGGCACCTTGCTCCCCGCTTACCATTTTATCCATGATTTTGGATGAATTTGTAAACATAACAATGATAGCCCTTAGATTATGTTCTTTAACCTCTCTAGCTTTGCACTCTTCTTGAAGTCAAATATTTTCTCCCTTCAAGTTACTCACTTCAAGTAAAGCATCTTGCAATTTTTTATTCATTTCTTTTTTTTTTCAAGAATAAGAATATCATTGCGCTCTTTGAGTTGAGATTGAGTGGTCATACACTCTTGGTAATCTCGCATGAGATTAACAATTGACTCTCTAGAAAAAGAAGAACTAATAGAATCAAATGAATTAGATGTTACCTCTTCATCCTCAGCTCCAAGTGTCATGAGACAATCTTCATTTGAACTTAGCTCCATTGATTTGCTTACTAGACAAACTAGTGTGGTGTTATTTTCTGAGCTTAGAATTTCATCACTTGATGAAGCTTCGTCCAATTCTTCATCTTCGTTAGGTTCGTTGCTTACGAGAGCCTTTCTTTTGTCTCGTTTGAATCTACGTTCCTTGCTTTCCGGTTTATTTTGCGAAAACTCAATAATTTTCTTGCCTTGATGTTTGCTCACGATTGGGTACAGACAATTGATCTTGAAATGTCTGGGTTTGCGACAATTGTAGCATAAATCTTTGTTTTCATCTTCATTTTCTTCTCGTAGTTTCCATGTCGTAGCATTTTGATTTCCACATGATGAATTTCCGGTGCCTCCCCGCATGAATTTCTTGAATTTTCTAACAAAAAGAGCAAATTGTTCGTTAGTCATAAAATCAATATTTTCTACTAACCTGGAGGTTGATGGTTCAGCCATCAAAGTAGAGTTTCGAACTTCATGGTCTTCTTCTTCGACTTTAGCCTTCATCTCAAATTCATATGCTTTGAGATCACTAAATAATTTTTCAGTTGATAGCATCCTCAAATCTCTATGATCACGCATGGCAGTAACCTTCATATCCCATGCAGATGGTAGTCCACGTAGCACTTTGAGGTTGATTTCTTTTTGACTAATAATCTTGCCTAGATCATTAATTTCTCCAAGAATGTTGATAATTCTTGCTTCCATATCCAAAATACTTTCATTCGAAAGCATGTTGAAATCTTCGAATTTCTTCATGGCGATTATAAGCTTATTATCTTTCTCTTGTTCATCGCCTTCTCCGATCTTGATAAGAGTTTCCCAAATTTCCTTCGTGGTTGTGCATTTTCGAATTTTTGGGATGATCGTATCATCTATGGCTTTGAATATAATATCATTGGCAATGTTGCCAAGATTATTCCTTATTCTATCTTCAGACGTCCACTCTGATTTTGGCTGTTGTACGTACTGAGGAGCGTCTGGTGATAGGACAAATTCAGCATTATCCTTAAATATCTCGATCAGTCTAGTGGAAATTACTTTCCACATTTCATCATGTAATGCAGATAAATGTACATGCATGCGAACTTTCTAGTCATCAAATTTATCAAGGGAAAAGAATAAATTTTGTGTTAAATCTTTCTTCATCTTCATGTGAGATTGAAAGAATTAATCCAATTGCACACACTTGTATAAATATGGGGTTGAGATCTTGTGAAATTGCTTCTGTAATGAAATCCCTTGAATTGCATCTCCAAATTAATTTCCTTTCTCTTGCAATTTCATCCATTAATTAACGTCCTTCGAAATTGGCTTCTGAAATCTCATCCCATAACTTTTGACTTGAAATCCCTTAGGGAGCTCTTGCAATTTCATCACTGAATTAATGCCCTTCGAAATTGGCTTCTGAAATCTCATCGCATAGCTTTTGACTTGAAATCTTATCCCTTTGAAATTGTATCCCTTGGAATCTCATCCCATGAACATTGAACCATTCCCTTTGATACTTCATCTTATACTTTGGCTCCTAAATAGTGGTATTCGATCTTTGGTCTTGCTATACTGAGATCAAGCTATTAACCACTTCGCCTGTACGGATATTTGATTAACTAATTATACTTTTTTATGTAATTCCTTCCTTGATCATCAAATAGATTTTCAATACAATGCCATCATCCTCTCCATTTTGACATTGTCATTCTTCGTATGCATGATGTTCTCCAATCTTGTGCCTTCATGACTTTGACCACTTCAAAAATAATTTTCCAATATGGTTTTTGAATTTATTCCCTCTTCATTTTCCTTTTGATCTTAACCACCCCTAACACTACAAAATAAAACTTTGGGGATCTAATGATTTTTGGTACATTTTGGCATATCAAAATCTATTACGTTTTATTCCTAACAACAACTCTAAAAACACAATGTATAAAATGGTTAGCACTAAAAACATGAACATAAATTAGGGATATAATTTTGATTGAGACTTATTATAATTTTAGTTTAAATATTATATATATGTTCAACACGTCCTTTTATATATTTGTGTAGGTCAATTACTTTTTAAAGGGCTCCAGCCTCCAAACAAAACATGGGTCATAAACCTTTCACATGGATCTAACTCTAGTACCAAAATGTAAGATATGTTTTCTATCTCAATCGAAGATTAAATTAATATAATTGGATTATATATTAATTATTTATATATTATATGCTCAACAAGTTCAGCTTCCTAATAATGGCAAATTATTATGTGGACCCATACACAATTTACATACTAAATGTTCACAATTACCTTTTAAAAATTCACAACTTGTATACTACGAACACACAATATTAACATATATTTAGTACATTTGTATTCTCAAGTTCCTTTCAAATACTGTCAGTCAATTCCAATACTAAAAATACACAATTAATCTTTTTATAATTTAATACAGTTGTTATGTGTTTTGACTCAGATACACAATTTACATTCTAGAAGTTTGCAATTCCAATACTAAAATTACACAATTCAATATCATTTAGAATCAGGGTCTACCTTGCAAAGTAGACCCTGGTCCATACTATAACAACTGACTAATAATAATTTGAATGCTAGAGCAAACCAATCCACAAGTCATTAAATGAAAAAAGCATGAAGAATTAGTTTCCTAGTGAAGTTGTACAAGCTAATTAAGTGGCCTGAACTCTGCAAAAGTATAAAGAACCATGACACCTCTTACTAAAAATAGCATTTGATATCACATGACTATATTGCTATAAGTCATTAACTTTGGCAAGGCGCAAGCTTCTTCCAACAACGATTTTGTTATATAAGTATTTTAACTTTCTTTTACATACATATTGATCTCAATATCTTATATAGAGTCACATGCTTATTTCACTAGATTATAAAATCCTCAGCTTACACAATTTGATTTACATGTGATAAAATAATTAAACAATTGAATAGTTATACAGACCTACAACTCAATGAATAGTATGATAAATAGGGCCGGCCCTGGACATGTTTGCCCAGGGCCATTGCACAAGGCCTCCAATTTTAGGGGCCCGGCCATAATATATCATACCCATATATATACTATACGGCAGGCAGTAGCTTACTGTATAGTATATACACACATTTTTTTTTAACAATTGGCCTCCAAAATTTGGGGCCAATTTAAAAAATAATATATATATATATTATGTGAGATTATGAGGTTAGAGCAGTATCGTAGTAACTACGATGTAACAAAGCATTAGCATAATCTTCTATTACTTGATATTCTAATAAATCAATCCCTTACCTCTATTTTTCCTATTCCTTAATTTTTATTTTTCTAATCTCTTTTCCTATTCCCTAATCTCTAGGTCAATAAGTCATAATCAATAGTTCATTGCGTCATTCAGTCATTTCCCTCAAGTTCTTCATAAGACATCTAGTAATTATTAATTAAAACTTATTAACTTAATTGTACATATTATTTGATTTATTCAAAATTATTATTTATTGACATGGCTAATTGTCTTAATAATTTTAAATATTGAATAATATATTCAAGTGTTTATTTCTTGATAAATTATTTATTCATAGAGATTCTAAACAATTTTTTTCTTAAAATTTTGTAATTATGTTTTCTAGAAAATAGTCATCTAGGTCTGAGAAACGTAAAAACAAAAGAAGAATTGAGCAACTAACTCAATCTCAAAAGGAAGCTCTTGAGAAATTCATTACAAAAGAATATCAAATAGATGGGCAAAAGGATAATGTCAATGAAAATTTGTTAGATGCTAATCTTTATAAAGAAGATCAAGGTGATTGTGAGACTGTAAAAAAATTTAAATGATAATGTGCACAATAATGATAATTAAGTATCACTATATGACGATAAAAATAATAAGAATGTTGAGATTGTTTAAATGATGGTGGTCACAATGATAAACCAAATGATTCGTTTTTATTTAACATATATGATTAAAGAAATTAGGATTCGATGCTCTTGATATTAGATTAATAGATATTCTTGTGAAAGGGGCCCGAATTCATATGTCGCACAAGACCTCTATTTTTATTGGAACGACCCTGATGATAAATACTTTTTCAATATTAACAAATATCTACTAGATACCCAATAGAGTAGGTCTTATGTAAGACCGTCCCACGTGAGACATATAATACTTTTTTGACTAAAATATACTCCGTAATACTTTTCTATGAACTTATAAAAATATTACTTGTACATTTCTTCTTAAAAGTATTACACATCCCACGTGATATGCTCTTACACGCCAGACTTATTCAAGTATATTAGGTTTGACTTATATATAGTATACTAGTTATTAACATGCGCAATATGAGATCAAAATGTCCGATAGATGAATAAAAATAAAAATAAAAATAAATGTAACTCTACATGATCTTATATTTCAATAAGAAAAAATTATTAAAAAAAGATAATATAAATACTTTTTAAAAAATCTATGGTGTTAATTAGCACATTAGGATTTTTTAAATAATAAATAGATTATGTATAAATAAAAATAAAAATTTGAAATTAATTTGTGCATTAAAAAGTAAAAACAATGTACATATGTTTAATAAATTAATAGTGTGTTTAATGCCGTTAACAACTTAGGAGGTAAAACAAAAAAAAAAAAAGGAGGGGGTGGAGGGGAATTGAAAAGAAATTTGTGAATGTACAACAGTGGAAGTATAATGTACATGTTAAAAATTCATCTAATTATACAAACACATTTTTTATTCTCGTTATACTTTTACCATCATTGACAAATGAACACATTGTGAGATAAAAATGTCTAATAAACAAAAACAATAGTGAAATTATATAATCAAAATAAATGTAAAATTATATGATATTATAATTATTATGAGAAAAAATTATAAAAGATAATATAAATAGTTAATACGTTATAAATAATGTAAACTTGGAACAAATTTGTAAGCATATACAAGAAAGTAAGCACATTGTTTAAATTATTATATTTAATCGTGTTAAAAACTTAAGGGGAAAATAAGAAAAAAAAAAAAGTGAATGAAAGATTTGAAAATAAAATGTGTACAAAAGAGAAAACATTATGTACAAGTTAATATTGCATATAATTACACTAATACATACATTTTTTATTCTCGTTATTAATTAGATTCTTATCCACATTGAATAATATATATATATATATATATAACCATGCCCCAGGTGAGGACTATGGTCTAATCTATATATTGTCCATTTGACAAGATCTGATGGAAAAAATTAAATCTTAAATTAATTTCTAGATTTTTTTAATTTAATGCGTTGGGGCTAAGGTGGTAATTTTGTGCATTATTTCCTTGCATGGAGTTTCTTTAGATGTTATGCACCTTGGTTATAGGGAGATTTATATAGTAAGGCTATGTTTGGCAAACCTAGCTGAAAAGTAGCTGAAAACTGAAAAGTTATAAGTTCAAAGCTGAAATCTGAATAGCAAAGTGTTTAGTAAAATTAACTTTTTGATAAGTTGATAAATGTAAAAAGACTAAAAAGGACATCTTCATACAATTTAAATAGTTTTAAATTTAAATAGGTTTGCTTATATATTAAAATATAAAATAATGAAATTAATATATTTTAATGAAATATAATGTAAAAACATATATTTGAAAATATATAAAGTAAAACAAAATGTTTTTATATTCATAAGATTAGTTCATACCAAAATTAATGTTCAAACACAAATGTCAAATTGAAATTACAACCAAACATATTGAAAAGAAAAGGCCAAAAAGTTTTAATTGGGAGGGATAAATGATGTCATTTATTTAAAATAGAGCAAATTGCCATTTTGGTCTACTGACTATAGGGGTCCTATTAATTTCCATCCACGACTTTCAAACGTGTTAATTGCATACCATGACTTTTCAATTTGTATCAATTTTGGTCACTCCGGCCAAATTACCGGCGAAATTTCGCCGGAAAATCATAAACCCTAAAATAATGAAGGTATTTTAGACATTTCACATCTACTTTCTTCTTCTCCGGCGAAGAAGGGTTCGACGTCGAGATGCTGGTCACCAAACGGATCAACGAGACGGTCCCCGTCCGGCGAAAATGGCCGACGTCCTGCTGACCTGGATCGAGAACGAGACGACAGCTGGCGAATCCTCCGTCGCCGTCGCGAGATTCGTGTTCCTGTCGCTGTTCAACATGCTGGGGAATCTAATTCTGTCCCGCGATCTGGTGGATCCGGAATCTCGAATGGGGTCGGAGTTTTTCACGGCGATGATGGGGCTGATGGAGTGGGGCGGCCACCCCAACATCGTCGACGTGTTTCCATGTCTGCGTTGGCTTGATCCTAAAGGTCTCAAAAGGAAAATGAACCGCGACTGGGAAACACGTACGAGATTGTGTCGGGGTTTCTCAAAGAGAGAATGAAGGAAAGGGAAGCAGAGGAAGCAGAAAGCAGCAGGAAGGAAGATTTTCTTGAAGTTCTGTTGAACTTTGAAGGCAACGGAAAAGATGAACCCCAAACACTTTCTGAGCATGAGCTCATCATCATTATCATGGTACGAACACTTTCTGAGCATGAGCTCATCATCATTATCATGGTACGTTTAGATTTGACACTTTGTTTTTATTTATGTTTCATGGTACGTTTAGATTTGACACTTTGTTTTTATTTATGTTTGTGTGTTTAGGGTTTATTGACACTTTGTTTTTATTTATGTTTGTGTGTTTAGGGTTTAGGGTTCGCCGGCGAAGAAGGGTTTGCCGGAGCAGAAGGGTTCGCCGGAGAAAAAGAAAGTAGATGTGAAATGTCTAAAATACCCTCATTATTTTAGGGTTTATGATTTTCCAGCGAAATTTCGCTGATAATTTGGCCGGAGTGACCAAAATTGATACAAATTGAAAAGTCGTGGTATGAAATTAACACGTTTGAAAGTCGTGGATGGAAATTAATAGGACCCCTATAGTCAGTAGACCAAAATGGCAATTTGCTCTTTAAAATAATAAGGATAAAGATGGAAACAAGTTAAAAAGCTATTAGCTTATTTTTTAAAGGATACAAAGGCTATGTTTGGTAGAGCTTATTTAGGAGCTTATAGCTTATTTTAAGCTACTAATAAGTTATAAGCTCTGTTTGGTAATGTTTTCAAAATAAGCTAGTAGCTTAAAATAAGAGCTTATTTTGAAACGCTACTTGGGGTAGCTTTTCAAAAATAAGCTAGTAGCTTTTTAACTTTTTTCCATCTTTATCCTTATTATTTTAAATAAATGACATCCTTTACCCTTCCTCTCAATTAAAACCCTTTTGACATTTTCTTTTCATTATGTTTGACAGTAATTTCAGTTTGACATTTATGTTTGAACATTAATTTTTGTATGAACTAATCTTATGAATTATAAATATTTTTTTTTACTTTATATATTTCAAATATATGTTCTTACTTTATATTTTATTTAAATATATTGATTTCATTATTATATATTTTAATATATAAACAAACCTATTTAAATTTAAAATTATTTAAATTGTATAAAGATGTCCGTTTTAGTCTTTTTACATTCATCAGCTTATCAAAAAACTAATTTTACCAAACACTTTTAAGCATAACAGCTCTTAAGATTTCAGCTTCGAGCTTATAACTTTTCAGTTTTCAGCTACTTTTCAGCTTTCAGCTACCTTTTCAGCTAGGTTTGCCAAATATAACCTTAGAAGGAGTTAAGACTCTGTTTGGCCGAGCTTTTCAAAATAAGCTCTTATTTTAAACTATTAGCTTATTTTGAGAACATCACCAAACAGAGCTTATAGCTTATTAGTAGCTTAAAATAAGCTATAAGCTCCTAAATAAGCTCTGCCAAACAGAACCTAAGTTTCATTTTTCCATATGAGTTTGTTCTCGTTTTCTTTCTTCCTCTTTTTGAATTTTTTTGTCGTTGGTGGTGACTGTTCAACATGACTTTAGATTTGTTCTCTTTAAAAAAAAAACGATTCATTGAAGTATGATTTTGATTATGTTTGTTGATGAATATGTGATTTTAAGATTCAATTGAGAATATGGTCATCCTTTGAATGTGCACTTTGCAATATCTGTGCATTTTGGCCAATTTGGATGTGGTGCATTTAAGGTTTACCTTTTAGAGTTTATTGTTTAGTTGTGTTTGTTTTCTTTGGGGTTTCTCTTGGGACAACTCAAAATTTACTTCGAATTTAAAGCTCTCTTTTTTTTTTCTTTTTTTTTCTTTTTTTTTTTTTTTTTTTTGGTTTTGGGATTCATCACTTTGTTGTTTTAGGAGTTTAGTCTTTATGATTTAATTTTGGATTTAGTCTTTTGGTTTTGTTTTCAGAATTTATCAATAGATGTACTATTTAATTATGCTTAACTGAACTCTATAGTGTTGTTAATTGCATTTTAAGGTTTGAGTTAGTTACAAAAATGTCACCCAATTTATTTCTCTAATTACTTCACATACATTAGATCTTTTCAAATGAATTACTCGAATTCATTCTTAGTTACATTCTGGAGAGTGGTTCTCATGGGATGGGAGTAAGCCCCAATAAATATTATAAAAATTTAAATCATAACTAATTAAAATGATAAGGTACAAATAACCCATCGAACTATTTGAGAAACAACAATTATGCCACCAAACTTAAAAAAATAAATAAATAAATAAACCTCCAAAATCATCCACAAACTCATAAAAAGTAGCAATTAGTATTTTTAGCAAGTAAACTTCCGGTTTTGACTAACTAGATTGGCATGTATTATTTTTTTATTTTTTATAGGAATAAGGTTCAATTATAAAAAAAAAAAAAGTGCAATTAGGCTATTGAACAAAAAAAGAAGTGTAATTAGGCCATTTAACACTTCAAATGTATGCAATTTCGCCTGATAGCAGGTTACCATGCATTTCATCAGGTTACTTGCTTACGTGGACGTTGAGTTGGCATTTTAAAATTATTTTTAATAATAAACTATTAAAATAAAAAATCAAAATAATTTTAAAAAATTTAAAAAAAAATCACACACACGCACACACACGTGGCCACCTCCTCCCCCCACGCTCTCTTAATAATACCCTTGTCACCTTGATAGGAGATAGTGGATGAATCAAATTTAATTAATTAATTAATTTATTATTATTATTATTTATCAATTTCTTTCACAAAAAAACTTTTATGTGTTTTTTTTAAATTATTTTAATTTTTTATTTTAAAAGTTTATTATTAAAAATTATTTTAAAATGTCAATTCACCATCCATGTATGCAAGTAACCAAATGAAATGGATGGTAACATGCTATCAGGTGAAATTGCATACATTTGGAGTGTTTAGTGGCATAATTGCACTTTTTTTTTTGGCCCAGTGGCCTAATTGCACTTTCATGTTACGTTCAGTGGCCAATTTGAACCTTTTTCTTTTTTTCTTTTTCTTTTTTAATTTATCTAACGTTGTAAAATTCTAATTGAAAACAATAATTTTTGCACATTAGATTTAAAAAAAAAAAAAAAAAGAATCTTTCCATTTTAGATAATTTTAAAAAATAAAAAATAACACATGACAATCTAGTGACTCTAGTATGCAAAAATCAGAAGTTTACCTACTAAAAATGTTAATTGCTACTTTTGTTCTCAGTGTATGATTTTGAAACTTTTTTAGTTCAATGACTTATTTCAACCTTTATCCCATAAATAAATTAAATCATTACTAATTGAATCATGTAATCAACACATAAAATAAGAGTATCGAGAGGTATATTTTTATAGTTCTGCAGGTCTCCTGCGAAACTGTCTCACGGATCTCAATCTGTGAGGTGGGTCAAATTTAATAAAAATGAATCATAACAAAATTAAAGATATAATCAATATTTTGAGCGTTATATATAATATATTTATATCATAATCATAATACTTTATAGCTAAACGTAATAGACAATTTGGAGGAAGTAAAATAATAACATAACAATTAACAGAATTGTAGATATCAACAATATTTTAACCCTTAGCTTATATATATAATATACTTTATGACATCAATGTAATATTTTATAACAAAAACTCTAATAGACAATTTGCAAGAAACAAAGTAATAGCATAGCCACAAATATAATCAATAATTTAAGTCTTATATATAAGAGTTTATAGCATAAATGTAGTATTTTGTAGGAAACTATAATTGACAATTTGCATTAAGTAAAGTATCATTAGATAGCATAATTGCATATAATACTTTATAAATTATAATAAAAAGTTTGCATTAAATAAAGTGTCATTAAATAAATAGCCCGTAGAATTGTTAATAATATTTTATAGTATAAATGTAATACTTTATAGCAAAGTTAGTAATAAATATTTACTAATTATACTCACACATCAGCTTTAAAAAAAAAAAAAAAATACTCACACATCATAAGATTCAAGTTTTACTGACACAATTTGTCAGACAAATTAAAATCCATAAAACAGCCTCATATGAATTTGTCATTTTCTATCCTTCCAAATGCATTGATTTTGCAACGTAGCTAAATGCGTCGATAAATGGGGTAACTGAGAGTCATGATGGCAATAATATCGCCACATCCGCAATATGAAGCATTAAATAAGTTTGTCAGATATAGTATCACGTTCATGCATATAAATGCTGCAACAAATTTAAGTACTTCCATTTTTGGATGGCTAGATTAAGACACGTGTAATGTGAAATTAGTTATTCCTAAAAACAAATATATAAATAAATAAATAAATAAAATTTTACCTGTTTATCATAAATAAAAATAAAATTGAATCAATGGAGATTTATATTTAAAAAAATTATTACATTGTTGTAAATAAGTTGGAGTTTGAATAAATATATCAGGTGTATTTATTCAAATTAAAAAGATATGTGTTTTACTCTTTCTAGCCTATGGATACATATTTAGATGAGAACAATAATTCTATGAAGAATTTTATTACTTAAAAATTCAATTTACAAAGTACAGGAGGAAGAGATGTATTTATAAGAATAGTAGAATACAAAGACTTATAGTCGGATGAGGAATGATAAAAAGTAGATTCACAATAACACATGGAGAGAGAGAATGAATTCTAGTGCAATTAGAATATAGAGTCCTAATACGCCCCTAAAAGCTTAAGGTTCTCTAGAGAGAACGTTTAGTTTGTCCCTTAGATCTTTGAAACTTCTTGTGGTTAGTGGCTTGGTGAAGATGTCTATCAATTGGTTTTTTGTAGAGATGTAGTTTACTTGTAGTTCCTTTGACGCTACTTTGTTACAAATAAAATGGTAATATATTCAACTTGTTTGGTTCTTGCATGAAACACAAGATTTGCACGCAAATAGGTAGGACCAAGGTTGTCATGCCAATGTTTCGATGGTTTTTGCATATATAGTAAGACCAAGTTCTTTAATTAAAGCAACTAAACGTGTTGCCTCTATCGAGACATCAGCTATAACTTTGTATTTTACTTCTGTTGATAATCTGTCTTTTGTTTGCGGTGAGCCCAAGAAATTAGATTTTTACCAATAAAGACAGCAAAATCACTAGTGGGCATGGGGTCATCAGGACATCATATCCAATCAGAGTCTGGAAATGCTTGAATGTTGTCTGAGTTTGATTTCCTATATAAAACATAGCCCATAGTATATAATAGCTTTGACATACCTTAGAACATGCTTTAGGGTAACCCATTGGTCACTGGTTGGAGATTTCATAAACTGACAGCCTTTGGTTACGACAAAGGAGATATCTAGATGTGTGATAGATAAATATTGAAGTGCTCCAATTAAGTTGTGGTATTGTGTGGGATTGTCATATTGTTTATATGAGTTTGTTACACTTAGCTTGTTGTTAACTGGAATTCGAGTGGAGATTGGCTTGCGGTGTTTCATTCTAAATCTTTTGAGTATTTGAAGCATGTACCTTTGTTGCGATAGGATCATCGCTCCCTTGTTGTGAATTGCCTCAATTCCTAGGAAGAAGCTTAGAGGTCCCATATCTCAAATCATGAAATTTTCAGCTAGTATGCTTGTTAGGGAAGCCAAGAGACTTTTGTTGAGGCTCATTATTAGTATGTCATCAACAAAGAAATGTAAATAAATTTGAGCATTAGCAACAGAATAGATAAACAATGATACATCAATTTTCGAAGCCTTTGAACTATACACGCGGTGCTTGCTTCAAACTAGTTTGCAGAAATGAGTACGAAAGTTGCTGTCAATATACCCTGGTGGTTGCTTCATGTAAACATTCTCACTTAGACACAGTCATTGAGGAAGTCATTGTGAACATCAAGTTGTGTGATAGACCATTCTTTTGTTATAGCAAGAGATAAGAGAAGTCTTATTGTAGTTGGTTTGATGACCGGACTGAAAGTGTCAAAATAATCTTCTTCTACAACATGATTGAATCCTTTTGCAACTAGTCTGGCTTTATATTGTTCAATTGTACCATCGACTTTTTTTTATTCGAACAACCCATTTGCATCCAATGACGTTCATATCTCGTTCATGTGGAACTAGTTTCCAATTATTTTTGTGTGGGTGAGCATTGAATTCTTTATCCATTGTTGCTCGTCATTTGGGGTTTTTTACAACTTGAAAGTGGCATGTGAGTTTGGAGTCATCTACACATGCTATTAAAACTTTGTTACCTCTGGATTCATGGGTCATGTGCCGTAGGACCATAGGATGTGTATGTTGAGTTGAGGGTGGTGGTCGACGTTATACGGGCCTGAAGGAACAGTTGGAGAAGGGTTAGGAGCAAAATCCAACCGAGGGGAGAGGTTTCACGTCGACAAGATCGTGTCCCGGTTTGTCACGGCTGTGTCATTTCTCACTATAAGTAAAGTCTACGCGACACTGTCTTGTCCAAGGCGTGTCGTGGCCATGTTGATCTTTTGGCATCCTGTTCTGCTTGGTACGTTGACGGTAACCCATGGTATCTGGTGTGTAGCAAAAATGAGTGATGGTGAGTGTACGGGTGTGAAATATCGTTCCGCTGAGGATTGAGGGTTATGACACGCAATATGCAATCACAAAACTAGACACTAGCACAAGGAAATCAACAAGAAGCTAAGCAAACGACAATAAGGTAGAACAAACACATATAAACAATATATAAATACAAATTAAAGAAATAGGACTCAAGTTAGGGGCATTACCATCTAGATGCTTTAACACTTAAGTTTGGGGGAAGAACATTTTACCTAGGGTCTTGAGGCAAGCACAAATAAATCCTAGTCAAAACAAGGATTAGAACAAGGATTGTCTCACTTCCGTGGTGTATCATCCCAAGTTCTTGAAGAACAAAAGTTATTTAAGCCTCAATCTACCCCTATTTCTATAGAAGGGAAATTGGGTTCGAGATTGGGAAGGCTCAAGTCTTCCATCCAATTCCCATTGAGATGAGAGACTTTCTAAACACAAACAACAATTGCTACGTATCAACTATTGCAAGATAGATTAAAGACCCAACTCAAACACATGAACCCTAGGTTGGGGTTCTTCCCCTCTTTCACAATAATCACAACTTAAGCATCAAAATAGATAATACAACCCTAACTCAAGCCCATAAACTAACTACTCATGATTAAATAGCATAAAGAACACAAAAACACAAGTAATAAACATAAATCTTGCAAAAGAAAAGAGATAAGGGAAAGAAAGCTTCTCTATTGAAATGGGTGGTAGAATCTTGAAATCCAAGCTTCAAATCCAAGATTACAAGCTCCAAAAGTGTTTAAAAAAAAAAAACAAAAAACAAAAAAAACATAGATCTTAGTCTAATCTAACCTAAAAATATGAAAGGAAATGAATGAGAGTGTCTAGGGTTCAACCATGGGTCAAAACCGAGTTCAAAATGCTCAAAACGAGCTTAAATAATAACAGAGAAGGTGCCAAACGGCCTCACATACGGCCATATGTGTGGCTAGGGATGGCAATGGGTCGGGTGTGGATCGGGGAGGGCTACATCCATCACCCGACCCACCTTTTATTTTCTCCACCCACCCCCACCTCCAACCCGCATCGGGTAGACTTTTTTAGAATCCATCCCCACCCCCACCGGGTGCGGGTGCACCACTTATCAACTTATTATTTTTTCAAAAAATAATATCAAAATTACTTACACATAATTAAACAACAAAATTCATTAGTTATACTAAAACATAAAATAATAGAAATATTATAATATAATAACTAAATTGTTAATTTTTAAAAATAATTTTAGTTGTTTAGATATAAAATAGTAAAAAGTTACCTAAAGTTATTGAAACTTTTATAATTAACTATATACTAGTACTACTTTTTTTACTATTATATATATGTATGCACACATAGTGGGTCGGGTGGGGTGCTAGGCGGGTTTTGTACCTAAAACCCGAATCCAACCCGACCCACCGCGGGTTTACATTTTTAAGACCCACCCCCGATCCACCACCCACTATCACCCAAAAAAACCCGACCCATGCGGGGTCGATTCGGGTGGATATCCGCGGGGCGGATTGAAATTGCCAACCCTATGTGTGGCCATATCATTTTAGCCGATTTACAGTGGAATTCTATGCAATTGCTTTGACATATAGGATATTTTTCACCCTCAAAATCACTTTATCATTATTTTTTATCTTCAAAAAAGTTGTAGCCCTTTAAGTTGGCTTTCTAATGACGCAAGAATCACCTCATTTAGACTTTCCTAGGCTGAGATATAGTCAAAATACCAAACAGTGACAGATTTGGACAAAATCTGTAATTTGGATGATTTTGACCCCTTTGGCTTCCTTTTTAAGATGTAATGTCTACATGAGAGTTGTAGCCCTTTGAGTCTTCATTCCAATGGAACAAAAATCACTCAATTTGGATATTTATAGGTCGAGATATCGTCCAATCACTAAGACGTCGATGTGCAGAAATTTCAACACCTTGACCTTTTGCTTCGCTTTTGTTTTAGTTTGCCCAAATGACCTATACTATTGAAAATACAACCCTTAGGCTCCCTTGGAAGTTTTGCACCCATCTCCATAGCTTCTCCTTGACTCTCATTGACTTTAAATGCATCCAAAATGCATGAAAATCCTCATCTTAGCTTCCAATGTTTTCCAACTCATACTCCTTGCAAAATAACACAAATAAGCACTAATTCTCATAAAATTTGGAATGATCTAAAAGCAAAATGACTTAGTGAAAGGGAGAAAAATATAAACAAATTAGCACTTATCAGTATCGCATCTTGAGTCGAAGTATAAACTTGTGGAGTTTTAGCTACAAAAGGGAAAAAAATCTAATAAAATCAGACATGGTGAATGGTAAGAATTTTTCCAGTATTTAGATTCAAGCAATGATATCCTCTAAATGAGTCTGGTACCCAAGGAAGACAGGCGAAGCAAAATGGTAATCTATTTTATGTTTATTGTAGAGACGGAGATAAGGAAAACATAAACAACCAAAGACCAGGAGGAAGAAGTAGTTGGGAGTTGTTTTGTTGATGATTTCATAGGGATTTAAATTGTTTATGGTTGCAGAGGGCATACGGTTATTTAGAAAGACTGTAGTTTCATAGGTATAAACCCAAAATCTAGTTTCATAGAAAGACTGTAGTTTCATACCAAGCTCTTGCACTAGTTTCAATCCATACAAGGCCTTCTTTAGCTTGTAGACTTTGTCCTCACCCATATTCACTACAAATCCTAGGGGTTGCTCAACGCACACTTCTTCTTCCAATAACCCATTTAGAAATGTGCTCTTGACATTTATTTGAAATACAATGAAGTCTTTATATGCTACAAAGGCTAAGAAAATCCTTATAGCTTCTAATCTAGCCACTAAAGCGAAGGTTTCATCAAAGTCAATACCTTCCTCTTGGCAAAAGCCTTTTGTAATTAATCAAGCCTTATTCCTAAAAATGACTCCTCGCTCATCCATTTTGTTCCTAAAGACCCACTTCGTCCCAATGACATTTTGGTGTGAAGGTCTAGGAACCAGCTCCCAAATATCATTCATTTCAAATTGGTGGAGCTATTCTTTCATGGCTTGAACACAATCTAGATCTGCTAGAGCTTCCCCAACTATCTTGGGCTCAATTTGTGAAAGAAAACATGACATCATGCTTTCCCAAATGGATGACATTGTCCTTACACTGTCTCTAACATCTCCAATTACTTGATCTTGAGGATGATCTCTTAACCACCTCAAATCTAGTTGAAAATCTATTGGAGAAACATTCTCATCTATTGAATGAATATTATTTGGTGTAGCTTCATCTTCTCTTCGAGTAATGGTGACTGATTGGGCATCCGAATACTAGCATTATCTAGTGTTTGGTTTGACTGATCGACGTCTACTGCTCAGTCTAACTGTTCGCTGCTAACCTCTCGAATCAACTGATTTGAAATGACTCTTCGAACTGAATAATTTACTATTCGGATATCTAACTCTTCAACACCTTTAGTTAGATCATCTGCTACTACCACATGAATTGACTCTTCTATTACCATTTTTCTCTTATTTAGCACTCTAAAAGCCTTGTTGGTAGAAGAATATCCAAGGAACAACCCTTTGTTAGCTCTTTTATTTAATGTCTTCAGGTGTCTTTCCGTTGTTGTTGTTAATAAAACATTTGCTACCAAATATATGAAAGTAGCTCACAACTAGTTTCTTGCCTTTCCACAGTTCGTATGGTGTCTTCCCATGAACTTTATGAATTATGGACCTGTTTTAGGTGGAACATGATGTGTTAACAGCTTCAGCCCAAAACTTCTTAGGCAGACTGGAAAGTGAAATCATTGATCTTATGGCTTCCTTGAGTGTTCGGATTGTTCTTTCAACGATTCCATTCTGTTGAGGCGTCCTTGCTGCAGATAGTTGATGAAGAATGTCGTTCTAACCACAAAAGTCTTTAATAACTTTATTAACGAACTCTCTTCCCTTATCTGACTTGATCTTGACAATAAAAGAACCTTTCTCATTCTGAATCTGTCTCATAAGTTCTGGAAGTGCCTTTTTCAGTTTCTTTCTTCTTCTTGAGGAATAGAGTCTAAGTATACCTAGTGTAGTCATCTACTACCACTAAAGTATATTTTCTCCCACTTAAACTCATTGGATTAACTAGTCCAAACAAATTCATATGGAGTAGACTCAAAGGTCTAATAGATGAATCCATATATTTAAACTTAAACGAAGATTTGATTTGTTTCTCTTTTTTACATGCCTCACAAATCTTATCTTTTTTAAAAGTCATGTTTGGCAGACCTTCCAATAGTTGTCTTCTGGCAAGCTTATTGATTGCTTTGAAGTTGAGATGGTTGAGTTTGTAGTGCCAATCCCAACTTAAATCGGACTTGGTTTTAACTATCAGACAAACACTTGATTTTGTTAAATTCCAGTCCACAACATACATGTTCTTTCTTCTCCTTGCTGAAAGAACAGTCTCCTTTGACTCTTCGTTGATTACAAAGCAGTTACTCTTCGAGAACTCAACTTTATATCCTTTGTCACAGAATTGACTAGTGATTAGTATATTTAACTTCAATCCTTTTACATAAGATGCAACCTTTATAGTCAAACCATTCTTAGTGATTTCTCCTAATCTCTTAGCCTGACCATACTCTTCATCACCACCAAACACAACCTTCAGTCTATTGGATGCTGGAAGTTGACTAGATTTGACTTCTCACCAATTATGTTCCTTGAACACCCACTATCAATGTACCAAACGGTCATGTTTTCCTCTTCTTCATTTTCCATCAAACAAAGATCTTCTTCATCATGATCCTTGGCAAAGAGGCAGATGAGTCCTTTTTTATCCCTTGATCCATCACTCTCATCGCTGGAACTGGATGAGCTTGAGTCTCGAACTAACTTCCCGGTTGACTCTTCGATGACTAAGCTTTTTTTTTTCCAGTCACTCTTCGAATGAATTCTCGAGTCTAGATCGTTTTGATTTGATTCTCTAGGAGTATTTCTCGAGTCTTCCTTGGTGGAACTTTTTGGTTGCTATTGATGTCTACTTACAACTAGGTATGGGCAGTCATATTTGAATTGACTTGCTATCTAGCAGTTATAGCATAGACTTTGGAAATCTTCAGCTCCACTACTCCTTGTGCTAGTTGATATCTTAGAGTGTCTCCTTGTTAATGATGAGATACTTGCTTGGTTGCTTCGTGCATTGTTTTTTCTCATGAACCTTTTGAATTTACGCACAAACGTAGCAAACTATTCGTTAGTTAAGAAACCATATGGGTTAGAATTGGACCTTGAGGATGTAGATGGTTGGTTGGCTATTAAGGCGGTGTTTTTGGGCTCGAATGACTCATCGTCACTTCTCGATCACATCTCAAACTCATATGCCTTGAGGTCTTTGAACACTTGGACTATGGGCACATGCTTGAGATCCCTATGATCTCTCATAGCGATCACCTTCACATCCCACCTTGGGCAATCCTCGCAAAATCTTGAAACACATTTTTTAATCCTTGGAAATATGGTTTCATCTATTGCCTTGAATAATATGTCTTTTGCAATATTATCTAAGTTATTTTGCTTCCTACACTCGTTCGTCCACTCTTGTTGTGGCTTAAGAACATATCATAGGGAGTCTCTAGGGTCTGCACAGCTGTAGTGTTGACCATCCAAATTTGCACTGTCCCCTCGGTAATCACTTGCCACATCTCATTGTGCAAGGTGGATAGATGAGCCTGCATTCGAATTTTCCAATCATCAAAACGATCTAGACTGGGCATCAAGTGCTTAGAAATTGATCCTTTCATTTTTATGAAAAATTGTGCTTATGGAAAATGAATTTGATTTTCAAAAGAAGATCACTAGGCAGTATGCAAAGAGTGTTCACCGTTCAAGGTTACTGCTCCAATACGACTTGTTGGTCCCGAAGAGTTGAGTCACAAGTTTTGAGGGAGAGGGGTGAATAGATTTTTGTAGATTTTTAAAAATCTGTACTATTTGGATGTCCCAAATTAAAGATGAACTTTAATTTTTTTTTAAAAAAAACATTTCCTAAAGGATTTTGGCAGCGAAAAACGTGAACCATTTGTAAATATTAAGTACAATTTAGTCTTGATAAATTTTAGGTTTGGTTGAGTTATGAGCTTGAATATAAATGCTTGTAAAGTAATGAGAGACAAGAATTTTTGAAGTGGTTCGGCCAAAATCTAGCATACTTCCACTCTTCTCCTTAAACTCTAAGAAGGATGCATTTAAACCCCTTTTAGTACAAAAGAACACTAAAGCCTTGATCACAAAACTGCCCTCTAGCTTCTAGGTTTTTCGCAAGCCTCAACTTGTTACTCCGTCTCTTTCTATTTCACCGAGTAGAGATACAAAAGTTGATAACACAAAAGAATATTAATCCTCCAGCTTGATGTAGACTTGGCACTTGAGTCTTCATTTCAAGTTGGCCAACGTCTAAGCTAGATCTTGAATTGTAGTTATTTTCTCTTCTTTCACTGATCATGTTATCTTAGCGCTTGAAAACTTTGAAAACTTGATAATTTTCATTTGAATGACCAACACCTTCTTCAGTCTTGATTGAAGGCATTTATAGGGCTGTTTGAAATAAATTCACTAGAGAGAGATGAATTTCAAACGTCCTTTAACTCTTGGATAATGACCCGTGAATAATATGAAAGGTTACTTTATGTCATATTTTCCAGTTGTTGACTCGCATTTGTCTGTTGCACAATACTTTTTGCACTGAACATTTTTGTTTAGGCTTTTAAGGAAAATCCATCTTAGAATGTGTACCTAAGACTCCATTTACCTTTGGTAACATTTCCACATAAAGATCTTGACTTTTTTTCTTATATAGTTAATATAGAGTTTATTACAAGTATTAATTAATACTATTAATTGTAACTTTATATAAATATAAATATATTTATATAGTTAATATAAAGTTTATTTATTACATAAACTATATAAGGCTATAAACATTTTATAAACTTTATAACTTAATAATATTATAATTATAAAATAAAAACATTACATATAAATTATATTACTATTAAATGTATATTAAATAAATTATAATTATATTACAAATTAAAATCTAATTATCTAAACATAAATTAAAATTTAATTATCTAAACATATACTCGTATTATATATAAGCACACATGACATTTGTTCAAAAAAGTTCAGTATGCTTAGACGCTTAGTTGGTAGAGATTATAGTTCTTAATTAGTAGGTTAAGGATTTGCGTCGTGTAATATATGAATAATTAAAAATATTTTTAAAAAAATATTTTAAAATAAAATAATTATTTAATGAATTAATAAGAAAAGAATTGACCCATTTAGCCTGCTAGCCCGTGCTTCAATCGTTATACCCTGCACCACGGTGTACATAGCAATGTGCACCACGAACGTAAAACGACGTCGTTTCGATGTTAGTGAACGCGGACGCGAATGACTCCAGGGAATTCATTATCTATAATAGACATAATCATTATCTAGAATACACAGAACGTTTGCCTAGAATACACAGAATATTGACACAAAATACACAGAATTCATCCTCATAACATTCGAATGCACAAACACATCACAACCTGTGTTAATAACATGAATACACAGAATATTGACACAAAATACACAGAATTAATCCTCCTAAACATTCGAATGCACAAACACATCACAACATGTGTTACTAACATGAATACACAAAACGGTTGCCTAGAATACACAGAACGGTTGCCTAAAATACACAGAATGATTGCCTGGAATACAGAGAATATTAACATAAATACAGACACCGTCCGAACCGGAAAACGTAATTTCCAAAAAAAAAAACGAACGGTTAATTTACAATGCTCAAAACGACGTCGTTTACATACGTGATGCACATTGCTATGTGCAACATGGTGCACGGTATAATTTGCCCCCGTGCTTAGTCGGGTTAGGCCAAAAATCTCAATCCGAATTCAAAACGGGTTGGATCGACTCCGGCCCATTTCTTTCCCATTCGCGGTGGGCTGACCTGTTTTGGAATTACTTTGGAGAGCTTTACCAAATCTTTAACTAATAAATTCTCAGACAAAAATAATAAAAAATTTAACACCCCCTCCCCCCTCGCCAATTATTAATTTATACCAGACATTATATTCTGTAAGAAAAGAATACTCTGTTATACTGTTTTTGTTATAGCTATGGAAACAAAAAATGAGGTTCAAAATCCTCCTCAAATCAAGCCTAAGCCCTCCATTCCATGGCGGACCCGCATAACCCTTTCCCTTGTCTCCGCCGTCACCGACGCCTCTCGCCGCCAAAATGGCACCGTGAACCGCCGTCTCCTCAAGATATTCAACATCACTGTTCCCCCCAACGGCAACCCTGTCAACGGCGTCAAGTCCTCCGACGTAACCCTCGACCCGGCCCGCAACCTCTGGTTCCGTGTCTTCATCCCCACGGGCGACGAGGCGCGGAATTCCGCTTCCCTCCCCATAATCGTCTTCTTCCACGGCGGCGGCTTCGTCTACCTCAGCGCCGACACCAAGGAGTACGATGCAGTTTGCCGCCGATTTGCGCGCAAAGTCCCGGCGGTCGTCGTTTCCGTTAACTATCGGCTGGCCCCGGAGCACCGCTACCCTGCTCAGTACGACGATGGATTCGACGTGCTGAGGTTCCTCGATGATGAGAAGAACGATGGGATACTGCCAGAAAACGCTGACGTGTCTCACTGCTTTCTAGCCGGAGATAGTGCCGGGGGAAACCTGGCCCACCACGTGGCAAAGCGAGCATCCGAATCCAGTTTCCGGCGGCTTAAGGTATATACCCATGTTCCTTTTCATCTGTTTTTAACACTTTCTTCTTCTTTTTATTTTTTTTACTAATTTTTAATTATTTTATAAAGAAAATCACTATTTTAGCCCATCAATTATTTTCTAATTGTCTTAGTTTTAAATTTTAAGAGTTAATTCCATTTGTGATCCTAGATTTATATCTAACAATCCACTTTTAGTCCTTTTTTTTTTATTAGAACATCTTCATTTTGTCTTAGTATTATCGTGGCACATGACCAATTTTAGTCCTCCAACAACAAAATTGTTGAAATATCGTTAAATATAAAGACATTTCAATATCGTTAAATATAAAGTATGTTGAACTGCTATATTCTTTATGTTTATTTTTTTTTAAACATTCATAATTGAATACAGAAATGTGTTTGTATTTAACGATATTTAAACTGATTTGTTGATAAAGGATAAAAAATGGTCATGTTACAATAATACTAGGACCAAAAGTGAATGTTCTAATAAAAAAGAACTAAAAGTGGATTGTCACATATAAATCAGGACCAAAAATGGAATTAACTCAAATTTTAACTAATTTAATTATTAAATTGTTTCTAATTTCGCCAATTAAACCATGGCCAAATTGATGAAATTTTAAAAAATGTGAAAGGCACCATTTTGATCACCGAAAATGTTTAATTGATGAAATTTTAAACAATTTGATAATCAAATTAGTTCAAATTAAAAATTAGAAGCTGCATTAACAGTTGAGAAACAATTGAAGGATTCAAATGATTATTAACTTTATATTTAATTTTAATTTTTTGTATTTAATAATATTTTTAAAGTAATTTTTAACTATATAAAATTTATATATTAATATTAAACTTAATATAATAAAAAATTAAATTATATATTAATATTAAACTTAATATAATAAAAAATTAAATTATATATTAATATTAGACTTAATATAATAAAAAATTAAATTAAAAATAACTTCAGTAATTATCTAACCAAACGGATGGGACAGAAGGGTATGCAATCATACGATCACTTTGTGCACGCAATAAGCGATAACTATTTTTATTTTAGACTTATTTCTGAAAAACACTTCACGCTTGGGTGGAAATTATATTCAGTATTTAAATTTTGATAATTTTTTATTTTGTATAACATAACAATTATATCAATTTATATTTTCCATTTTAAAAAAAATAACCCTTCAAAATTGGTTAACTGTTATATTAGTTAAAACTGATTTTATGGTAGATTTTTTCCATTAGACTTTTTTGTTGAATAAAGTAGACATTCTAATGCATGATGATGTTTCCAAGCATTATTTAAACTTTGAATTGTAATTAAAAATGTAGCTAAGTTTTATTTTTATAAAATTAAGCATAAAAATATTAAGTGATTGTCAATGTGAAAGTAATAAAAAGGCTGAAAGCTAAGTTTGCTAAAAGAAGCAAGTGGGCCTGACTTGTTTTGCTCAATAGTTATTGCGTGGTACACACAGCTCTATGGATCACAGTTCAAAAACATTGTTTTATTTTTTTATTTTTTGTGACCCACTGTAAGTCTATAACATACGTTTTTATAACTCATAATGTACATTATTCTAAATACAATGTTGTAAAAATTCCGCAAAAGGACCGATTAATCACCGCCTAGCGCTGGCCGGTCGCCTAGTGTATCATCATAATCGGTGGTTTAGGGGGCTGGCCGGCTAGGTAGCCGACTAGGCCGCTTAGGCCACCGAGATGCTAACCGCCTAGGCTTCCTAGGCACCGGCTAGGCCGCCTAGGTATTGACTAGGTCGCATAGTCAGCCGATTAGCTATTGTTCTCATCCTTTTAAAACGGGTTATTTCACTCAAAACGATATTGTTTTGAGCGAAATAATATTAAATTGTTCAAACTCTAGATATTTTTTAGATTAATATTTAATATTAACTATTAAATTATTAAATAGTTTATAGTTATCAAATCTTTAAAAAATATATATATATATATATATATAATTTAAAAAAAAATGCATAGGCGCTAGGCGCTCCCCGAACACTCGAGGAGTGTCTAGCGATTTTTTCAACCATGCTAAAACATAATGTATATTATTCTAACTCATATAGTACATTAATTTACCTCAAAAATTTTATTATCCTAACACATAATATACATTATTCTAACTCATAATGTACGTTATAGTAACCTATAAAATTCAACAACATTGTTTTAAATCGTGATTCACACAGTTATCTGGACCTCATTCCATACAATAATTTACTTGGTTTGGTTAGCTCGATCTTTCTTGTATCTGTATTTTGGTGGCATTTAATGTCACGTTTTCATTGAAGAGTCAAAATAGTTAATAAAGTTAGTTTCAATATGTCAGAGATAATAGACTGACACCATCAATATCAAATTTCAAGTGACAACGTGGGCAATTGCCCCCCTCCTCCACCCCCCACCCCCCCCACTCCATTTATATGGGTGGGCATAATTCGTGTCTAACAGTTTTTGGACTTGGAAAGAGTACACTCGAAAATATTTAGGTGACCTATATTGACACGGGTTAAATCCAAACTCGATCCGTGTCTACCTCTTATATATATATTTAATAGAAATATGAAATATATTATTATACTAGTTTTTTTATACCTTGTGTCCAATATTTATACCCAATTAGTACATCATTTTGAAATAGATATAATGTGTTTTTTTTAGTTGTCGAAGTTCCATTGATATTCGAGTAAAAATTTTGTTGTATATGTATTTGAAATTAATACATGAAATTCAAATTATATTCTACTATAACTTTAAGGGTACTCAACGTTGTATTACAACATTTTTGTCTTTGAAAATGAATAAAATTTGTTTAAATATAGTCTTCTTCTAATTAGAGATATTTCCATTATAAATTCATACTCATATATAGATATACATAATACTTGATTTCAACTATTTCAATTCAATAACTTCCACATATTGATATCCAAAATCTTGTCTCAATTCAACTGCAAATGCATTATGTTGTTACTCATTTATAATATTAATATTTTTAAATAATAGTGTGTGTGTACACACACACACACACACATATATATATATATATAATAAAATATGTATGATGCGCAAAAATATATATCTAATATTAATACTCACTGTTAAAATATTGACTATATTAAAATATTCTTTAAAATAATAGTATATAATTTATTTTTTAAATTCATGTTTGTAGAATTCATATTATGTTAAAAGTACACTTGATAATTTGAATAATAATTAAAGTATGATTGATATTATTAAAGTAAGAATTTTAGATATGATAAATTACTAAATATAATTATGATAACATTTTATTAAAATTTAAATGAAATCAAACGTATTTCTTATACTATTCCAATATATAATTCATACATACATTATTATCATTGAAAATATATAAGAAAAGATTGCGTATGCATGTACATGGTAATAATAATGGGAAAAGATAACTGAAATTATATTTTTTTTGAGTACTATTAACTCTATTACAATGCAGTATCTATTCATAACTACTTTCTCAACTTACTGGAGCACAAAGTGTCAACAGTTGCCTCCACTGAGGCTCGAACCCACTCCAAGGGGGCATGAATCATGAATATAATCTGGATTAAGACTTTTTTTTTTATGTATTTAAAATATAATATTGAAAATGAAGGTGGGCGGAGTGGTGGCAATACAACCATTCTTCGGAGGAGAAGAGCGGACGGAGGCAGAGGAGAAATTGCAGAAGTTCGATCATCTAATATCAGTGGCCCGCACGGACTGGATGTGGAAATCGTTTCTGCCGGGGGAGGACAGGGACCACCAGGTGATCAACGTCAGCGGCCCCCGCGCGGCTGACATATCCAAACTGGATTTTCCGCCCACCATCGTGCTTGTGGCGGCCTTTGATCCTCTCAAGGATTGGCAGAAGAAGTACTACAACTGGCTTAAGACCTCGGGCAAAGAAGCTTACCTCGTTCAGTACCCAAACGTCGCTCATGCTTTCTACATTTTCCCTGAGGTCCCTGAATCTAAGCAGCTAATTCAGGATGTTAAGGATTTCATTCGTACCCACTGTTGACTCTTCCGTTCCAACCACATTGGCTTTTTGCCTTTTGGCGTATGTTTTTGCTTTCCTTTCCTAAATGTACAATGTGCTGTGTAATCTTCCATCTTTTTTTTTTTTTTTACTTACTATTAAAGACATGTAATGTAATTACTCTATATTATTATTGATACAATAATATGGAGATTGAGATTTGAGATTGATATCACATCAGTGAAACACATTAGTCTAGTACAAACTGTGAGTAGAGTTTAGTTAGGGATTTACATAAAAATTCTCAAGTTGTTGGATGGATGCAAAGAAAATCCAACACCAGCAATTGCAGTATAATAATATTTGCTTGCTTGCTTGCTAAGCAGAGTTCTTGCCTTGAACAGCCTCCTTAAGCTTCTTCCCCAAGGCATAAGCCAGAGGAGGAGGAACTGCATTTCCAATTTGCCTGTGCTTGTGCAAAATGTTACCAGCAAACTGATATGTATCTGGGAAACCCTGCAATAATTCAACACACTCGGTATGTAAAACCTTTTATCACTCACTGTTTTACTAACTTCACAAGACCATAATAAGACTTACTTGGGAACGTGCACATTCGCGCACAGTCACAATCCGGTCTTGCTCTGGGTGAAAGCACATTCCTACTTTACCCATTGGTTGCGGGTCAGTTATGGAAGTTGGAAAGTTCCCATCCCAGTCTAATCTTCCAAACAGCCCCTTCCACTGGTTGTGCCTCTTAGCTGTATGAGGCAGGCACCACGGTATCAAATCAACCATTTCTCCAGTTGACAATTTCACCTTTGAATCAAAAACTCAACTGTTAACTTCAATCCTCAAAATCATGAATTCCAGAACCCTGTTTAGTTTCGTTAATACCTTTTCTTCTGGAAGATCACGCCAATCAGCCCCAGGACGCTTGGGGATTCGTTGACATCTGATCAGATTAAGCTCATTCATTTCTTTTGAAATGTGATCAGATAACACCATTGCATTCCCACGCATTTTCTTTTGGAACCACGAAACTGGATCACCTTGATACTGAGCAGTTGGAATGCAAAGAAATCCAAACAAGTTAGAAACAAAGACTACCAATTGTTCTAAATTTAAATGTTAAGCAGCTACATTTCCAGGTTACCACTTACCTCCATAGTGGGTTTGGATGCCCCATTGCTAACAGCTGGAAGATCTCCAATTGTGTCTCTAACAGTGAGAGAACGGAATGGTCCTCCATCAGCAGTACTCCGAGCAGCAGCATAGTGTGAATCCTTTGACAATGGGATTCTCAACTCTGGGACACCAAAGACATGCATAGGTTCAGGCCAATCAGGAAGAGTCACCTCAGGAGATGCAGCCCATATGAATGCTCTCTTCCTAGCCTGGGGGACTCCATATGCTCCAGCTTCCAGGATCCCAAACCTCACCTGATCATTAATGCCATTTACAATACAAAAGCAGATTTCAGCACCAGAAGAATTATGGAGCAATACTAGAATCGGCTCCAATGGTTAGAAGAATATCTACCTGAAAACCCATCTCAAGCAGTGAAGCCACGGCCAATCGAAATGTCTGACCTTGGTTGAAAGATACAAAATTTCTAACATTCTCTAGAAGAAAGTACTTAGGCCTATAGTAATCAGCAAAGGATAAGAATGCTAGAATCATCTCACACTGAACTTTACTCCAAGTGCTCTGGTTGAATCTATTCATGCCAGAAAACCCCTACAAGAGAGACACTCTTATCTTATTAGTTTAAACAAATATTACAATGTTGCAAGCCTGCAAGCCAGGACCCTCAACAAACCTGGCAAGGAGGCCCTCCATTGATGAAGTCCACTTGTCCTGGCAGTGGCAAACTGTTGACTTCCTTCTCATCCATTGATGCAGCTAGCTCCCCAGCCTCTTGGGTTGAGACACAATCTTCTTCATCACCACATTTTTCCATTATTGCCCTGCATTGAAACCAACAATTACGTCATTGCTGACACATGAGTCTGCTTGTTTGATATAGACAAACATATATCTCTAGACAGAGCTGACCTGAGAATCACATTGCAGTTGTGCACAAACACTTGTGCCTCAGGATGGTTGAGTTTAAAGGCTTCTGCAGCAGGCTCTTCATACTCAATTGCCCATTTTGTATGCGAGACACCTGTAAAATGGAATAAGGAAAATATCAAGATAAACATCCCAAGGGAGATATTGTGACATTATATTTAGTAGCTAAAAGGGAGAAATTGCCTGATTGATGCAGCCCCTCAGAAAGGCCTCCACACCCAGCAAAGATATCTAGTGTAGCTAGGCGGTTTTCTTGAGAAGTTTCTTGGAGTTGCTCAGTCCTCATATCATTTTCTACTTCTTTTCCTTTTCCCTTTCTTTTCCTAGATATATCAGCATCATCCAACTTCACTTGTGAGTACCTTATTTTCACATGAGATGGCAACTGCTCACAAAAGGGGTGGAAATCAGACTTGATTAAAACAGGATCAATCCAAACCCTAACCAAATAAAATTTAATGCTCTATCACAAACAGCCATACCATGAAAACCTAAGAGTTTTTGACAGAATCAAATTAATGCCACCAAACAAGCAAAGAAAAGGTACCTGCTTAACTGAACCTTTGGACGGATCATACAGACATTCACAGAAGAAAATATGGTCAAAGATTGGAGGCAAATCAACAGATGGGAGGTCTTGTTTCTTCCTTACTTCACATTTCCCCTCAAGCATGCATATAGGAATAGTATGTGTTTCCTCACTATAATAAATCTGAAAGATCACCAGAAAATTTCCAAGTAGCATTCATTAATTAAGATATACACATACGTATTGAAATAATAAAATGCAGTGGAGCAATGGAATCATTTATTCTTAGCTCTAACCAACATTTTGTTTTTTTGTGCAAAAGTACTTAATGAGGTAATACCTCCCGAATATCAGAAGTATATGCCTTCTCTGCAGAAATATCATCTGGTCTGAAATACCTTCTGACTTTAACTTGAGTTGAATCCATGACAGCTTCTTTAGGTCCCTTCTGAACGAGAACTTCAATTAATTGACATATAACATAAGCCCTCAAGCCTACATTTCTCCCACCCTTGAAGGTTGCACACTCTACCTTCTCTGAATCAAACTGATAGGGACTTACATAAACAAAGTCATGAATTGAATACTCAAATCCCTGGTATATAAAACTGGTCTTAGATGCATCTACTTTAAAAATGTCTTTATCTTGAGCAGAATCCTGCACCTGGCAAGAATGGCATAAACCAGAGCCAAGACCCATAGTCTCATAAGGAAGCTTAAAGAAAGCACCTCTCTCAGGCCAATACAAGCTCTTGCAGTAATATTCAGCAGGTAATCCTTTCTTCATCCGGTCCTCTGCTTTTGCTCTATCTATTTTATCAGCATCAGCATTAGCTTTCCTATGCTGATGTCCCCAAGGCATCAACCTCACCCCAACAACTACTGTTTGTTTGACTTCTTCTAGTTCTAAATCCATGCATTCATGGGTCAGAAAGACTTCCCTCTCATTAGCTGTGTTTCCTAGTACAGTTTGGGATCCTCGTTGCATTATCCTGCCATGCAACATTTTTTTGCCATTCAATTTCTCAAACATGTATTCCACAAAGCAAATGGTTGGAAGCACATCTGCTTCATCTTCCTCCACCAGAACCGAACCCCCAACTGCAATCTCATTTCCATGAACCTTGGCCCTTCTATACAAATGTTCACCTGAAGCAGTTTTACCTACAGACTCACCATCCCATTCTACTTCTTTGCTATTAGGGCAAGATTTAGTTCGTCTGGTAGTAGTGCTAGGCTTTTGAGTTTCATTAGGAACTTCCATATTCTCCTCCGGAGCATCATCCTCTTCATTTTCCTCTTGTTCTTCAACTTCATCATCATCCTTAACTTCACCACCAACTTCCGCCTTTGACTCCTCTGCAGAGTAGTTTGAATAATACTCCCCCCATATTCTGTTAATTAGTCTAGTTGTAGTGGCTTGCATGGCCTTCCTCTTAGATATGACAGGTCCCATTCCTGCTCTGGGATTTAAGTTTAGTTCATTTCGGTGCAAAAGCTTCTTTTTCTTAACCAACCACTTAGTGTGGTGCCTCTCTTCCATTTTCCTATTTAGACTGATGACAAATGCACACTTCCTTATGTTTTCATCAGGAAATTCTGCAAACTGCTGTAAAATAATCTGTCCATGTACCACTAGATATCTTTCCACAACAGCTGGATTTGACGATAGATAAGCAGGATTGCTTTTTTCAAGCTCTGAAACCTTTTTAATCACATCTGCAAATGAAAGTCTTGCTACCCGACTCTGTTCCTTCAACAAGGTGATGATACTCACAGCAAGCCTAGCTGTTTTCAAAACTGGTTCATACCAAGGGGCATATTGCTTTGATGGTTTCCCAAGCCTATACCTGAAAGAATCCAAGATGCACCAATTAAGTACGGAGTATTTAAAAGGGAAGAAAACCAAGCATAGTCCCAATGTCCCATGCCCTAAGTGACAAAAAACCAAGATAATAACACAAGAAATCATAGGTCACAAATACAGGTTTATGATGGCAAAAGAACAATGCTAACTAAAGAAGTTGACAATATCAGCATGTAATTACCCATTTATCAATTTCCAAAAACCATAGTATGGGGTACCAGATGAATAGTATAATGCAAAGTCAAAAATTAATAAACTCTAGGAGCACAATATAACATAAATATGCAATTTCACGGAGGAGAAATATACCAGGCCATATCAGTTCGAATAGATATAAAAACCATTGACGCTCCAAACTCTATCATCCATTCCTTTATTGCACTTAAGTAAATTGGGATTCCATCAACTTCAGCTGCCCCAGAAGCACTTGACGAAGAATGGCCAGCATCAGAGTCAAAATTGTATCCAGATCCATCATCAGTCATCATTAAACCAGACCCAAAGATTGACACATCAATATCTGCACATGGTTTCATTGGCAAGAGCTCCAATGGGATTAGCCTTGAGTCAGAGTTGTATAATGCCCAGTTGTGAAGCATACTGCGCGGCAGATCATCAATATAACATGTATCAATGCCACTGTCAAAGACTACATATTCATCTATCTCCTCATAAGAAGTCTTGTAATAGGCAGGTAAAGGATAATCATTTGCAATTTCATCCTCATTAATCTTGATGTAAAACTTGTTGGATAAAGAGGATGAGCCATGGCTTTTCTTTTGCTTCATTGACCGCCAACACTCCTCTTCATGTAACAACCTTGCCAACTTCAGATCTTCATCTTCCTCTGCTGGAGATGAAGATACACCAGATTGTTTCGTCATGTCTTCTTCATTGGTTGCTTTTGGTCCTATTCTTAAACTTCCACCAGTGTTTATCTTTGGTGCTTGAGCAACATTTTCTTGCTTGTTTTTCTCATCTCTAAGAGCAGCAAGCACAGGGAGCTCAACAAATAGCTGATCAGTCTTCTTGCATGTGTCATCCAGCCCTATTAATTGGTTGTAAATGAACTCACCTTGAGAGATAATAAAATCCCTGATGGAAAAACCATCAGAGAAGCACTTCATACTGCTCATTGCACGGACAACACCACCAATTAGCTCATCTAGACTTGAGTCAGGATTTCCACCAGACAACTTTGACAATTTTTTATAAACCTCAATGCAAGCAGTTGCCTTGGCCAGGAAATGATCATAATACTTTTTATAACTACCTGAGGGTTTGACACAGTCATAGTCAGCTTCATCAGTTGATACCCATATAACTGGGGATCCATCTTCATAACCAGAGATGGCCCATTCTTCAATACGACCAAATCCTTCACATCTGATTCCTTTAGCTTTTTCCTTATCATCTGTATCCTCAAGTGGTAAAATGAGACCAGATATAAAGAGGTCATCAACTTCCAACATTTCAAATGCTTGTGGGATTCCATCCGTATTATGAAATACAAAGTCTGTAAGCCTTCTACATGGCCGACCATTGTCCTTTCCTTCTGTCAACCTAATGGCCACAGCCTCTTCCTCAATGCACTGATCCTTCTTTGTTTCTATAAGGGAAGACTTTTTGGATATTTTAACAGTCTTCTCTTTAAAATTAGAACAAGCAGCAGCCCGCTTTGGCATTTTGCGGGAAACAGCTTGTTCCTCACTGTTCTGAGACATGAGCCGCTTCCTTTCCTTGGAGTCAGTTGCTACCACCTTCTTAGACACAGAATCTTGTTTGTTTTGGTTCTTCTTGGATCCTATTTAGACAGAAGAACAAAAATTAGAAATGAGATCAAATTTGAAAGTTCATTCTCAGCAAACTCTACAAAGAGCTATGTGATAAATACAGTCAGAATAAAACATACTACGTACTTAGTAAAATAATGGATAAAAAAGGCAAGGTTTTAAGAAGTCCATGGTCATTATTATTAGCTATATAATGTAATAGCTGAAAAGAAAATCAAGTTAACACAATTCACATCATATTTCAACTGCAACCAAATGAAGTTGTACTGAAAGTTGGAAATATTTTAATACACTGTTGAATAGTTATTGCAGGTGAAATAAGGCAGGCACGGTCAAGAAGTGAGTGGATAGTAAATATGTATACAGAATGCAAATTTTTAAAACAATTAATCATTATCCTATATAGCACAAAGAGTATATAGAGTATTGAAATGGCAGAGCAGGGCATAGTAAAACACATGAAGGTCTCAAAATAAGTATCCGATACATTCACAGATTATCAGCACTTCTAGTATTTGACAGACAAAAGGTCCACATCCCAAAAGAGAGAGCTGCCAATTTAAAAGAATTGAAGAATATAGGTTGTAGGTACACCAATATTTCACAAATTCACAGATTCACAAGCATCAATATTTAACTAGTCATAAAACCAGTGATTTCTCTATTTTAGATAACCCATAGGTAATATAGAGCAAGTCCCTTTTCACAATAACAGAGTGTAGTAAGAAACATAACAGAAGTACATCATATGCTAAATGCTAGCAAGCACATCAAAATCATTCACACAAACATAATCTTGTCAAGTATTTGTAGCAAAGTTAACAATCTAACTTTGGAGATTATATTTTGTTCCAATAAAGTTTGGTCAGTCCAACCATACAATGTGTATGAGTATTGAGCCCACATATTTTCTTTGTCCAAGCAATTAGTCATTTAAAGGAAACCACATGGTGTCTGAATAACTAAATATTTAGCATTGCATGAACCTGTGCTAAAACATCCTAAATCCATCCACAATGTTTGAGTGGCTTTTGTTTCTAGCTTCCACATGCACCATCTGGCTCCAAGCCACTTGAAAATGCATACTTACACAGCCAAACTATATCATAAAACTTAAGTACATATTTAGTTCTGATTTCAAATTCATGACAATTAACACCCACAGTTCATAGAAGACGCATCATAAATTTCATTTCTATCTTGTAACATTTCCCCAAACAGTTAGCTCAAACCAAATTTCCCTTACAATGAATTCAAAAAAGAATCAACCTATCCCCTACCGAACCATCACTAGAGCGAAGCACGAAACAGTTCACCATTGAGCATTCGCACATCACTAACAAGAGAAAAATCAGTTCATCTTACTTAAATCGGCATTTTATTAAGTCACTGTCATATCACAAATACACCATGCAATCTACAATGCCCTAGGTTCAACCAATAAATGTATAAAATCAAATTTCTCAAGACAATTCACGCTGAAACAAAAACCAAACACCTAAAATGTAAGAAATTTTCTGGATTACAAATTTAAAACAGAAATTTAGCATGCATCTACATAAAATGCAGAGATAGATTAATGTTTTAAAAAAAATAGAAACAAAAAAAAAAAAAAAATTACCAGCATCATCACAAGTCGGAGTTTCCAAAAGTTTAGCAGATCCCATTTCCAGTATCTACCTAAATCTTCCGATTACTATCAATCTTTTTTTTCTTGTCGTCCCAAGTCTTCGAAGGAAGCAATACTGTATTTGGGAGTTGGAACAGCAGCGATGAAGTGGTGGATCCGGAAGCGGAGAAATGAGTAGGTTTTCTCCCAGGTGCAACGTGCTAATGACCAGAAGATACAGTGGATTCAGAAACAGGCAGCGGACATTAATGGCGCTTTGGTCTGTTGTGCGGGAACTGAAATGGGATGGGCGAAATTGAAGAGCTATGCGAGCGTTCAAGAGGCAACGAGAAAATCAAGCTCCGGGGGGTGGGGGTGGGGGTGGGGTTGAGAGATGAAGAAAGGGGTTTATGTTGAAGATTGGGGCCTGGGGGAAGTCATGGAAGGGTTGAAGATGGCATTGGCATGGAATAGTGGCGTAAGGTAATACTTGAAGTGGACTCCCAAAGGGCTGTGAAGCTACTCACTTATAAAGAGATGCCTTCTGCCTTCTGCTATTTATTATTCACAATTTAGTCCAGAATTGTAAACATATTATGAACAGGGCCGCCCAAAATGCGGGAAATATTTGAATTTCATTTGGATTTCGCACCAACTTGAAAAAATTATAGAGCCTTTGGATTTCGCACCAACTTGGAAAAAATATAGAGCTCCGGCGGAGTTTAAATCATCAATTCGAAATTTCCAACTTATTGTGTTACTAGTTATTTCCAACTTATTGTGTTACTAGTTCTTCACGCCCACTTGCCGAACGAGATAATACCTCATTATTATTTTTAGAGTTAATTTCATTTTTGGTCCTAGAATTATTGGTGACAATTTACTTTTAGTCCTTTTTTATTAAAACATTTATTTTTGGTCCTAGTATTATTGTGGCATGATCATATATGTCTTCTATCATCAAAATAGTTCAAATTTCGTTATGAATTGTTTCAAAATAATAAACATAAAAAATATAGGGGGTCAATCTACTTTGTATAAATAAGATCTAAATGTCCTTGTATTTAACAAAATTTCAACGATTTTGTTGACGGAGAACCAAAACTGGTCAATATCACAATAACACTAGAACTAAAAGTGGATGTTCTGATAAAAAAGGGACTAAAAGTGAAATGTCACCTATAAATCTAGGATCAAAAATGGAATTAACTCTTATTTTTAAATAAGTATTTCAAAGTATATCAATACAGGATTATATATGAGATATTCATGTATAAGTAATTGAATGTTGAATTTGGTTATTTAAATTAGTAATTCAAAATATATGAATGCAATATATGATAGATTAATTATAATTGTCACTAAAATAAATGTTTACAACGTTGTAATAACTTTAGTCTAAATACTTAGTATAAAAATGATAGAATAAATAAATAATACTTTTTATTTGAATTTATCTAAGTCTTATTAAATCTCTTTTAGGTAACATTTACATTGTCTTCATCTTCAGTACTTGCAATTGGGTTACTGGTGGTAGCATAGAGGGCAGCGTCATGAAATGAGATTATGGTGTAAAAAGTTGTAAATTTACCTTGTTGTTGTGTTTATGATTAGGATCTTAATTGTATATTGAACTCTTTATCTTTCAAGTGCATTGATATTTGATATTACGAGGTAGTTTTCCACTTTAATTTCTTAAATTATTTGAATATTCTCTTTGTTAACCAATCATTTCCAAATAATTAATATGATTTACTTCAAAATGTTTTTTAGTTAAATTATATCTCTTTTAAATTTTTTGATAATGAATAAATTTTGTTTGAATAAAGGCATTGTAGACTTTTAATTCTAAATTAAAGAAATGAATTTTTTGTTGTAACTACTAAATTATTTAATTTAATAAGAGTAATAGTGTGAGGTACTTACTTTTCATCTCAACAACAATGAAGTCATTGTTTTTTCAATTTACATTCGTTGTTGAGACAAATTTATTTTGGGAGTTTGTCAATAACAATTGCTACAATTGTTGTCAATAAAGGATGATAATGAAACTCATTCTAACATATTCATAGTATATGTTTAACAATTATGTGTTGGATGATGTTAGAATCTAAGATCTTTCCTATAAAAATCAATAAATTAAGAATAATATATAGTTAACGAAATATTTCGTCACTAAAGTTTATACTAATAGAATTTATCTTTCTTATAAAAATCTAATATATTGAACGACCTATAAATTTATTGAACGACCTATAATTTATTGATGAGGTGGTTCAATAAATTTATAACAAAAACATAAACCCAATTGCTTCGATTTCCAACTTCTCACTTAGAGGATCTCCAACCCAATGAGATAAGGTGGAGAAAATGGCAAGATTAAAAAGGAAAAAGGATTTTCCTCAAAAAAAAAAAAACAAAAAAAATGAAAAAGGATTGGAGAAATAAGGAAATTGCTATTCCGATCCGGAGTCCGAAATTTATATCATTGACCAGGATTCACATAGCATTATAAACCCTGAATCAAAATGACGAGATACACAATTATTACTCGTAAGGTACATAATTTTATACTACAAGACACAAAAATCACAACACAAGATACATACACATGTCATATATTTAATTATTTTTCAAATATGATTTAGATACAAAATTTGTGTTCATAGGCACAGAATTTCACACATGACATAAAAACTCATAACATAAGATACAACTACTAATTTGTTTCAGGTACAAATTTTGTATTCTTAAGATACTAAATTTCATAACACAATACACAAACACTAACAACATAAAACACATACACCAGATCTACAATGTATTGTGAATCCTAGTCCATGATATAGAGTATCCTTAGAAATAGGGTTTTTTTTTGCGATTTTTGAATAATTTTTTAAGTATAATTAGGAAATAGAAAATATGAGTTGAAGAAAAAAATAAAACAAATTTGATTAGAAATTTTTTTTTTTTTTTAAATATGGGTCAAGCGTGCATGAGTGACAGCCACGCATGTTGTGCGAGGCTGGAATAAATGTTGTGTGGGGTCCACTTTAAAGCAATAAACTTTTGTTTTGCTAGAGTTAATTTTGCCTTCTCTCACCTATTCTCTCTATTGCCATGTTGACATTTTGTTTCTAAAAAATCGCGAATAAACTACTGCTGGGATGCTCTAAGAGCACTCGATGACTTGGATGATGCAATGGACAGTTGCATCAGACATGCGTGACTGCACACGCGTCAGACGCGCCTGATCCATTTTCTCTTTCATAATCACACTTACAAAAACTCATCAAAAGCCATGAAAAAACTCCATTGATAAGGATGCTCTAAGAGCATCCATAGCAGTGAACCATGAGAGGTTTTTGGAATAGTGCTAAAAAGAGGCTAGTTTTTAATTGATGTGGGAGAAGGTTTTTTGGAGTTTTAATTCCTGCAAGAAACAAATTTTAATGGGCCCAAGAAAAGAAAGCAAATCAAAGCATGGGTAATAGCGTGCGAGAAACGCAGCTCACCAGTAGGTGCACGCGCCAACTAGCGTGTCTCTTGATCTGGGCGCCTGTTGCTACGGCGTCAGATCTGCGTTTCTTTATTTTTTTCCCTTTTTTTAAATTTTTTTTATCTCTTTCTCATCTCATATTCTTTTTAATAATCACACTTACAAAAACTTCTCAAAAACAACAACAAAAAAACCCATAGATAAGGATGCTATAAGGATTGCTCCGGAAACACTAATGTTGGTAGTGGTGGTGGGCCCACTGTTTACATTATTAAAAAGGAAAAAAAATAACTAAATAAATTCTCAAACGAAAAGTTGAGGTTTAGTTTTTTTTTTTTAAAAAAAAAAAACTTTAAATACATTTTGAGGGGTTTTTTTTTTTAAATTTAGGGTATTGTTTATATTTTTTTAATTTAATTTTTAAAATTTGACCAAAGAATTCCGAGTTGTATTTTAAAAATTTATAATTGTATTAATCGTTGGTATATTTAGACGATTTCAAGTAAAAAATTGTAATATTTTGATTTAAAATCAAAATTTGAAATTACCTTTGAATCTCCATATTTTTTGTCTAAGTCCCTAAATCAATAAAGGTGTTCATCGGCCACGGCATTCAGTGATGAAGGAGTTCGGCGACCAATAGTGAAAGTAGAGGGAGTTCAGTGGTTTCGGACCAAATCGTGAGCAACGGTCAGTGTTGCGTACAAACGCTATGTAAAAGAAGAAATAAAGAGATGTGGCCTTTAGTATTTTATAATACGAAAAACAAAAGAGGAGTTCAACAGTTCCGATTTTTAGATTTAAGTGGCCCTTTTTGGTAAATAAATGAGGTTCTAGGCAATCTACTTTAATAGTGTAATCTCATCCGTTGTCGCTCCGGTATGATGTTGATCACTCTTTTGAACTTTTAAAGCTACATATCTTTACTCTCCACAGAAATAGAATAAATAATTAGCTTTAGAACACCTTAATTTGAGACATAACAATAAGGCACAAATCCATCCCACCCTCTCCTCTTATCAATTATCACACACAGACATATTGGACTCACAGCTATGAAAATAAATGAATGAAACAGTACATTTTGCTCATCTCTACTCATAATTTGACACCAAGACAGATATATATCTATGGAACTCCAAATGTCCAAAACACAGTAGCATAGAACTCCACCACGCAATACATTTGGATACAGACATTAATACAAACACATAGAATGCATTAAATACATGTGCATTTAGGTGCATATATACAGTTTTCAAGTGTGACATATTTCTGGGTGACTCGCAGCTCGCCCTTGCCGCGCCCGCCTCCGCGCCTCACCCTCATTTCCTGAACCTGCCGACCTGACCTACTGCTCAGTTGCTCTCGCCTCTCGCCGAATCGCTCAGCTGACGCCTACTACTCGTGCCTCGCCCTCGTTTCCTGCCATGCCAGACGAAGAAACAGGAGATGAGGAGAAGATTAGATGAAAACCTAAAATCCAGCCCAAAATCCTTGCAAATAGAAAAACTAAATATTGGACCCCAAAATATTTTAGGCCCTGTGTTATTAGGCAGCTTGCACAACCCAAAATTTGGAGTTGTATGCAAGATCTAATTAATAAGAAATCAAGTAAAAATGAGTAGGGTAATTTTCATAAATGTTATAAATTTTTAAAATGAGCGGGGTCATTTTATAAATATTACAAAGTTTTGTTTATTTTTAACCGTTAAATCTACTAGATAAATGGTTTGGATTTGTCCGCACGTTCTCATAGGGGGCATGGTTCGCACATGGTTATGCGCGCGCGCGCGCGCACACACACACACATATATAAGATCATGTGAAATTAGTTCCTTAGGTGAAAAATGCGAAAAAATTTAGACCATTAGATTTAATTAGGATGGTTGATCTTAGCCCTTGGATTCAAATTTCGCGCAAAGAGATATATGTGTATTATTTTAATGTTTGATGGCAAAATTATCAACACGAACCTTCTTGTGAAGCTTTTTGCATAGTCTCTTGAGCATGTAACTCTCCGGCGAAGACGACAAAGGCTTTTCTTAAGCGAGCAACTCTCACGCGAAGACGACGAAGAGGACAAAGCTTTGAAAGAACCTACTACTGTAACACCCCCAATTTCTAATACAAGATTAAACATAAATAAACAATCTTTCTTACTAATTATTCTAAAAATATACGCGGGAGCAAAATTAAATCTTAAATTATGGGGTGTCACGCCACGCTTGGGCTATCAACCAAGCCCAAACGCACAGGCTAACGGGGTTTGACGGGTGATAGTTTTGCGTAGTGGTTGAGGTGTCAAAAGATGTGTGAATGTGTGTAAGGATAAAACGAAGAGTCTGTGACTCCCCGAGTGTCAGTCTCGAAGGAAGGACGTGGAGGTGTGTCAAGTGTTTGTGTGTGCAATTGATTGAGTCATGTGATAGATTTGAGTGTGGTTGTGGGCATGGTGATAGAGATTTAAAGGTGCAGAGGTTCATAAAGTTGTGTAAAGTGAAGGTAAAACAAATATGAGTAAATAAATGTAAGAAAGTAAGGGATTGGATAGTGTTCATCTATGTTGCATCCTAGTGTGTCTAAAGCAATGAGTAAATTTCGAAAGAACTGGACTATTATCATGATTTTGAGATCCTGGTGGTCAGGCATGGTTGTGACCTTCATTTCCCATGCATTTGGTAGTCCGCATAGAACTTTGAGGATGATATTCTTTTGACTAATATATCGACCAAAGTCAACTATTTTGCTCAATAGCTTCATAAACACGGTCTCCATCTCTATGATATTCTCTCCGCTAGCCATCTTGAAGTCCTCAAACTTCTTCATAGATATTGTTAGCTTGTTTTCCTTCTCCTATTCATCTCCCTCAGCAATTTGCAGTAGAATCTCTCATATTTGCATGTCAAATTGACATTTGTGAATTCTTGAGAAAATTGCATTATTGACTGACTTGAAGAAGATATCTTTTGTGATGTTGTCAAGGTTGTTCCTCTTCCAGTCTGATAAGTGTATATTTGATCATATTTAATCCCCATATTTAAGCTTATTTTCCACTAGATAATATAATTGGTGATCAATATAACTTTGATTTTCTTTACTTTGGTTAATATTTGCAAAATATATTTTAATTGAGGTAAAGTTAAGAAAATTAGGTTATATTGCATTTAATTGGATGATTTAGAGAAAACCTAACTTTAATTTGTAATTTTCATCTTTAATGAATCATCCTAATGTTTTTAATTGCTAGTGGAAATGTTAGGAAAATCATGAAGATATGGAGGATGATGAAGGGACAAGAACAAATGGATGATGATGAATTAAAGTGGAAGACAAAAGCAAAGAAGATTAGGTCCATTTTCATCATTTAAATCAGGCAATAATGGAGTCAAAGAGTGATATTTTCAATGGTTTAATCACAAGGACAAACCAAGGCAAAAGTGGAACAAAAGAACAATAAGCTGAAATGTTCGCACAATTTGTCCACTGTTCGGTAAGGTGATCATATCTCAGCCTAGGAATGTCCAAATAAAGTGATATTTATACCGTTGGAAAGAAGACTTCAAGGGCTATAACTTTGATAGAGATACAAATTTCGTAATTCGGAGCGGAAAACAGTCAAATACAGCCTGGAAGTTGAAGCTTCGTCACAGTGGCGTCATGCTTGCGAAAAATCCATCTTTGCTTAATTTGTTGCTCAATTACATCATGGCTTACGAATTTTTCCAATTATTTGCTCCCTTTGCTGCCTATATAAGGCCCTCTCCACTCCCAAATGAAGAACAAGAAGCTTAGCAAGATGTAGAATAGAGCAAACACTTGTTTTTCTTTACTTTCTTTTTCTTTGTTTTGTATTTTTCTTCCTATTTAGATTATGCAAGTTTATTTTTCTTATGCTTTATGTTATTTACATTTCTTCTTCTTTTAATTTATTTTCACTATGCTTATTTAGTTTAGTTTGGGTTTAAGGTAGGAATTTATTATTTATCTTGATGCTACCTTGCTTTTAATTTCATAAGGGGTTGATAGGGATAAAATCTCGGTCTACCTATCCCGACCTCCCGGGCTCTGTGCCCAGTTAGGGACTGACCAGACCCTCCGAATCTTCCTCTCGATCTGACTAGGCCGGGCATCCTTGCGCTCCGTGCTGTAGTAGGGGCCTTTGCGGAGGTTCGAACCAGAGACCCCACACCCGCGCTCCTATCCGCTGCCATGTTGGACCGACAAAGCGACCGGTGCATGACCGCCACGCGTCCTACATGCCGCCAGACTGGAAGCCTTACCGGAGCCACTATAAAAGGCGCATTTAATGCGGTAGAGAGGACTTTTGGCTATTTCTTCTAATACAGTAGCTAAAGAGACCGGGAACCTCTGACCCACTTCTAATACAGTAGCTAAAGAGACCGGGAACCTCTGACCCACTGTTAATACAGTAGCTAAAGAGACCGGGAACCTCTGACCCACTGTCACGTAGCTCGGTCAAGAGACCGGGAACCTCTGACCCACTGTCACGTAGCTCGGTCGACGACGCTTCCCAATGACCGTTTGGTCTCAAATTTAACAACCCCGGTCAATAGGTCCGAGATCTCTTCGATCTCCCCGCGGGTGAGAAGGCTAGTATGCCGCCGCAGGCTGCTGCTTTCCAGGCGGATCCGGCTAGCATCCGCGGGAGGTGTAGAATCGACCGGCAGACCGGCAAACCAGTCCCTACCATGAGCTGTAGGGACGGGTTTCCCTCGACCCGAGGGTCCCGCTTCTGTGGCGAGGGGCTCAACGGCGGGTCGGGAGTCCGCTTCATCATCCCCGGACTCCGGTCGATTATGGGGCCGGGCTAAGCCCTCGTTCTCTCTAGAGTAGGTGTCTATGGCGTTGATCACGGAGTCGTAGGTTGAGACCGTGAAGGATCCGACCTCGACCGAGCCACCATAACTGTGAATGGATAGGTTCTGGCTATCCGATCCGCTCATGGCTGTACCTAGCAAGAACAGGGAGGTGTCTTACTAAGGGCAGCCCGGGACCCGAAATCATAAACCAAAAGCAATGAAAGTGAACGAGGAAGTTACCTGTTCAAGAAGGCTTAAATGCTTGATGTAGTCGGCAGAAGAGGGCTCGGGAAGCTCTGAATCAGACTTTTTCGTGAAAGTCAGAAAGGGCGTGCGAATCCCGTCTTTATAGAGGGGAGAACAAGGGGCCGCCAGTTCGGTTCCCACGACGTAGGCCTAGCCTAGGCCCAAGTTCCGAGGTCCACGGGAACGCGACGCGTGGGCGTTAGGGCTGACGACTCTTGCTGACGTCGCCTCCCATTCCTGCTCCTCGGTTGAACGGGAATGACACAACCCGGGACCGTTCGTACAGCTCGGACTTCTCTCCCCGGTGGTCGTAAAAGACCAGGCTGGGGGGCTAGATGATAGGGGTAAAATCTCGGTCTATGTATCCCGACCTCCCGGGCTGTGTGCCCAGTTAGGGACTGACCAGACCCTCCGAATCTTCCTCCCGATCTGACTAGGCCGGGCATCCTTGCGCTCCGTGCTGTAGTAGGGGCATTTGCGGAGGTTCGAACTAGAGACCCCGCACCCGCGCTCCTATCCGCTGCCATGTTGGACCGACAAAGCGACCGGTGCATGACCGCCACGCGTTCTACATGCCGCTAGACCGGAAGCCTTACCGGAGCCACTATAAAAGGCGCATTTAATGCGGTAGAGAGGACTTTTGGCTATTTCTTCTAATATAGTAGCTAAAGAGACCGGGAACCTCTGACCCACTGTCACGTAGCTCGGTCTCGCTTAGGGTATTCTTCCTTGTATTCGACCCGGTATAAATACAGTATCTTGTTCCGTATTTTGCTGTATCAGGGGTAAAATTATAACCTTGGATCATAAGCTTGTTCAAGAGGCTTTGTTTGTAACTTGTTAGTAATTACTAGCTATTTTTATTGGCAAGTAATTGGAGAGTATTTGCTACAACGAAAGTTGGGTAAAAACTCAAGCCACCTCTTGTACAACCCAATTATCTCGCTACGAGAGTATGGGATGAATTGGGGGGCTTAATATACTTTGTGTACTTCAAGAGCTTGAGGTTGATACGTCACGAAAGTGGGGCAACCCTTGCTCTAATTCAAGATACAGTAGGATCTTGAATTCTTACGTGTATGTCCTCTTGATCCATGATTATTGTTCTCCCTAATCATAAGATACTAAAGCATCTTGATAGTAATAATTCCTAGCTTAAATCCTATCTTTTCTTATTGTATTTATTTCCTATTTTTAGTTTGTCAATTTATCAATTTATGTTTATGATTGTGCTTGGATTCTCGTTAGTGGGTTAAAAGGCTCTAAAGTAAATAATTGCACAACTACGTGCCATAAACGCCAATCCTCAGTGGAACGACAAAACAAAACCCGACTATATCATTATTTTCGACAGCGATAAAAAATTGGCGCCGTTGCCGGGGATTGGCTTATCTGGTGGTATTGTGTGATTATTTAATTTTTAGGAGTTAAAAAACCCTGAGGAGATCAAGCTTTTATTTTTCTTTTGTGTGTGTTTGTGTGTGAGTCAAGCTAAAAACGTTAAATTTAGCGCTTCTTGGGAGGCACCCCATGTTATCTTTAATTTTCATGCATTTTTAATTTTTGCATTTTATTTTTGTGTGAATAAATGCTACGGTTCTATATCTAATGATCTTTCAAAGTTTTTATCTCTTTGATTTTTGTAGGAGAGCACCAAGGAAAATGTTTCAAATTGCGGAGACTTCATGATGACTCTTGATGGCCACAAGAGATTTATTAAGGAGTTTTCCTTATCTTTTATTACTCCTTGAAATTATCCATATTCTTCATAATCTCCAAGAATTTGATTACTTATTTATTTTATTTTAGCAAGTTTAAAAATAATTGTGCTCAACTTTAGTGCCAATTGAATTGGCTTTTACCTTTAAAAAGAAAATATGTTGAGAAGTTGATAATTACTACCTTGAGAGTTTAGAACACTCTTTAGCATATACCTCATGCATGAGATTTTGGATAATTAAGGCAATAGTTACACCTCTATTCAATAAATATTTCACTCCATTTACCTTTAGGTGTAACCTGCTTGTTGAGCCTAGCCTTGTTCTTTTAAAGTTAACTATTTTAACTGGCTCTATATAAAACCTTCATTTCTCCCGACTCTAGTGTGCAAAAAATCCTTGGTTTGCCTGGTTTGATTGGTTGATAGTCCAAAAACAAATAAACATGTGGCATAAGGCAAAATGTGAGTTTTGTGAGGTTTACTTTAATCCCCTCCCTGTTATGAAAGAGGCAATTTGTGGGTTTGTAAGAATGCGAAAGAGATAATTTTAAAAAGCTGAAAAAGTCTTAGCAACCCCCAGAAATACTGCTGAGGTAAAATTAGAAAGGGTGAGACCAACTTCGTAGGAGCTGAGAATTGAATCAATTACACATCCGAAATCAAATGCTGTCAAACTGACAAAGAAATACTCAATTCTCTAAGGTGGAGCTCTAGAAGTTGCAAAAAAGTTAAGAGTGGAAATAGCCTTACAAAATTGTGTGAATGAGAGACTTATGTCACAATTGAAATACAAGGGGACTTGGGAATGAAGGAATGTTTGGATGGTAAGGATTTGTGCATCACTTTAGTCTTGCTAAATTATCCTCTCTGAATTTGTCTCATGCCTAAGATGTGCGGTAAGGAACCTTCAATAAAAAAAAAAAAAAAATCCATGTGTAAGTGTTACCTTGAAAGATTATATCAACTTCTCCATAGCTTTCTTTTAAAAGATGAAAGGGAATTCATTTGACTCTTTTGTTGAACATTCTTACTTCTTTATTTGCTTTAGTAAAATTTTGAGGTGGTCATTTGCTTGTCTTGAATTTAATATGCTTTGATATATTTCCTTTGCTTGAGGACAAGCAAACGTTTAAGTGTGTGGGAGTTGATAAGTGTATATTTGATCATATTTAATCGCCATATTTAAGATTATTTTCCACTAGATAATATAATTGGTGATCAATATAACTTTGATTTTCTTTACTTTGGTTAATATTTGCAAAATATATTTTAATTGAGGTAAAGTTAAGAAAATTAGGTTATATTGCATTTAATTGGATGATTTAGAGAAAACCTAACTTTAATTTGTAATTTTCATCTTTAATGAATCATCCTAATGTTTTTAATTGCTAGTGGAAATGTTAGGAAAATCATGAAGATATGGAGGATGATGAAGGGACAAGAACAAATGGATGATGATGAATTAAAGTGGAAGACAAAAGCAAAGAAGATTAGGTCCATTTTCATCATTTAAATCAGGCAATAATGGAGTCAAAGAGTGATATTTTCAATGGTTTAATCACAAGGACAAACCAAGGCAAAAGTGGAACAAAAGAACAATAAGCTGAAATGTTCGCACAATTTGTCCACTGTTCGGTAAGGTGATCATATCTCAGCCTAGGAATGTCCAAATAAAGTGATATTTATACCGTTGGAAAGAAGACTTCAAGGGCTACAATTTTAATAGAGATACAAATTTCGTAATTTGAAGCGGAAAACAGTCAAATACAGCCTGGAAGTTGAAGCTTCGTCACAGTGGCGTCATGCTTGTAATTGAGCAACAAGTGAAGCAAAGATGGATTTTTCCGCAAGCATGACGCCACTGTGACGAAGCTTTAACTTTCAGGCTGTATTTGACTGTTTTCCGCTCCGAATTACGAAATTTGTATCTCTATCAAAGTTGTAGCCCTTGAAGCCTTCTTTTCAACGGTTTAAATATCACTTTATTTGGACATTCCTAAGCTGAGATATGATCACATTACCGAACAGTGGACAAATTGTGCGAACATTTCAGCTTATTGTTCTTTTGTTCTACTTTTGCCTTGGTTTGTCCTTGTGATTAAACCATTGAAAATATCACTCTTTGACTCCATTATTGCCTGATTTAAATGATGAAAATGGACCTAATCTTCTTTGCTTTTGTCTTCCACTTTAATTCATCATCATCCATTTGTTCTTGTCCCTTCATCATCCTCACTACTACAGAAATCACATACAACGTTGGCTAATTAACGTCGGCTAAGTAATTAGCCGACGTTATATGTTACGTAAAACCTTTAACGTTGGTTTTCAAGACATAACCGACGTGTAAAGTCTCAACCTAATACTACTACGCGATACGACGTCGGCTAGCTGGGTTGCCGACGTCGTATTGCAATTTTACACCGGCGACGGGTGATACGACGACGGCTACATCTTTAGCCGTCGTCATATCACCAAACGGACTACGCCCGTGCACAATACGACGTCGGCTAGGAAGTTAGCCGACGTCGTATTGCGCCGGATTGACTTATAACGTCGGTTATTTAAAATAACCGACGTGGAAGGGTTTAATAAATCCAACCCGTCGCCCCCAAATTAACATTCGGACGTTCAATCCCTAATAAACCAAAACCAAATTAACATTCGGACGTAGGTCCAAGCCGTCGCCCCCCATCCCTAATCCAAGCCGTCGCCTCCCATCCCCGTCGTCGACCGCCGTCGCCCACCCATCCTCGCAAAGCGCCTCCGCCGCTGCAAGCCGTCGGAGTCGTGAAGCAGTCCCGCCGAACCGCAGCCACTGAACCACGCCCGCCGAACCGCAGCCGCGAAGCACTCCCGTCGAACCGCACCGCGAAGCACTCCCGCCGAGCTCGAAGGCGCGCCGCCGCACCGCCGTGGGAGATCGGCCGTCACTTGAAGGCGCGCCGCCGCAGCCGAACCTCCGCACCGCTGCACGCTGGAGCTCCGCCGCTGATCAGCCTTCACGGTAAGGGTTTTTTTTTAATATAATTTTTGAATTATTTTATTTAAAAATATCATTGAGGATGTCACACTTTATTCATTAGCAAGCAGATGCCTCCAACATTAATGTTTATGGATTTTTTTAATGATATTTGCTTGTTAGCTAAATTGTTCACTAGATTATGTTTGCTTGTTAGCTAAATTGTTCACAACATTAATGTTTATGGATTAATGTTTGCTTGTTTGCTAAATTAAATAAGAATAGTTAAATTATTCATTAATATATTTCTTCTTTGTGTTGGGTTTCAAGGAAAAAAAGTTAAATTAATCTTGAATCACAATGAACCAATATCATTAAGGAGTATTATATGTCTTAAATTTTACACATTATAAAATTATAAAATCATTAAAGTATTTAGTTTCTCCTTTAATTTCCTAGAACATTACTTTATACTACATTACAAATAGTTGTAGTTATGATCAAATCACCCTTTCCATTATAGGTGATTAGTTTGATTCGAGGTTTAGCTTATCGACGTGGACAAAGCTTTGGTGAGGTAAGATCTTTATTCATTTATTTTTCTACGAACTTTCGGCTTTCTTGTATGCATCCGGTGATTAGCCACACCGTGGTCTGTGCTTATTTATGTTTTCGGCTTTCTCGTATGCATCCGGTGATTAGCCACACCGTGGTCTGTGNGCCTTCTTTTCAACGGTTTAAATATCACTTTATTTGGACATTCCTAAGCTGAGATATGATCACATTACCGAACAGTGGACAAATTGTGCGAACATTTCAGCTTATTGTTCTTTTGTTCTACTTTTGCCTTGGTTTGTCCTTGTGATTAAACCATTGAAAATATCACTCTTTGACTCCATTATTGCCTGATTTAAATGATGAAAATGGACCTAATCTTCTTTGCTTTTGTCTTCCACTTTAATTCATCATCATCCATTTGTTCTTGTCCCTTCATCATCCTCACTACTACAGAAATCACATACAACGTTGGCTAATTAACGTCGGCTAAGTAATTAGCCGACGTTATATGTTACGTAAAACCTTTAACGTTGGTTTTCAAGACATAACCGACGTGTAAAGTCTCAACCTAATACTACTACGCGATACGACGTCGGCTAGCTGGGTTGCCGACGTCGTATTGCAATTTTACACCGGCGACGGGTGATACGACGACGGCTACATCTTTAGCCGTCGTCATATCACCAAACGGACTACGCCCGTGCACAATACGACGTCGGCTAGGAAGTTAGCCGACGTCGTATTGCGCCGGATTGACTTATAACGTCGGTTATTTAAAATAACCGACGTGGAAGGGTTTAATAAATCCAACCCGTCGCCCCCAAATTAACATTCGGACGTTCAATCCCTAATAAACCAAAACCAAATTAACATTCGGACGTAGGTCCAAGCCGTCGCCCCCCATCCCTAATCCAAGCCGTCGCCTCCCATCCCCGTCGTCGACCGCCGTCGCCCACCCATCCTCGCAAAGCGCCTCCGCCGCTGCAAGCCGTCGGAGTCGTGAAGCAGTCCCGCCGAACCGCAGCCACTGAACCACGCCCGCCGAACCGCAGCCGCGAAGCACTCCCGTCGAACCGCACCGCGAAGCACTCCCGCCGAGCTCGAAGGCGCGCCGCCGCACCGCCGTGGGAGATCGGCCGTCACTTGAAGGCGCGCCGCCGCAGCCGAACCTCCGCACCGCTGCACGCTGGAGCTCCGCCGCTGATCAGCCTTCACGGTAAGGGTTTTTTTTTAATATAATTTTTGAATTATTTTATTTAAAAATATCATTGAGGATGTCACACTTTATTCATTAGCAAGCAGATGCCTCCAACATTAATGTTTATGGATTTTTTTAATGATATTTGCTTGTTAGCTAAATTGTTCACTAGATTATGTTTGCTTGTTAGCTAAATTGTTCACAACATTAATGTTTATGGATTAATGTTTGCTTGTTTGCTAAATTAAATAAGAATAGTTAAATTATTCATTAATATATTTCTTCTTTGTGTTGGGTTTCAAGGAAAAAAAGTTAAATTAATCTTGAATCACAATGAACCAATATCATTAAGGAGTATTATATGTCTTAAATTTTACACATTATAAAATTATAAAATCATTAAAGTATTTAGTTTCTCCTTTAATTTCCTAGAACATTACTTTATACTACATTACAAATAGTTGTAGTTATGATCAAATCACCCTTTCCATTATAGGTGATTAGTTTGATTCGAGGTTTAGCTTATCGACGTGGACAAAGCTTTGGTGAGGTAAGATCTTTATTCATTTATTTTTCTACGAACTTTCGGCTTTCTTGTATGCATCCGGTGATTAGCCACACCGTGGTCTGTGCTTATTTATGTTTTCGACTTTTTCGTATGTATCCGGTGATTAGCCACACCGTGGTCTGTGCTTATTTATGTTTTCGGCTTTCTCTTATGCAACCGATGATTAGCCATNGTTGAGAACGAAGCAAATGAAGATGATGAGTCTGAAGATCGGTTGGATGAAATGTTTCGCAATGTTGGAGAAGAGTTCACCGATCGATCAAATGAGTTAGATGAATTATTAAGTGATTCAAAACAACCTTTATGGCCAGGGTGTAGTAAATATACTCGGTTATCTGTTGTTCTGAAATTATTCAATTTAAAAGCTGGAAATGGATGGAGCGACAAGAGTTTTACAGCTTTACTTGGGTTATTACAAGATATGCTTCCAGAAGATAATGAACTTCCAAAGAATACATATGATGCCAAGAAAATTCTGTGTCCCATGGGTATGGTGTATGAAAAGATACATGCTTGTCCTAATGATTGCATATTGTTTAGGAATGATTATAAAGAATTGCATGCATGTCCAATCTGTGGGGCATCTCGGTACAAACCAAGAGAGCATGTTGTTGGTACGGCAAGTTTAAAAGGGCCACCAGCTAAAGTTTTGTGGTATATCCCAATTGTTCCAAGATTTAAGCGTTTGTTTTCAAATCCAAGTGACGCGAAAAACTTAACATGGCATGTAGATAAAAGAATATCTGATGGAAAGCTTCGTCACCCTGCTGATTCTCCTCAATGGAAAACTTTTGATAATGCTTTTCCTGAATTTAGCCATGAGTCTAGAAATCTTAGACTTGGACTTTGTACTGATGGAATAAACCCTCACGGAAACCTAAGTAGTAAGCATAGCTCGTGGCTAGTAATGTTGGTGATTTATAATCTACCTCCTTGGTTGTGTATGAAACGCAAATATATATTATTGTGTTTGATGATATCTGGTCCAAAACAACCAGGTAATGACATAGATGTCTTTTTGGCCCCTTTGGTTGAAGATTTGAAAAAATTGTGGGATGAAGGTGTGATAGTGTTTGATGCATACCGGAAAGAGAATTTTAAGTTGCAAGCTATGCTTTTCTGCACAATCAATGACTTTCTAGCTTATGGAAACCTGTCTGGGTATAGTGTCAAAGGACATAAGGCATGCCCTATTTGTGAAGAGAATACATGCTATGATCAACTTGTTCATGGTAGAAAGACAGTTTACATGGGTCACCGGAGGTTTCTTGATAGATTTCACCCTTATAGGAGATTAAAAAAGGCTTTCAATGGGCAACAAGACTATACAAATGCTCCACAACCACTGACTGGGATTGAAGTTTATGAACGTGTGCAAGGTATAAATGTTACGTTTGGTAAGACTCAAAAGCTAATATCTCAAGAGGTAAGAGGTCAAAAACTAATGTTGAGATACGTTCAAATGAAAAGAGTCCATGGAAAAAAAAATCTATATTCTTTGATCTTCCATATTGGAAGGCATTAGATGTGAGGCATAGTATTAATGTGATGCATGTGGAGAAAAATGTATGTGATAGTATTGTTGGAACTCTTTTAGACATAAAGGGTAAGACTAAAGATGGACTCAATGCTAGATTGGACTTGATTGAAATGAACATACGAGCTACATTAGCTCCACGCCAAGGGGATAAGAAGACATATTTGCCTCCAGCTGCTCATACTTCTTTATCAAGAAAGGAGAAAACAAGTTTTTGTGAGTGTTTACGTGGAATGAAGGTACCACAATGGTATTCATCAAATATCAGAACACTTGTGAATATGCAAGATTTAAAATTGGTGGGATTGAAATCTCATGATTGTCATGCCTTAATGCAACAACTATTGCCAGTGGCTGTTAGAGGTATATTGCCTAAAAAGTTTAGATATACTATTATACGGCTTTGTTTCTTTTTCAATGCTATTNGTTGAGAACGAAGCAAATGAAGATGATGAGTCTGAAGATCGGTTGGATGAAATGTTTCGCAATGTTGGAGAAGAGTTCACCGATCGATCAAATGAGTTAGATGAATTATTAAGTGATTCAAAACAACCTTTATGGCCAGGGTGTAGTAAATATACTCGGTTATCTGTTGTTCTGAAATTATTCAATTTAAAAGCTGGAAATGGATGGAGCGACAAGAGTTTTACAGCTTTACTTGGGTTATTACAAGATATGCTTCCAGAAGATAATGAACTTCCAAAGAATACATATGATGCCAAGAAAATTCTGTGTCCCATGGGTATGGTGTATGAAAAGATACATGCTTGTCCTAATGATTGCATATTGTTTAGGAATGATTATAAAGAATTGCATGCATGTCCAATCTGTGGGGCATCTCGGTACAAACCAAGAGAGCATGTTGTTGGTACGGCAAGTTTAAAAGGGCCACCAGCTAAAGTTTTGTGGTATATCCCAATTGTTCCAAGATTTAAGCGTTTGTTTTCAAATCCAAGTGACGCGAAAAACTTAACATGGCATGTAGATAAAAGAATATCTGATGGAAAGCTTCGTCACCCTGCTGATTCTCCTCAATGGAAAACTTTTGATAATGCTTTTCCTGAATTTAGCCATGAGTCTAGAAATCTTAGACTTGGACTTTGTACTGATGGAATAAACCCTCACGGAAACCTAAGTAGTAAGCATAGCTCGTGGCTAGTAATGTTGGTGATTTATAATCTACCTCCTTGGTTGTGTATGAAACGCAAATATATATTATTGTGTTTGATGATATCTGGTCCAAAACAACCAGGTAATGACATAGATGTCTTTTTGGCCCCTTTGGTTGAAGATTTGAAAAAATTGTGGGATGAAGGTGTGATAGTGTTTGATGCATACCGGAAAGAGAATTTTAAGTTGCAAGCTATGCTTTTCTGCACAATCAATGACTTTCTAGCTTATGGAAACCTGTCTGGGTATAGTGTCAAAGGACATAAGGCATGCCCTATTTGTGAAGAGAATACATGCTATGATCAACTTGTTCATGGTAGAAAGACAGTTTACATGGGTCACCGGAGGTTTCTTGATAGATTTCACCCTTATAGGAGATTAAAAAAGGCTTTCAATGGGCAACAAGACTATACAAATGCTCCACAACCACTGACTGGGATTGAAGTTTATGAACGTGTGCAAGGTATAAATGTTACGTTTGGTAAGACTCAAAAGCTAATATCTCAAGAGGTAAGAGGTCAAAAACTAATGTTGAGATACGTTCAAATGAAAAGAGTCCATGGAAAAAAAAATCTATATTCTTTGATCTTCCATATTGGAAGGCATTAGATGTGAGGCATAGTATTAATGTGATGCATGTGGAGAAAAATGTATGTGATAGTATTGTTGGAACTCTTTTAGACATAAAGGGTAAGACTAAAGATGGACTCAATGCTAGATTGGACTTGATTGAAATGAACATACGAGCTACATTAGCTCCACGCCAAGGGGATAAGAAGACATATTTGCCTCCAGCTGCTCATACTTCTTTATCAAGAAAGGAGAAAACAAGTTTTTGTGAGTGTTTACGTGGAATGAAGGTACCACAATGGTATTCATCAAATATCAGAACACTTGTGAATATGCAAGATTTAAAATTGGTGGGATTGAAATCTCATGATTGTCATGCCTTAATGCAACAACTATTGCCAGTGGCTGTTAGAGGTATATTGCCTAAAAAGTTTAGATATACTATTATACGGCTTTGTTTCTTTTTCAATGCTATTTGTGGAAAAGTTATTGATCCAGACAAATTAGATGAATTGGAAAATGGTATTACTGTTACATTGTGTCAGCTAGAGATGTACTTTCCATCTTCATTTTTTGATATCATGATTCATTTGGTTGTACATTTTGTGAGAGAGATAAGACAGTGCGGCCCTGCCTATTTGAGGTGGATGTATCCATTTGAACGATACATGAAAGTGTTAAAAGGTTATGTGAGGAACCGATATAGACTAGAAGCCTCTATTGTTGAAAGCTATATTGCTGAGGAGGTTACTGAATTTTGTACTGAATACTTGGCGGGGGTAGAAGCTATTGGTGTTTCTAAGTATCGACATGAAGGAAGAATTGCTGGGAAAGGTACTCGAGGAACCAATGTGCAAGATATGCCTCGTAAAGATGTTGAGCAAGCGCATTTGTACATCTTGCACAATACAAGTGAAGTTGAGCCATATTTAGATGAACATAAGGCCTTGATTAAAGAGCAAAATCCAAGAAGGACAGACATGTGTATTGTGAGCGAACATAATCGTAATTTTATTAGTTGGTTCAAAAGTAAAGTTCTTAAAGATAAAAATGTTTCTAAAACTGTACGATGGTTAGCTCATGAGCCTGGTATGCAAGTCATATGTTATACTGGATATGATATTAATGGGTTTTTTTTTAATACAAAAGAGCAAGATGATATGAGTACTATGCAAAACAGTGGAGTTTCTTTAGTTGCAAATTCAATGCATTTCAGTAGTTCGAAAGATAAAAATCCTGTGACTGCAGAGTTGTCATATTATGGTGTGATTGAAGAGATATGGGAGGTTGATTATGTTCAGTTTAGGGTGCCGATGTTCCGATGTAAATGGGTAGATAGTAAACACGGTGTGAAAGCTGATGAGTTAGGATTTACACTTGTAGATCTGAACAGAGAAGGTCACAAAAATGAGCAATTCATTTTGGCATCCCAAGCAAAACAAGTATTTTATGTTACTGATCCTTGTGATAAAAAATGGTCAATTGTCCTTCATGGAAAGAAACAAATTACTGGTGATTTGAATGAAGATGTTAGTTTTGATATTGAGGAAATCCCACCATATTTTTAAAGTTTATTGCCAGTCATTGTGGATAATGAGATAGATGAAGTGCATGCATCACGGGATGATCATCATGAAGGGATATGGGAGCATTGATATTACTTGTAATGCTTTTAACTTGTTCTTGTGTTTACACTATCTAAATATTTATATTTATGCATACTATTTTGTGGTGTCATTTACTAATAATTTCTTTGGTAAACAGACATATGGATTCATCAGATGATCCCACTAATGATAGTACCACCCAAGATACTAATACCGCTGCTAAGAAAAAGAGGGGTGCCACTCGACTGAATAAATGGAAATGCAAGAGGAGTTTTCTAAACAACTTCAAGCAAGCATGGATGAGTTGAGGAAACAATTTGGTTTGATGCAGACTCCCATTTGTCAACCTGCACAATCAAGGCGGGAGGATAACATATATGTCGACCCACAATCTCATCACAGTGACAAAGCTAGTTCTCCAGACCCTTTTGCTCATTTACCGGCTGTAAGTAATCATTTATAGTTAATCTTATTATTATATGTTAAAACACAGTTTTGCTGATTTTTAAATATGAAATCATGTAGGTAGGAGCACGATGCCAATTGTATTTGGAAGATCCCGTTAGACGTGCAATGGCATTTGGGATAGCTTACAAGGGTGAAACGGTTCACGGGGTAGAATTAAATGCAGATCAAGTGAAAGTAAGTGTGGATAAAGTTATTGATCCAAGAGCTCCTGTACCATTCCCTACCGATGAGGTTCAGCTAGTAGGAGCTGCAATGCATCAATTTGTTATTTGGTCAAAGAAGTTGGTAGAGTTATGCACTCAAGCTGATGAGATATGCGTTCTCAAAACTTTTGGTTCTTAAAAAGTATTTAATTTACTCTTTAAAAATAGTAATTGTTATTACTTATATTGAACAGTTAAAAAAGAATGTCCAAAATGACGATTGAATTCGCTGTGCAACAACCTAATGTTGATATGATTATAGTTGATCCGACTTCTTTGAGTCCTTTATGTCAAAAGGCATATAAAGTTGCTCGAAAACTAGAACAAAATCTTGTGGTGCAAATTGTTAGGAACATCATGTAATAGGTTTTGATGATACCAACTGTTAAGTAGAAATCCCCGAGTCTCGACGCATAGGCAAAACGCTATAAGTTCGACAAGTAAACCAAGAGCGAAAATACAACCGAGTAACTTTGAGCTCAACTCGGAAAATATTTAAGCTTGAGGTAAATTTGTTTGAACATCTTAGAAGTCTCGTGTGTTGTAATCATATAGACAGATCAGAAGAAGGCATGGGACAACACTGGAGGAATAAGGGTCTGCGAGACATCAACTAAGTCTCGAGACATAAGCAGAGTTCGAGAGGTAGGACCTCTCGATACAGTTATCCAGTTCGAGACATAAACAGAGTTCGAGAGATAGACCTCTCGATATTTGAGTTCGAGACATCAAGCAATCAAGATATCAACCTTGGTCTCGATACACTAACAACTCTCCAATAAAGCTGAATGACGGCCTTACTTAAAGTGTGGAGAAGAAGAATATCATGGAGATGGAACAATGAAGAGGTGCCGAACGTGAAGATTTCAAAATGGGCGGAAATGGATGACACGTCAGATTTCCACCACAAACGGTCAAAAGGTGCACCAATGCTGAAGTGATCTGATTCCCTACAAACAAGGAATAATGGGAATATAAAAAGAGTAACTTTTACCAAAAGACGAAAGTGGAGCATGGACTCAAGAAAGTGAACTATGGAATATTCACTACAAGACAAAGAGGTTCAAGTTACAAGATCACCACTCCATGAAATATGCTGAAAATACGCAAGACCCATGATCAGCATGGGAGACAAATTTCAAACGGAATAATTTTCCCTCCAACGGAATTATTCCTCTACTCTCATATATAAGGACGTAAAGACACAGAAAAAAAAAAGTGAAGGAGTTAAAAAAGTTCGGGGAAAACAAGTTCGAAATTCTTAAGAAGTGTCTGTCTAAAACGTTCAAGTGCAAGTGCTTAACTTGGAATATCATCCTGATATTCAAAATAGCGAGAAAACACATCTTAGTGTTTCAAGAGAGTTACAAAGCTTAAACTGTTATACATCCAGAAGGTGACCGAAGCTGCTCTACATCGAAGTTGATTCAACGATAGCTTGTGGTCAGATTGGAGTCTGTTACATTCAACTGTGACAACCAAAAACACCTTGCTTTGGATTAAGCAAGAGAGGTGGAGTAACCTGGCAGCTGTCCGAGTGAAAGAAACCTGAGGCTTGACGCGGGCTTGGTGATCAAAGGTCAAGTGCTCGAGAGGGGGAGTAGCTGGAAGCGGGGAGAAAGACCTTGGAGAGGCGGAGTAACCTGGGAGCTGTCTTGTGAAGATCCTGAGGCTTGACGCGGGCTTGGTGATCAAAGGTCAAGTGCTCGAGAGGTGGAGTAACAAGAAGCGGGGCGAAAAACCTGAGGCTTGAGGCGGGCTTCGTGATCAAAGCTCAAGCGCTCGATATTGTACTAAAAAGGGAAGTTTTTAGTGCAATCCTTCTAGGGAGTTTCTGGAAGAAGAGTGGACGTAGGCGGGTTGGCCGAACCACTTAAAAATCTCTCTTGCATTTACTTACTGTTTTTATCTCTCGCTAACCTCTCGATTGCACTGCATATAAACGCACTTCTCGAACTAACTTAAACTCGTGCTAACTAAAAGGGGATAACATTTCCGCTGCGCATAAAACTTTGTCTTCACCTCGTGAGGTATCGAACCTAAACATCCTAAGCTCAATACACACGAGAGGTTGTAAAGATTTGCAAAATCTTATACAAGTCTATTCACCCCCCCCCCTCTAGACTTGTACCCCATCCCCTTGGGACCAACACAAATGTCTCGTGGTATTGTGGGCGACATTGAATATGATGTATATGTTGAGAAGTTGGAGACCATGCGGTTTTTGAATATGGAGACGTTGGATATTTGTTGTATGCAGTTCTTTATAAGGTATAAGTTCTTTGCTATTATTTGTTTATAATATTTTTCATTTCAATTATTTGATATATATATAATTAATTGGATGTATTTTTGTAATAGGTGTCTGTATAAGGAATTTCATTTGGCATCCAAGACCACGTATGGCTTTATAGATCCATATTACATTCAACCAAAATTGATGACTAAAGCACAACAAACATGGTATATAAATGTCACCATGCAATATGGACAGAAAAAATGTTATTTAGCCTCTTACATTTATAAGTAAGTTTTAATTGATTTAAATAAAATAGCTTAAATACAATGTGCTTTTATTACATATTATATTTACTTACAACTAATAAATTATTTGTTTGTAAGTAAATATAGTTGTATGAAATCTATTGGTTTGATTACATATAGTTGTATGAAATCTATTGTAAGTTTTAATTGCTTTAAATAAAATAGCTTAAATACAATGTTATTTACATATGTTTTCCTTACCAAACATTGGATGTTGATGGCAATTTGTCCACTGTTATATGAAATCTATTGGTTTGATTCCGTTGGACGCGAACCACGTCAGGACATTAAAGACATAGTTGAAACGTCGGTAAACTTATAACTAATTAATACTTATTATACATAAAGTACGGTGCCATATAGTATTTATGTATACATATCTCTTATATTTATTGGTGTATGAAATCAACATTACATTCCAAAGGAAGGAAAACAAATCGTCAACCAAAATGGATTAATTGTTTGGTAAGTATTTTATACATTTGTAAAACTACATATATTTCATAGTTTTTAATTAAATGAATTCTTAATTGTATTATAATTCAAATATATAGTGTGCCAAACAAGTTGGAGCTACCGAATGTGGTTATTATGTGATGAAGTACATGTTTGAAATTCTTTCCAAAGAAGCATACGAAAGAATGGATAAGGCAAGTAATTTAAGAAAATACATTTCTCATTCAAATTTTAAAAATACTAGATTAAATTAGCTTACTAATTATTATTTATTACTTTTCAAAATTATTACAGATAGTGGAGAGAGTTGGTTCATTGAGCTACAATCAACAAGAGATTGATGAAATTAGAGACACATGGGCCAAGTACTTCATTGATGAATGGATTAATACATTGCATTAGCTAGTATGTGAAATAGTAATGTGATGTATTGCTTTTATTGATTCGGTACAAAGTTTGGGATAATATTATGACTTGTATTAATTAATATAGATAATTTTTGATGAACTTCTATTATTAATTATTATCAATTGTGAGATTTATTGCTTTTATTAATTATGATATTATAAATATAAATTGTACAGGTTTTGAATGTGATTGTGATTGCTATATATATTTGAGCAAGTTTTGGGTGTAAATAGAAAAATAAAATGAATATTTAAAAACAAAAAAATTACCCTACAACGTCGGCTAGTCTTATTAGCCGACGTTTCGGCTATTTATTGTAGGGTAATTTTTTTGGTTTAATATTACCTACAACGTTGGCTATTTGTAATTAGCCGATGTTGTAGGGTATTTTTGTAGTTTTCAAATTACCTACAACGTCGGATATTTGTAATTAGCCGACGTTGTAGGGTATTTTAGTAGTTTTCAAATTACCTACAACGTCGGCTATTTGTAAATAGCCGACATTGTAGGGTATTTAAGAAGTTTTCAAAATCCCTACAACGTCGGCTATTTGTAAATAGCCGACGTTGTAAGTGTACACATACAACGTCGGCTAAAAGTTAGCCGACGTTGTATGTGTACCTTACAACGTCGGCTAAGTTTTAGCCGACGTTGTATGTGTACACTTACAACGTCGGCCAGATCAACGTCGGCTTTTAGCCGACGTTAAAAGGTCTACTTAGCCGACGTTAAAAGCCGTCTGTGTAGTAGTGCCTCCATATCTTCATGATTTTCCTAATATTTCCACTAGCAATTAAAAACATTAGGATGATTCATTAAAGATGAAAATTACAAATTAAAGTTAGGTTTTCTCTAAATCATCCAATTAAATGCAATATAACCTAATTTTCTTAACTTTACCTCAATTAAAATATATTTTGCAAATATTAACCAAAGTAAAGAAAATCAAAGTTATATTGATCACCAATTATATTATCTAGTGGAAAATAAACTTAAATATGGTGATTAAATATGATCAAATATACACTTATCACAGTCCTTAGTAGTCCATTCTTTCATTGGCTTTGAAATGTATCTAGGGGTTTCATCAGTTTGGTTGGTGGCAGTATTAACCATCATAATCTCCACAAGACCGCTTGTGGTGACCTTCCACATTTCGTCATGAAGAGCTGAGGGATGAGCCTGCATTAGTATCCTCTAGTCATCAAATCAGCCAAAACTAATCATGATGTGTTTAGAATTCCATATGAATAAAAGTAGCGTGTTAGAGAAAAAAATTTAAGATTTTCAAATAGAGATTCACCTAGCAGTTATAGAATTCATCCACTAAGGTTATTGCTTCGATACTACTTGTTGGTCCCAAGAGTCGGGGTTCAAGTCAAGAGGGGAAGGGGAGGGGTTAAATAGACTTGATCAATTTTTTGAAATAAAATTCAAGTGAGCTTGAATTTAGATATGGAGTTTTAAAACGCAACGGATATTTAATAGTGACCCCTTTATGTTATGGCACGTTTTGTGTTGTTAACAAAAATTATGATTTGAGTAAGTGCAACATAAGTAGTAAATATGTAAATTAAAAGATAGAGAGCGAGATTTTTACGGTGGTTCAACCAACTCGTCCTAATCCACTCTTCTCCTAGAAATCCTTAGGAGGTTTCCACTAATATATCAATCCTATACAAGTGGAGAGGGCTTGTGCTTTGATCACAAAGCCAGCCACAAGCTTAGGTTTTTCACAAGTTTCACTTGTTACTCATCTCCTTTCTGCTTTAACAAGTAGAGATGTTGGGTTGAACACAAAGAACTTATTATTCTCCAACTTGAGGTTGAATGCTTATTGATTTTCCAAAGTATTTCTTCTTGACCTTGAATTCTTGCAATATTTCTCTCACTAGTCAACTTTGATAACGGTTTGAATACTCTTATGATTTCCCATTCAATTTTAAATGAAGTTATTTATAGACACTCATGAATTTGTCTATTGAAGGAAAGACCAAATTCAAATGAGTTTGTCTTATAGTAACCAGTGGTAGCGTGTAAGGTTGCACTTGTTAGACTTTTCAGCCGTTGCATGACTTTTTGCTCTTGAAAACTTGGATTTTTGTCTTGAGCATTTGTCTTGACTTTGTATGGAAAATCTTTCTTGAAGTATGTACCTAGGCACAACAAAGCCTTGGTAAGTTCATCTTGCTTACTGTGCGGCTGAGGTTGATTACTATAATGTTTGTGAATATCCTGATTGTAATGAGAACATTTGTAAGGTAACTAGGTTATTTTCTGAAGTTCATTATTCGAGCTCAACCTTGGGGCAACCTTTCGGACTTGACTATTGAAGATAAGTCAATCCAATACTATTCGGTATAAAAAACTCTGTAACTGTTTGGTTAGTTTTGCCTTTCGGTCCCAATAATATTTGGGTAAGACTTGGTCCTTTCACTTTTGGGCCATAAAGCTTCCAGTCTTCAACTATTTAGTTTTCAAGTCTTGAACTTTTGGGGTGTAGTTGTCCTTTACCTTTCGAATTTTTGACTTTTAGAGCTTTGACTTTCCTAAAGTTACCTTTTAGATTAAATTACTATCCGGTATGCTTAATTTCCGGTCAGTAAAATTTGTTCCTAAGATTAACCATTTGGATGTTACAACTAAGAGATCCTTAATAAAATTTGGGGACCCAATTTACTAACTTATTTGGTATAATCAAAATCTAAATTACAATGTTCCTAACAATTGGCACCATTGTTTGCTGTTGAAATGACAGTGGAAGAAGCGAAAGACGGTGAGTCACACCATGGGTTGTGGTTGAGTCATTTTCCTTCGGTGGATCTCGCACAACAAATGTTTTTTTCCCTCTTGAAGAATTCGCTTACAAACTCAAAACTCCCATTTGTCTTCTTGAAGAATTCGCTTACAAACTCAAAACTCCCATTTGTCTGACACAACTTTCCTAAAACCCTAGGATTAAAAAAAACAAATATTTTTTTTAAAGAATAAAACAAATCTTTTTAAAAAACATACAAATCCCACCTCGACCACCCGCTCACCCTCTTCTCATTTCTGTCGTACCAAGACAGTTTTGTGTGCAACACTTTTCTGCAGAAGGAATCAACACTCGTTTACCACTAAAAGACGTGCTCATTCAATCTCTACGTGGAGGTTGAGTCGTTTTCCTTCGGTGGATCTCGCACAACAAATGTTTTTTTCCCTCTTGAAGAATTCGCTTACAAACTCAAAACTCCCATTTGTCTGACACAACTTTCCTAAAACCCTAGGATTAAAAAAAACAAATATTTTTTTTAAAGAATAAAACAAATCTTTTTAAAAAACATACAAATCCCACCTCGACCACCCGCTCACCCTCTTCTCATTTCTGTCGTACCAAGACAGTTTTGTGTGCAACACTTTTCTGCAGAAGGAATCAACACTCGTTTACCACTAAAAGACGTGCTCATTCAATCTCTACGTGGAGGTTGAGTCGTTTTCCTTCGGTGGATCTCGCACAACAAATGTTTTTTTCCCTCTTGAAGAATTCGCTTACAAACTCAAAACTCCCATTTGTCTAACACAATTTTCCTCTTACAAACTCAAAACTCCCATTTGTCTAACACAATTTTCCTAAAACCCTAGGATTAAAACAAAAAAAAACAAATCTTTTCTTTTAAGAATAAAACAAATCTTTTTAAAAAACATACAAATCCCACCTCGACCACCCGCTCACCCTCTTCTCATTTCTGTCGTACCAAGACAGTTTTGTGTGCACCCTCTTCTCATTTCTGTCGTACCAAGACAGTTTTGTGTGCAACACTTTTCTGCAGAAGGCGTACCAAGACAGTTTTGTGTGCAACACTTTTCTGCAGAAGGTATCAACGCTCGTTTACCACTAAAAGACGTGCTCATTCAATCTTCGCGTGGAGTGCATGATCTAGCCAGAAAAATGAAATGGGAAGACCACAATGCTCTTTTACGCATCAACGAGGCTGAATAATGACGGAAAAGAGCAGGAAAATGAGGAGGAGAAAGTGATGTCTGCCTACAATGTCTAACATTACAATATGAAATGGGAAGCTGGCAGTGTGATACTGGGATTGAAATAGAAAATATGGCAATTACAAGTTTACCCCCATATTTAACCGTTGTTGGATGGAAATACATTGAGCAAAATCAAAAGTTTGGGACTTAATTATGTTAAAATAGTCGAGTATGACTAAATCGAGAAAAAAAATATCATACTCAATATAAGTATGTTGGGTATTAGCTTGAAAGAGAAATAATAAACAAATAAATAACACTTCGTAATATCTACAATTTTAATAAGAGCCAATAAAATTAAGGTCGAAGAAAAAAATGTTAGTGGTAATTATTTACTTAAACGAATGGTCCATATTATTTGGATTTTAGTAATTTTTTATGATTTTCTTTCTTTACTTCTATTATATTATTTTCTTCCCTTAAATAACCCACATTTCGTTAATATAAACTTTAGTAATGGTAAATTCAGTTAACTTTTAACTTACTAATTAAGAAAAGACTTAGGTTCGAACCTCATCCTAATCAGAGTTGGCATAATTGTTAAACATATACTACGAATATGTTAATATATATTATTGAAAAATGAAAAGTGAGTACCCACCCTATTATCTTATTAAATTAATTAAATTAGTAATTACAAAAAAAATACAAATGCATTTCTTTAATTTAGAATTTGATGTTTAGAATGCCTTTATTCAAAACAAATATTCATTATCAAAAAATTAAAAAAGAAATATAATTTCATTAGTTATAGTGTCTTTATTTTCTACAATAAAAATTATTCATTATCAAAAAAATTAAAACAGAGATATAATTTCATTAGTTATATGTCTTTATCTTTTACAATAAAAATTATTCATTATCAAAAAATTAAAAAAGAGATAAAGTTTTATTTAAACTACCCGTAATATACCAAAAGTAGTACGGAGTATTTATTTATACTATATAGCTTCACTGAGGCTCGAACCCACCACCTCCCGTATAAAAGAAAAGGTTTGATGCCACTGAACTACAAATTCAATATTTTAAAAAAAAATATTAAACATTATCATATTCGTACAATCCGCGTGAAAAAACTAGGATAATTAGGTCATTGATTATTCGATTGGTCGTCAACGAAGTGAACGTTAGCCAATCCCATCACAGCCAGGAAAAACAATAAACTAATACAACAGTAAACCCTTCCCGGCTTTTACCTTGCCTGTTCCGGCTGGCTTCTCTTCTTCTTCTTCTTCTTCTTCCTCCTCCTCCTCCTCCTCTCTCTCCTTTATTCGATTCGATTCGTTCATTCAAACCCAGGAAAGAAAGTGAAGAAGGAGGGTTTATGGGTTGCAGGAATTCTTCATCCTTCTCATCCTCATCATCTTCATCCGCTGCAGCCGTGTACGATTACCAACCGCGAAATCAGCTTTTGTTTATTCCCTCCGGTTCATTAACGCCGTGGATACGAGACCCCCGGTTAACCGTTCCTTAATATTCAATTCCTAGCTTTTTTTATTTTCTGGATTGTCAAGAAAGAAATTGAATCAGGTATTGCAATTTGACAGTTTTCTTTTAGTTTTGGAAAAGTATGAGTGTTGTGTTACGCTGAAAGTTTGAATATTTTCCCTTTTTCTAGTTTTTTTTTTAGTTCTGGGTTTTTGCTTCTAGCTGGTGCTGAACCCTTGAATTGCTTGTTTAATTATTAGATTCACTGATCTTGATAGAAAGTTTGTCTCTTTTTGTGTGTGTGTGTGTTTGTGGTTCTTACGTGTACAATGAAATTCAATTGCAGCTGTGTTGTGCTTGAAGTCCTCCAAGGAAGCAGACAAGCAGTAGCTTTTGTTGATTTGGTGCCTATTGTTAAAGACAAGTGAGGGGGTTGAAAGGGGGAGTGGGGGTGGTTTACTCTTCTCTATGCTACTGAAGATGGCTGCCTCTGCAAGTGCAAAAAGCTCTCAGCAAACAAGGATGTCATCTGGGAGGGCTAAGACCTCTGGTTGGGCTGCATTTGTCCAAAAGGAAAGACAAAAACAACAAGGCCTTGAACCCAATCTTGATGAAGATCCTTTCCCACCTGTAACAGTCCCTAATACTCTCTCAACTCACCCCTCCTATAAGGCAAAGAATACTGGTACCCTCTGGGAGAAGCCTTATTCTACTGTGCTCTTACCCTCTCCAAATTTTGCTTCCTTGGAGCAAAGCAAGGGTTCAAACTCTAAGCAATTAAGTGTTGGAAATTTCAATTCCAGTCAGGGTAGTAATGTTTTCAAGAAGGGAGATAATGTTGATTTGTATCAAAAAATTAAGGAGCTTCACTCATGGGCAGATGAAGACTTGATCAAAGATGTTATGGCTGGGGTGAATTATGACTTTGACCAGGCTATAATGCAATTGGAAGCAATAGTTTCACCTGACCAGACACATGTGTTGCATAAGGATTTGGAAACTGAGAAACCTGTTACGGCTTCCTTTGTTCAAAAGACCAAGGAAGAGAAGGACAAAAAATGTGAAGAATTCAATGAAGATGCTTCATTCAAAGGGGACATTAATGTGGAAGATTTGAGTCGTACCCTAAATAAATGTCTGGATATCAGCAACAAAGACTTGAACAATGCCAGTTCTGCCTCTGGGGACAAACTTCCTGGTAATGCATCACTGGGTATTTTCAGATTTGTGCCCATTGAACCTGAGTTTTGGGAAGAAGATGATATATACTTAATCCAAAGAAAAGATGCCATGAGGATGATGAGGTTGATTTCATCAATATTTATTCCATTTGAAATTTTTACTCCCTAATCTACATGTGTATTGTGATTGAAGTTTATTACTTAAACTTGTGCTATTGTTTTACCTAGGATAGGATGCTATTGCTATTTGGGGAGGGTGTGCTGCTAGGGGTTATCATCAACTAGGAAAATAAGTACATTGGAAAGATATTTAATGAGCACTTGGATTCGCTTTTTGTCTTTTACTTTTTTCTATTTTAAGGGAGGGAGCTGATTATATTGCAATATAATTAATGGCATTCGCTCTTTTACATGAAACACCTCATCAATGAGAAGGAGAGGATTAGTGTTGTGGAATGCAGCCCCTTAAACCAAGAACAACTTGCTACCCAACAAAATTTGTAAACTATAATGGCCTTTATTTTATTATATATATATATATATATATGTATACGTATATTGGTTTTGATATTGAATTTGTTGATTTCTGTTTATGGAACATGTGGGGTGAAACTTTTATTCTCCCTTTTGCTGCTTTATTTTAGCTCACAGCTTCCACCAAGGGTTTCCTGGTCATTACTTCTTTTTCTTGCTATTGAACCTTGGGGAATGGACTGGACCAGGTTTATGCTTGGCAGTGAACTGTACTTCAAATTGATTCTTAAATAATTTCCTCCTTTTCGTTTAACAGGTCTGCAGTTCGACATTCTAAGGCTGCCAACGATGCCTATTTAAGAGGAGACCACCTGACTGCCCAACATTTTTCACTAAAAGCTCAAGAAGAATGGTTAGCTGCTGGCAAGCTAAATTCAAAGGCAGCAAAGGAAATTCTAAGCATCCGGAACAGTAAAAATGATGATTGGACTCTGGACTTACATGGTCTTCATGCAATGGAAGCAGTTGAAGCCTTGCAAGAACACTTGAAAAAGACTGAATCCCAGGTTTCACTCAATCATTCAGTATATCCAAGAGAAGTAAAAGTGAAAGCTGGATTTGAATCCACTGCATCTCTTGGATATTCAAATTGTATTGAAGCAGAGGGTTCAACAAAGAGGCAACAGCCTTCTAAACAGCGACCCTCTATGCTCCAAGTCATAACAGGTACTTTATGTGTCAGGATGTTTCTTTGTGACAAGATACACTAGCTAATTCGTATTGCAATCCTAGATTGAATGGTTTGACCAAAAATACTTGTGAATTCTACATATTTCAGTCTTTCATAGACTGGTACTTTTTACCATGCATATGACTTGTTCAAGTACACAATTTGTTTAAATCTTCACAATCAGAGACTGGAGTGGTTGATCAAGGCTGAATTTTATGTTTATATGTCAATTGTTACAAATCTTGAATTGTTCATGACTTCATGCTCTATTGGCATGTTCTGTTTTTGTGAAATTGGGCTCTTCGCCTAATCATCTGTTTGATAAATGAGCTGTTACAGAAGTAAAAGGGTCTTGTGATTTAGAAATTTGTTCTTTGGAAGCGTATATTTCTTGTATGTGTTGTAAATTTAGGGGTGTAAACAAGCCGAGCTAAGCTCGAGCCTAGGGTGGCTTGAGGTCGAGCTCAAGAACTGATGCTCGAGCTCGAGCTCGGCAATTTTCGAGCTGCTCGAGCCGAGCTCGATTGTCGAACTCAAGTTCGATTTTGAGTTCGAATTTAACTTGTTTGATTTTAAATTCATGTTTCAATTAAAAATAAACTATAATAATATGTGCGCGTGTGTGTGTATATATATATATATATATATATATATATATATATATATATATATATATATATATATATGACTCGCGAGCGGCTCGACGAGCTACGAGCTTAAGACATTATTAAATGAGCCTCTCGAGCTTGGCTCGAGCTTGAATTTGACCGAGCTCGAGCCGAGCTTTGACCGAGCGGCTTGGCTCATTTACACCCCTAGTTGTAATGGGTCATATTCTATTTGTTCATTAGAGATGAATGCTGATGGACAAATGTGGATTAATGTGTTAATTACATGTTGTCTGTCACAGGTAAAGGTAATCATAGCCAGGGAGAAGCTGCAATTCCAATAGCCATTAGAAGCTTTCTCACTGAGAATGGGTAAACTTTTCCAACTTTCTACTTTTGTGTTATTTGTATTTTTGGTTTGGTTTGGTTTGGTTTTTAAATCCTCATAGATCTGCCAGTAGTAGGTTTTAATGCATTAAGTTTGGAATTCCATAGCAAACTTTACACAAAGATCATACCGTTTACTGCAGATATCGTTATGATGATGCACGGCCTGGGATGATTGCAGTGTGGCCAAAGTTCCGACCACAATAAGCCTATAGATGAGTCATTTGCAGAAGTTGGAGGATTCAACATGATTAATGTAACTGAACATATTTATGTGTAGTTAGTTAATTATTCCCTGTGATGAATTAATTACAGACATGCTGTTATACTTGTGTTGGATGGATGTTCTTCCCTTACAAAAATAATTGGAGGCTGTGACTTTATGTTTTCAGACGGCTCTCTTCGACAAGTACCCAGATGACTTAACTGGGTAAAATCATCAAAGTTGATGGACCTAATTATTAAGTACAAATAGTCTGTTTTAAAAAAAAAAAAAGTACAAAAAGTCATTTAAGACTAAATCGAAAAAAAATCGCTATAATCAATGATAGAGCATATAATGAGCTGGGTTCATCAAAGATGTTCATCCCAGACTAGAATAACTATGTTAACCCGAGTTCATAGTGAATGTGGATTTGATGCCATGCTCTCATACTTGGAATATCAAAAATAAACAAATTTCTCATGTTGAGTATCGCTGTGAATGATCAGAGTGAAGTAGAGACCAAAGTGTACCTTTGGCCGATAATACCAATATTCCCATCTATTCCAGTCCATGCATTCTCACCATTTGCATGCTAGAAAAGACACCATAGTTACATTCCAGAATGCAACAAGAAATTTAAATCACATGTAGTTTGTTTATTATAGAGACCCCACAGTTTTGGGCCAAGGTTCGTGGTATAGCCTCAAAAGCAATTGCAGCAGCTTCATAGGGCCACTATACAGTGAATACCCAATGCATTAATTTTTCTCAATGTTAACAAATTTACAATTGAATACTTGACACTTATGAAAGTAGTATCTTGGGAGTGGAGTGTCTACCAATTTTAACAGGAAAAATAAAGATATTCATCAAAGTACTACATTCCGAGAAGATATAAAACAAACCCCTCCTTCCCTCAATATGATAGTGAAATTAATGGATCATAATTTACCTTTTCTATGCCTTCAACAGATGAACTCTTCTGCTTCAACATGGCAGTCGGCAGATACAGTCAACAAAAAAGCTAAATGAGTTTGGTTTGGTATTTCAAAATGTTTTTAAATACCTGTAAATTTTTTTCCACTTCATTCAACAGATCTTGCTAGCCCCTCTCAAAAATACAGTGCATGCTTTTGGGTCTTTGCAATCAACAATAAAAGTAAATAACTCATCCTAATGTTATCATAACTTATCCTAATGTTATGATAATAATAATAGGAAAACATTACAAAGAACTCATCATCAATTTTCTTCAACTCAAACAGTCTAGCACCAGTACCAACATTAGATTCCTGCAACTCATCAGGTCTTTTAACAATAACTGCTCCACATGCCTTAGCAATTCTATTATTATCCATCTTCCTTAACCTTCTAATTGCACTGACACCAGACTTGCTCAGAAAATGGCATGCCAGGTCACTCAACCCTTCTCAGTAATAACCACATCTGGTTCAAACTTAAGTATCGAAACACACATGTTTTGAATGTATTCTTCTTCCATTTTCAAGAGGACACTCCAACCTTCCTCTCTAAGTAACTCTGCATTGGTTTGGTTCTCACCTTTCTTGTACTCAAGGGGACAATCAAGGAGAATAATGCGAGGGTTTACGATCTTTCTTCTCATTTTTCGTGGAGCAATTACATCTTTGTTAATCATAACTCCTTTGAGCACCTTTGAATCTTCCAACTAGCCACCGGGGACCTTCTCAACCTTAATGTACTTTTTATATCCACTTCATGCAACCCTTGTCCAATTTCCACACCAACAGCTACTGTAGCATCGATTGCTAAATCCTATGAATGTCCAAAGAACTAATTCATAAGTACCATTTGCCATTGTAAGAAATACTTCAGACTTCATATATGATGAGAAACATACACTGCTATATATACGTGTAGAAAATATAGGAAAGGAAATACTATCCCTATAATCATCCCATCCTATCCCTAAGATCAAGTGATCCACAATCTGTGCATTTATACTATTTACAATTCATAAATAAGTACTAAGAAAGTAATATAGCCCAATATATAAGCAAGTTATTGGCAAAATTATCATTTACACTACTCTCCTATGCTTTTGAAGGAAATTGTTGATGGACCCAACTATATTATTAAAGCACGTTTAAAAAATTCAGACACATGCAGAAAGAAAAAGGTGGAGGTATGTTCATTCAGGGGAATGAAAACAGAGCCAAGTAACTGGTCCTAGCCACTATTTTATCACATACCTTAAGCACAGCAATAATAAAGTTACTAATTAACACTGTCACAGATGTATAATTATAGCATTTAGTGCACAGAAGAAGATTACCTACGGCAGCATCAAGTAGCATTTTCAACATAGAACGTGTACCCAAAGTAGTACGGATTATATCAGCAATAGCCTACCAATACAACAAAAACAAGACAACTTGTAAACATGTTTACATTAGCAATGCATTAAAGTTTTTGCAGCCACAAATTAGATTCTAGATCATAAAAGCCCCAAATCTTCCCAACAATGGCTCACTATCCTTTCTTTCATCAATTGTCCACGTTAAAATGTCATTAAAAAAAATTGATGTAAATATAACAACAGGGCAATGCAAGGACATTGAATAATGAAGGTCATGCAACCTTAGATGCTTGGATGTTGGCATGGTGCACCTTGTGACCTTGCTCACGCTTTAAGGAATCATTTGCTCAACACAAATATTTATTGTAATTAAATAATTCAACCACGCACATTACTTTGAGAAAAAAACATCATGAAATGTAAAAATCCAAAACAGATACCGGGAATTTTTTATTTTTATTTTTTAAACAAATGTTGACGACAAAGAAGAAAAACGTACTGAGGACAAAATCTGGAGCGTGCATTCTTCAGATTCGATCGAGAGACGAGACTTCTACAATGAAATTTGAATGAACTCAATGAAGAATTGAGAATGTTGATCCAACTTGATTTGATCTCGCTGCATCGTTTGCTCTGCTTCACTTCATGTCTTCACTATATTCCGTTGCAGTATTGCAGTTTGGAAAACCCTTTGCCGGAAGGGTTTGGGTTATGCTAGTTTGACGTGCTACGTTATTTTGTGCTCCGTCACAAGCAATCCATGCTTCCACCTTTCACCATTAATTCTCTAACGAGGCGTTTGGTTTGCTGAGATTTTCTTTCAAAGGAATTATAATTTCTAGATAATTGAATTATACTCTTTAATTTGTGAAAATGGAGACTTGTTGTGACACTGCTATAAAGGAAAGTGTAATAGTTTTGAATTAAAAAATGTAATACATTTACAATTTGCAACCATATCGAGATTCATAAAACAGTTACACAAATTTTTGCATTAAAATATTTTTAAAAGGAACTTGAATTCTTTAAATATAAGGAAAATTTTCTCTTCGCTAATCTTTAATTGTTTTTTCCTACAACAAAGTTTAACATAACAACACTATTTTAATTCTCTAACAGGGTGCTTGGTTCACTGAAATTTTCTTTCAACAAATTAGAATTTATAAACTTTGAAGATAATTGAATTATACTGTTTGATTTATGAACAGATATTACATTGTAATAGAGTCAGTAGTATAAAAAATAAAATTAAATATAATTATAAACAATTCTAATATTTGAAAATGTACATTTATTTGATTATAAGATTAGTGCAAAAGTATTACTCAATTAATTGAATAATAAATGTTTGTATTAATTATCTTGGAAAAATTGATTCTAATATGATTTAGGTAATTATACAATTACTAAAATAAATATGGGAAAAATGAGAAATAATTTAATTATAATATATACTTCTATACTATATACAAAAGTAAAATCCTCCTATTTCATATACCCGTCCAAACTTTTGTAGTCAATTAATTAAATATTTTATTGGTCAAATAATTAATAAAGCTTATTTGGTAAGAAAATGTAAAATAAAAAGTAACTAATATCTATTATTTCTATATTGGTAATATAATTGATTAATTATATTCATAAATACTAATATTTAATATATAATAATAATAATTTTAGTATATACGAATTGATATTCCTGTTAAATAAAAATAATTAATTTGCACCATGAAAAGTAAATAATACAAGTAAAATGCATTTTAAAAAAAAAAGTGTAAATAAAATGGGATAGAGAGTGTAATAATAAGTACATTAAATTACATAATTTTATTCTTTTCGGAATGAAACAAAACAATAAATATATTCATTCTTAAATGGTGTCTATTAAAAATATCAATAAATAAAATAGGATAAGGAATTAAAAAATCAATAATCTATCTATTTCTTTTTTATTAATAAAAGTAAAATCCTCATCTTCAACTTTAATAGTATAGATAATTGGTAATATTGTTTCCAATTTCACAAATTATACCTAATTCTCACAATGGACATAAATTATACTGTAATTCTCACGATAATAACGTAATTTACGGTAATATACTTTTCAAATTCACAGTAATCGCATTATTATGTAAATATAGATATAAATATTACACACGCACATTCAGTTGCACTAATCAATAATATTTTACCTATTTTAAAGTACTGTTAATTAATATATAATAATTTATATCTACACTAGTTGATATTCATGCTAAGGATTTTTTCGGAAAAATATAAGATTAGCATATACGATAATTGATATTCGTAATTAATATTCATGGTAAGTTGTTCATTTATTTTCATTATTTACTGTATATGGTAAGAATATATTTACTAATATATTACAATATTTATATTACGTAATAATTATTCTCTATTTTGACCAACATTCATATAGAGGGTATATATATTTTGTTTACATTTTTTTTCCATATATATGGTAAAAAAAAGGAATGGAAATCAATAATATTTGGATGCTTATCGCTAGGGGATCACGAACTAATATAAGCAAATTATATATATATATATATGAAGGGGTTCGGGTGAGATAGAAGCCCCAAGTGAGAAGTGAGATAGAATCTCAACCGTAGATTAAAAAAAAAAAATCGCCACCTACGAACTTCAATAATGTGCACTGGAAGAAGGGAAAATGTGCACTAAAGACAAAAAATGCACACGGGAGGCACAAAGATGTAAAACAATTATATAAAGAGTTAATACCTCCAATGGTCCTCTGAGTATTAGCGATATACCAGCGGTGATCCCTCGTATTTTAAATGACCAGTAGATGTCCTCCAAGTTTTAAAAAGTTACCGCCTGTGGTCCTCCGTTAATTTTTCTGTCAAGAGGGCGTTAAGTGAGAGGGCAAAGGTGTACTTTCACCATTATATATATATATGTGTGTGTGTGTGGATTGTCAAAAAAATTAATTTTAATTATAAAAAAGTCTAACAACCCATAGTTATTATTAACTTAATTACTATAATAATTATTAGTCAATTATACTAATATTTGTGCAATTAATTTCTTAATTATCATAATAATTATTAGGTAATTATACTAATATTGTACAATTATACTTTTATACCTTAAGTATGAAAATATATATAGATAAATTTCCATAAAATTATAATAGTAATTATACGAAAAAATAAGAATGATAATTTATTTTGTTCTCATATTATTATACCTTAAGTAATATATATATATATATATATATATATATATATATATTATATATATATATATATATATATATATAATCAAAAAATTAATTTTAATTATAAAAAAATCCAATGANATATATTATATATATATATATATATATATATATAATCAAAAAATTAATTTTAATTATAAAAAAATCCAATGATCCATGTTTATATGTAATTATACAATTATTATGGTAATTATTAGCTTAATTAGCATAATAATTATTAGTCAATTATACTTGATGATTTTTTTGGAATCGGGTCCATCATAAATTGAACATAGGAGTGTAGAACGGGGTAGGAAAACAATAATATTATTAGTTCGGGGCTCTAGGCCCAAAAGAATACGTGCAAAACCTGAGATACTGACCCAAAACGATGGCCAAATCTATACTATTAATAAAAACAATATCCTCAGTTTTAACTTCCCGCCCAAAACAGACCTACAATATTATGGTTTGCGTAATATTGTAAAATATGGTAATACAATTCCTATCCCTAATACAATTGTAAATTCAAATAGAATTCCTAATATTATGGTTTGCGTAATCTTTATCTTTATCTTTATATATATAAAAACAAAATCCTCCAAAACGAAATCTTCCTTCCCGCCCAAAATATTGTACATTAAAACAATTAAAATAATAGAATAATATTAAAACAATACAATTCATATACTACAATTCCAATACAATTCGTATAAACAATAGAATAATATTAAAACAATACAATTCCTATACTACAATTCCAATACAATTCGTATAAACAATAGAATAATATTAAAACAATACAATTCCTATACTACAATTCCAATACAATTCGTATAAACAATAGAATAATATTAAAACAATACAATTCCTATACTACAATTCCAATACAATTCGTATCAAATAAATCTGCTATTAAAACACGAAATCCAATACTACAAAATGAAGTCTACTATTCTACAATTCCTATACTACAATTCCAATACAATTCGTATACTACAATTCCTCTACAATTCCTATACTACAATTCCTCCGTCAATTCGTATTATAAATACATTCATCAATTAGAAATTTTATAACCTACTCACACAAATCGAAATAGTAAAACGATATTGTCACGCAAATCTTTCAACAATATTGTTCTTTCACTAATGGGGTCTGTTTTTGTCTCTGCTTCCGACCTATCTCCCAAGACGAGAAGGAGTTGTATTAGACTCCGGCTAATGCGTTGTTATTTGTCAAGGGAATATCCACATTCCACAATCAACCAACACACACTGGAGTGCTTACTCCATGACTCCCAGGTAAATGCTATTAAGTTTAAAAGTGTATATAAATTAGGGAGAGCAGATTGTGACTATATCGTGGCCGAATTTTGTTCTATGAATTAGAGGAAAAAAGGTTGTGTAAATTTTGCGGTGGTTGGCATTTTGTAGTAAACACTGTAGCCATATTTAATATTTGCACCTGGAGAGCATTACAATATTTTTTTTTTCTTTCTTCAGAGAACTTGTATCCATTTACAAATCCCTAAAGAGTTTGTGGTTAAGTTCAAAAAACATTGAAGGCTCCCGGAGGAGTGGATAGCAATATGCTAAATTGCTAATTGGTAAATTCTTCTTTAAATCTTATTCTATACTAGATGTGTTTTTATTATTTTTTTTTTTGGTGTTTTTATTTCTTTTTGTTATACTAAATTTCTAATAGTATACATTCATGAATGCCAATTTTAAATCTTTTGTCAAGAAACATTTTATCAGACCAAAATAATATTAAATATACATGCATCCTTATTAATACTTTAAATATTTAGTTGCTACAAAATATATAAATTTTAGTTTCGCAATATAGGATACAAANACCAAAAAAAAAAATAATAAAAACACATCTAGTATAGAATAAGATTTAAAGAAGAATTTACCAATTAGCAATTTAGCATATTGCTATCCACTCCTCCGGGAGCCTTCAATGTTTTTTGAACTTAACCACAAACTCTTTAGGGATTTGTAAATGGATACAAGTTCTCTGAAGAAAGAAAAAAAAAATATTGTAATGCTCTCCAGGTGCAAATATTAAATATGGCTACAGTGTTTACTACAAAATGCCAACCACCGCAAAATTTACACAACCTTTTTTCCTCTAATTCATAGAACAAAATTCGGCCACGATATAGTCACAATCTGCTCTCCCTAATTTATATACACTTTTAAACTTAATAGCATTTACCTGGGAGTCATGGAGTAAGCACTCCAGTGTGTGTTGGTTGATTGTGGAATGTGGATATTCCCTTGACAAATAACAACGCATTAGCCGGAGTCTAATACAACTCCTTCTCGTCTTGGGAGATAGGTCGGAAGCAGAGACAAAAACAGACCCCATTAGTGAAAGAACAATATTGTTGAAAGATTTGCGTGACAATATCGTTTTACTATTTCGATTTGTGTGAGTAGGTTATAAAATTTCTAATTGATGAATGTATTTATAATACGAATTGACGGAGGAATTGTAGTATAGGAATTGTAGAGGAATTGTAGTATACGAATTGTATTGGAATTGTAGTATAGGAATTGTAGAATAGTAGACTTCATTTTGTAGTATTGGATTTCGTGTTTTAATAGCAGATTTATTTGATACGAATTGTATTGGAATTGTAGTATATTGTTTTAATATTATTCTATTGTTTATACGAATTTACGTTTAGAATTGTATTGGAATTGTAGTATAGGAATTGTATTGTTTTATTATTCTATTGTTTATACGAATTGTATTGGAATTGTAGTATAGAATTGTATTGTTTTAATTTATTCTATTATTTTAATTGTTTTAATGTACAATATTTTGGGCGGGAAGGAAGATTTCGTTTTGGAGGATTTTGTTTTTATATATAAGATTACGCAAACCATAATATTAGGAATTCTATTTGAATTTACAATTGTATTAGGATAGGAATTGTATTACCATATTTTACAATATTACGCAAACCATAATATTATAGGTCTGTTTTGGGAGGAAGTTAAAACTGAGGATATTGTTTTATTAATAGTATAGATTTGGCCATCGTTTTGGGTCAGTATCTCAGTTTTGCATTCTTTTGGCCTAGCCCCCGAACTAATAATATTATTGTTTTCCTACCCGTTCTACACTCCTATGTTCAATTATGATGGACCGATTCCAAAAAAATCATCCAAGTATTACTAATAACTTATTATGCTAATTAAGCTAAAATTAATAAATTCTTCTTTAAATCTTATTCTATACTAGATGTGTTTTTATTATTTTTTTTTTTGGTGTTTTTATTTCTTTTTGTTATACTAAATTTCTAATAGTATACATTCATGAATGCCAATTTTAAATCTTTTGTCAAGAAACATTTTATCAGACCAAAATAATATTAAATATACATGCATCCTTATTAATACTTTAAATATTTAGTTGCTACAAAATATATAAATTTTAGTTTCGCAATATAGGATACAAAAGGTCATTTATTGCAAATCTTTTGTTTGGTTTTTTGCAGATTTGATTGGCCGTGTTGTTTTCATTAATGAGCAAAAAGTTGTCCAAGTTAATTCAAATCCTCAAAGGTTGATTGATTTTGTCATTGAAAACTCTCGGTATGTGTTTGTTTGGATGTCTTTTTGATTTGTTTAAGTATAAGTTTAGGCATCATCATGCTCATTGTTGTTTTCACTACTCAGGGGTAGTCCGCTCACTGTTACTCTATGGGAGGAGCACATGGATTCTGTCTTGCCTTACTGTAATGTTGATTTGGCAGGACCACTGATTGTCCTTCAAGTTCCAGCATAAACAATTCTCATTGATATTTGCATATGCCATGACTATAAACAAAAGCTAAGGCCAAACACTAACTCACGTTGGGTTATTGCTAAAAAAATCGGTCTTTAGTCAGGGTCAATTGTATGTGGTTTTCTCCCGAGTCAGTCATCCTTTGTGAAATTCCGCCCAGACAATATTAAAAAGAAAATGAAAAAGAAAACTGATTTTACTAATTGATTGAAAATATTAAAAAATCATAATGGAAAAGGAAAATTAGGCAAATTGAAAAAGAGAATGGATATTAATAATTGACTGAAAATTATTTAAAAACTTAAAAAAAAATTAATTAAACATGACTGTTAGATTTTTTATAATAGTTACAATTAATTCATTCAATTATGAAGGAGGAAGAAAAACTAAATGCGATAGGGTGAAAATTAATATACTTAAGGTATAAAAGTATAATTGCACATATATTAGTGTAATTGACTAATAATAGTTGCCTAATAATTATTATGATAATAACACTGGTCGTTGAATTTATTTTTATAATAATTATAATTAAATTATTTCTCATTTTTCTCATATTTATTTTAGTAATAATATAATTACATAAGTCATATTACATATCGATCTTTTTAAGATAATTGTAGACAAACAAGTCATATATATTTCAATTAATTGAGTTATACTTTTGCACTAATCTTATAATCAAATAAATGTACACGTTCAATATTAGAATTTTTTAAATAATTTTCTTTATTTTTATTATCTAAATATATAATAAAAAATTTATATGTGCATCGCACCGGTAATTGAACAATTATTTGCTCTAATTCAAGCATGGAAAACATCAGACAACATAATTGATCCAACCAATTTCATCAATTGCGCTATACAATATTCGATGTTATAATTTATATAATTGTATATCGATCCAAATATTCTTAAAATATTATAACAAATCCATTCCGTGCAACGCACGGGCGAAAATACTAGTAATAAATAATAGAAGCTATAATTCAAATAATGGGCTAGGAATAATAAATAATACAAGTTATAGCCCTAATAATGAAATATATTATTAGTTCGGGGCTCTAAGCCCAAAAGAATAGGTGCAAAACTTGAGATACTGACCCAAAACGACGGCCAAATAATAAATAATTAATAGAAGCTATAATTCAAATAATGGGCTAAAATAATAACGTTATCGCTAGGAATCGAACCCTGACATGCCGGCAGGAGAAATCGACTTATATCAATGGACTAGAAGGGGTTTGGTGAGCCAAATGATGCCTTTTAAGTGGAGGGAAAAGTGTCTATTTATATTGTTGAAGGACTCACATGTGGTGACAAATGAACGACATTGGGTAGCCTTCATTCTTGGTCATACACGTGTCCCCCCACTACTTTGCTTCCAACACACTCTCATGCTTAAGATTTTGAGTGGCTTGGTGGTATAGAACATGTGTTATTATGCTTGAGGTTAGTACTGTCAAAGCGGGCCGACCCGCCTCGTTAGGCCAGCCCCATCGCGGGCCAAATTTCTGACGGGCTTTTGCGGACCGGCCCGTTAAGCCTGCGGGCCATAATTTGTGTTACCCTAACCCGTCCCGCGCGGGTTCGCGGGCCGGCCTGCGGGCTTTTTCATCTTTTTTTTTTTTTTAATTTTAATATATGTAATATATATATATTCACA
>NC_044918.1:25354068-25387204 GCF_003576645.1 Ipomoea triloba | reverse complement strand
CTTACACATGACAATATTAACAAGATAAAAAGACATTACGCTAAAAAATTAATATTCAAAGTTCATAACCATTACACACATTAGTCCAAAAGTCCAAAACACACTACAGTTCAAAATAAATATTCAAATGTTTATCATTACACAAATGAGTCATGACACATCAATCCAAAACACACTAAGCTTCAGAAAATTCAGTTGGAACACGAACTGGAACATCTCCATCATCACCTATGCAAAAATTAAGAAAATTCAAAACATATTATTATTTATGAAAATCAAATTATTAAAATGTTAAATAAAATACTATATAATTTAGTGAATTACCTTTATCATCTGACTCATACCCGCTTAACCAATTGCGAGTACAAATCAATGCTTGAACATTTGAAGAAAGCAAACAACTCCTATACTTGTTTAACACGCGACCTCCTATACTAAAAGCTGATTCTGATGCCACTGTAGTAATAGGAATACTTAACACATCACATGCCATTAAAGATAACTCACCAAATCGATGCATATTATCCTTCCAAAAGTTCAGGATATCCAAACTAGCATATGATTTCATATCCATTTGTGGCTCATCCAAATACACATCCAAAGCAGATTTACCATTTTGCACATTATCTTGAACACAATATTCAAGGAACTCATCCTATATATCAATAAGAAATTTACAAATATTAGAATAAAAATTAAGAAAATAACTTAAAAATTTACATTAAGATAAAATACTTACATCAAAGTCATCACTTGCTTCCATTGATGCAACATTTTCAGATTGACTAATAGTTACATTTGAACTACTCGTCCCAGTCACAGATGTGGCTTTATATGCTTCAAAGAGCATATACAACTTGTTCTTCACAACATCCAACTTTTGTTTGTATGTGCTTTCATCCAACTTTTTGTAGCAAAACTCCAAAAGCTTAAACTTCATTCTTGGATCTAAAACAACTCCCATTGCTAGAATAACACTATATTGCTCCCAAATATTTATCAAACTTGATTTTCATTTTACAAGCCATCTCTTTAATCACCGAATCTCCACTCTTCAAATTATTTTTCAACAAATACTCAATCTTCCAAACTTGCCGAAAATATAAATTAGATGTGGGATAAGTTGAACCAGAAAACAATTTGGTAATTTCATTGAAAGGCATTAAGAAGTCACAAATATTTTCTACTCTAACCCATTCTTCATGTGAAGGACAATGCTTATAGTTTGGATCAAGTAATTGCAGACTACTAAAAGCACGACGATACTTGATAGCACAATCAAGCATTTTATAAGCAGAATTCCATCTAGTAGGCACATCAATAGATAAACCAAGTTTAAGCTGAAGCCCTACTTTTTCAACACATTCTTCAAACATTTTAATTCTTCCCTCCGATGCTTTAACATACCTCACGCTCTCTCGAACTTTATAAAAAGAATCACCAATTGCTTTCAACCCATCTTGCACAATAAGATTTAAGATATGTGCAGAACATCTAACATGGAAAAATTCACCATTACACAACAAATCATTTTGTAAACAAAGTTGTTCCTTCAAGATGTTTTGCATACTATCATTAGCTGAAGCATTATCCAAAGTAATAGAAAATATTTTTTTCTCAATTCCCCAATCTTTTAAACAACCAAGAAGCTTCTTAGCTAACTCACGGCCAGTATGCGGTGGAGGCATAGCACAAAATGCTAATATCTTACTGTTTAACTTCCAATCATTATCAATATAATGCGCAGTCAAGCAAATATACCCCTCAATTGTGCATGCTGTCCAAAGATCTGAAGTCAAACAAACTCTACTACGAACTTTTGACAACACATTCTTCAGTTTCTCTTTCTCTCTCTCATAAAACATGTAAACATCTGCTGCAGCTGTATTTCTACTTAGGAACTTGTAATCAGGATTCAAATACTTATGCAACTCTCTAACCCAAGTATACTCCACCCAAGAATATGGAAGATCATGATAAATTATGGCCATACTAGTAATCTCACGAACCCTATCGTGATCAATCTTTTTGGCACGCAATTTTCCTTCATGGTCAATAAGCATATTACCCACATCTTCATATTTAGGTTTTTTCTTACAACTACTTAAATGACGACTTAAAGTTGATGTTCCATACTTGTGTGACCCAATAACGTACTGTTTATTACAATACTTGCATGTAGCTGTTTCTTTATCATTAGTTGCAGTTTTTTCAACTTTTATAAAATGATTCCAAACATCTGAAGTGAGACGTCTTTTTTTTAACTTGGCTTTCAGGTTGTGTAATTTCGGTGTCGCTTGTTATATCAATGGGGTGTGAACTTTGTTCTTGAGAACAACTCATCATGTACCAACCGACGTAACCAACCTAAAATAGTATGTATCAAATATATATATATTAATGAATCGTGAATGTGATAATTATAATGGGAAACTTTCAATTTTGTATGATTATATACTGCTTAACTAAAGTTCAATTAAAGTAAACTAAATTACTAAAGTGATTAGTGATAATGTGATATACAGAATAAAGAAATAAGTAAATAACACACTTCACAATTCACATTAACAATTCATACTCAATTCGCCAATTCACATTAAAAAATTCACACTGCAAATATTAATAGTTTACACAATTACACTTACACATTCACATTAACAATTCACAAATCACAATGCACGCAATTCATAGGGAGTTACTGCAATTCTTAGTTTCTTACGGAGCATAAAAAATAAAAAACATCCATAATGGACGAACAGAGTTACGATTTACCTGAGGAGGAGAGGATGTCTAACACTGCCTGAGGACGGAGTTGCGACTTGCGATGCTGCCTGAGTGCCTAGTCGAAGCTTGAGTTTGGACGGCGTTGCGGACTTGCGGGGCTGCGCGAATGCCTGAATGGGATTTACGGTAACGACTTTTACGTTGCGTACTTGCATGAATGGGAATAGAATTTTAGGATTTAGGGTAAGACTTTTGCAACTTGGGGCTTGGACGATTGGCTACAAATATAAATAGTACATATAATTTTTTTTTTTAATTAAAGGCCTGGCCCGCAGCCCGCGCGGGTCAACCCGGGCGGGCTGCGGGCCTTGCCCGTTAGGCCCGCTCCTTAGCGGGCCGCCGTTTTCATAGCCCTAACCCGCCCCATGGTGGGGCGGGTGCGGGCCAGCCCACGGGCTTCAGCCCACTTTGACAGTACTAGGTGCGGGCCAGCCCGCGGGCTTTGGCCCATTTTGACAGTCCTACTTGAGGTTGTGGGATCGACTGTTGAGAAGCGGGATAGATAATAAATCGACCATTGCAGGGCCAGGTGAAAATGCGTACATCCTAGGCTTAGGGATCGCGCCCTGTTAACCTAAGTGTACTCATATGCCCAGGCTTAGGGTTCACGCCATGTTAACCTAAGTGTACTCATATGTGGGCTGCCTGCTACCTTATGCTAGCACCAAACACTCCTTTTTTTTTTTTTTTTTTTTTTGGTAATGCACGTTGGGCTGCGAACCTTGCATTGTAGGCCCAGGTGGAAATGTGTACATCTAAGCTTAGGTATCGCGTCCCGTTAATTTGGGTGTACTCATATGTTGGCTACCTGCTACCTCATGCTAGCACCACCCACATTTTTTTTCGTATTGCACGTTGAGTTACGTACCTTGCCATGCATGCCCAAGTGGAAATGTGTACATCACGAGCTTAGGGATCGCATCCCGTTAACCTAGGTGTACTCGTATGTGGGATGTCTGCTACCTCATGCTAACATTGCACGTGTTTTTTTAATGCATGCTGGGTTGCGTACCTTGCCCTACATGCCAGGTGGAAATGCATACATCTCCTCGGGTGAAGGTGCGTATGGGCCGTCTACTACACCTGTACCATACGATTTTTTTTCCTCTTTTTTTTTTCTTCTCTTGAGCCGCCTACCTTGTGTTATTGGCCCAACACTTCTCAAGATGTCTCCACGGGCTACCTACCCAGCCAGCGAGCTCGTTGCCCGCTATTGTCGACCGGGGTGAGGTTAGTGTTGCGAAAGTGGTGAGAGTTGCAAGAGGTAGACCTCGTTATTAGGATGGTCGTAGATTGAGAAAATGGAAAGCACGTTCGAGCTTGAATGACGAGCTTTAAATGAAAGCACCAATTATAGAAGTAATTGACCCGAGATATGCGTGCATTAACTAAGTTCGCATTAAATATAAATGAAAAAATGGTAAAAGAAATAATTGTGGTAATATGACGTGGTTTAATGCAAGAGCATTACAATGTATGTTGTGTAAGAATAGAACGTGATTTGTAATGACTAAACAATGCCAATTTATACACGAAGATTCTAACTAATTTAGCTAACTTTTTGTTGGGCCACGAGACTAAGTAAAAACCCGCATTGTAAGCATCGAGATTTGGCCAAATCCAGCCGCTCTGGCCCAGAGATCGGCTCTGAGGCGGATTAGCGATCACCTAGGGCCACTACAAAGGCGAGTCCCGAGAGTCTAGCCACCTGGGTCCCCGGGTTTGGATTACTTATTTCATGTTGCCTTCTTCGTCCAGACCCCCTTGGTTGGGATGCCTTTCTTGGCCCGGAACACCTTCTTGAGCCCCGGGTCATCTTGTTAGGTCCTCCTAGACCTCGGGTCCATATTCTTGGGTCATTTCCATACCCATCATTGTTAACCGTATTTTATAATATTAAAAAACTTAGTGAAAATATCAATTTTGGTGCCAAGAGTATTAGCAAAATGACAGTTTTGATCCACATGTTTAATTCCTACCAACTTTCATCCATGACTATTGTTTTAATACCAAGTTTCATCCACGGCTATTGTTTTAATGCCAAAATTCATCATGCTGGTTACCCATCCGTTTAAGACGTGTTGAAATTCGTAGTTCTCCTCCTCATTTTAAGGGTATTTTCATCCTTCTAATTTAAGATCCCAATTTGAGCATGAATAAATGGATTTAAGTCCTAGGACCGATATCAATTCGCAGTTCTCTTCTTCATCCTACGTTAATTTGAAAAGGGCAAAAATACCCTTAAAATTTTTAAATTTCGGCATGTCTTAAATGGTGACTGATGTGATGAATTTTGACACTAAAACAATAGTTGTGGATAAAAAATGATAGGAATTAAACATGTGAATCAAAACTATTACTTTGTTAATAGTTCTGAGACTAAAACTGGTATTTACTCAACTTAGTCAATACAAATCTACCAAATGAAAGAAAACAATTTTAGTAGTCAATACAAATCTACAAAATGAAAGAAAACAATTTTATAAAATTAGAAGAAGAAAATATTAGGTGAACAAACACGAATACGTATTAGTTTTTTTTTTTTTTTTAATAAATGTATAAATAAAATTAAAAAAAAATACAGTTAAAAAAACAGTGGCACGTGTGACTTTGAAAACTAAGGTAGTCAAAGTCGGGAAAGAAACTTAACGGGTTGTGGCATCGGTGTGTCCACCTCTCTGCCGTTCCAGTTGAAAAGGAGAGGAGAAAGGAGAGGGCCACAAGAAGCCACGTTGGCTCACTCACCACACAATCCCACACAGCCAATGCCTTCTTCCCTTACGGGTCCCCTTTCTTCCCCAGTCCCCAGATAGCGACTCTCTGCAACCTCTCAGCCCACTTCTTTGTTCCTCCGCGGGCCCCTTTTTCCCGTTAAAAATCTGGGAATCAGATTCCAACTCTTCTTTTTCTTCCTCAAATCTCCAAGGTTTTTGAAAGTTGTGGCCGGACAAAGCTTAAATACCCGGTGAGGGGGGTCGGGTATGCGCTAAAGAGTCGGAAAATGGAAGCATCGTGCGTGTTCTGCGGCGGCGCGTCGAGCTTCCTCGGTATAAGGGTGCGGCCTCAGAGGGATTCCCTCCATTCTTCTTTCTTTGCTTCTGTTACTCCGTTCGGCGGGAACAGTAGCTTCTCTCGTGCCGGCGCCTCCATCTCCTTCGCCTCGCCTTTGCCGCATTGCCGCTTCCAGGTCGCCAACTCCAATGGCGGAGGCACCAAGGCCGTCCGTACTGCCAAACGGAAAACCCGCAAGTCCTGGGGACCCGGACCCGTGAAGAATTCTCAGGATTTGAAAAGTTCCCCAGTGAGCTCGTCGGTTGAGTTTGAACGGCAAGGACGAAGGAAGCCGGCGCTAACAAGGAAAAATACGAACACGCCGGCTAACATTGCCGCGCTGTACCAAAACGGCGACCCGCTGGGGCGGAGGGATCTCGGCAAGTGCGTGGTGACGTGGATTAGTCTAGGTATGAAAGCCATGGCTATAGATTTTGCTACGGCGGAGGTTCAAGGGGAGGGGGAATTCTCGGAGCTCCGGCAGCAAATGGGCCCCGGTCTGACCTTCGTTATTCAGGCGCAGCCTTACCTCAACGCCGTGCCGATGCCGCTAGGCCTCGAGGCCATCTGCTTGAAAGCCTGCACCCATTACCCTACCCTCTTCGACCATTTCCAGCGGGAGCTTAGGGATGTTCTCAAGGACCTTCAGACCAAGTCTTTGGTTCAAGATTGGCGGGAAACCGAGTCATGGAAGCTTCTCAAGGAACTCGCTTGTTCAGGTGCGTGCTAATTCTTTGTTGCCTCTACATTATGCTATGATTAGTATGAGTTCAGCCCTTCTCGATTCGAGGCCCGTAACTGTGGCTATGAGATGTGTTTAAATGGTTAATGTTCACCTACTTATCATCAATCAGTACGATCAATAGTACGAGTTCAACCCTTCTCGATTCGAGGCCTGTAACTGTGTGGCTATGAGATGTGTTTAAATGGTTAATGTTCACCTACTTATCATCAATCAGTACGAGTTCAACCCTTCTCGATCCGTAACTGTGTGGCTATGAGATGTTTTTAAATGGTTAATGTTCACTTACTTATCATCAATCAGTACGAGTTCAACCCTTCTCGATCCGTAACTGTGTGGCTATGAGATGTTTTTAAATGGTTAATGTTCACTTACTTATACGAGTTCAACCCTTCTCGATCCGAGGCCCGTAACTGGCTATGAAATGTGATTAAATGGTTAATGATAACCTACTTATCATCAATTGATGGTTAAATGGTTAATGTTTAACTACTTATTTAAAAAGGATATGACAACCATCTGACTAAAGATATGTGATTAAACATGCTGGTCTATAGGGCTGTGTCACTTTGAAAGTTGTGTTTTGGATTTTCATATTGTCTAGAATTTCCATGACCTTGCATTGTTTCCCTACAGCTCAACACAAAGCAATTGCGAGAAAGCTTCCTCAGCCGAAACCTATACAAGGTGTCTTGGGAATGGACATTGATAAGGCAAAGGCAATTCAAAGCAGGATAGATGATTTCACTAAGCAGATGTCTGCTCTCCTTCGAATTGAAAGGGATGCTGAATTGGAGTTCACACAGGAGGAGCTGAATGCTGTTCCCACACCAGCTGAAGAAAATTCAAAACCCTTGAAGCCTATTGAATTCTTGGTTAGCCATGCCCAGCCTGAGCAGGAACTGTGTGACACTATCTGCAATCTCCATGCTGTTAGCACGTCCACAGGTCATATTACTTTCTCTCTTATTAAAGTTTTGCTGCAGATATCTATCACCATTGCATTATTGGCTAATTGTTTGTATAATAAATAACATGTCTTCCTGTTCGTCGCCATAGGGTTGGGCGGAATGCATTTGGTGTTGTTCAAAGTGGAGGGAAATCACAGATTGCCACCCACTAACCTTTCCCCTGGGGACATGGTTTGTGTGAGGAATTGTGACAGTAGGGGAGCTGGTGCTACTTCTTGCATGCAAGGGTTTGTTAATAACCTAGGAGAGGATGGTTGTAGCATTACTGTGGCCCTTGAATCCCTTCGTGGAGATCCTACTTTCTCAAAGCTCTTTGGGAAGAATGTGCGGATAGATCGCATTCATGGATTGGCCGACACGCTCACATATGAGGTACTTAACAAAAAGTAGCTTCTGCTTTTGTGTTTGCATGTAGTGTGACTACTCTTAGTACTCTATTGTGCTAATTATTAAAGATGTAGATGAATGTTCTTTGTTCTCCATTCCAGAGTAATCCTGAAAGTCCTCTAGATTTTGTACTCCCTAAGGTCTAATGCCTTATCTTCTAGTTTGGGAACTTTATTCTATTAATGAAATGTATGTTATAAATCACCTTCATCCTAGGAGAATGCTTTCATGAATAATCCATCTCTTTCCATTAACTTGTCACTTTTTAGATTTTTTTCAATCTCTTTTTACATCTTCTGTTAGAACATGTTGGAGAGTTTGGATATGTGTCCTTGTAGATTATTCCTTACTTGATGAGTTCCCCAAATAACATAACATGTCTCATTGGCAACTTTCTCTGAGAAGGAACAGATTTTGTGAGGTCTGACTGTCTGACTGAAAACTAATGGCTTCTTACAGTTTTGAAGTCCCAATAAGGGTCAACCACCAGATTAGTGCCTTATGTGTGCAAGCAAGGAATCTGGTTTTCCACTTGTTTCTACATTATCCTTTCACTGGGAAATGATTGAGGTTCCCTTGAAATTTCTGGTGAATCTTATGCAGTTCCTTGGAATTTTATTGAGCTCCTTTTCTTCAAATTCCAAGCTTTTTTGGAACAAGAAGAGGAAAAAATTGCCTGAAACTTTTTAATGTTGGGATTTGTTGCATCATTTTGTTTGAGGGCAGTGCATAGATGTTTTAACACAAATGCATGCCCTCAGGTTGTTAGTGGCAGAGGACGGCCATCCTTCTTGTTTCTGGCTTTTAACTGTTTCTAAGTGAGCTTGAAGAACTTTGCCTCCTGAAACTTTTCCCTATAATTATACATTTATTTTTATTGAGTATTCTCTGTCACTGAAAGAACTGTTGCGTTACCCTTCTCATTTTCGTCTCACCATTCTATTTTGGGCAGCGTAATTGTGAGGCCTTGATGATGCTTAAGAAGAAAGGGTTACAGAAGAAAAACCCTTCAATAGCTGTCGTGGCTACACTTTTTGGAGACCAAGAAGATGTTGCATGGCTGGAGAAGAATGATTTGGCAGACTGGGCTGAAGTGGAATTAGATGCATCAATTGACAGCAAAGGTTATGACATCTCCCAGAGAAGGGCAATTGCATTAGGTTTGAATAAAAAGCGACCTATCCTGATTGTACAAGGGCCTCCAGGCACAGGGAAGACAGGTTTGCTGAAGGAATTGATTTCACTTGCTGTTCAACAAGGTGAAAGGGTTCTTATAACAGCCCCTACAAATGCAGCGGTGGACAATATGGTAGAAAAACTGTCTGACGTTGCAATAGACATTGTTCGTTTTGGAAATCCTGCAAAGATATCCTCTGTAGTAAATTCGAAATCTTTAACTGAGATTGTGAATACTAAACTTGCTGACTTTCGGGCGGAGTTAGAGAGGAAGAAAACAGATCTGAGGAAGGACCTGAGACATTGTTTGAATGATGATTCTTTAGCAGCTGGCATACGTCAACTTCTGAAACAACTTGCAAAGTCCTTGAAGAAGAAGGAAAAGGAAACTGTAAGAGAAGTTTTGTCAAGTGCTCAGGTTGTGCTTGCAACAAATATAGGGGCAGCTGATCCACTAATTAGGCGGTTGGACACATTTGACTTGGTTATAATAGATGAAGCAGCTCAGGCAATTGAACCATCTTCTTGGATACCTATATTGCAGGGAAAGCGTTGTATTCTTGCAGGGGACCAGTTCCAGCTTGCTCCTGTGATCCTTTCTAGGAAAGCCCTAGAAGGAGGTCTTGGAATATCACTTCTAGAAAGAGCGGCATCTTTGCATGAAGGAATGCTCTCTACAAAACTAACCACACAGTACAGGATGAATGATGCCATTGCCAGCTGGGCTTCAAAGGAGATGTATGGTGGATCATTAAAATCTTTTCCACAAGTTGCTTCTCATCTTCTTGTGGATTCCCCTTTTGTCAAGGTACCATTTGGAACATCTTAATTTTCTTTTGCTGAGTTATTTATATTTTTTTATTCTTTGTTTACCACTTGGAATTCCAATATTTCATTCTTAACAGATTTATCAGACCAGAAATAATAATTAGCCCAAGAGCTTCAGTTTTAATTTTTGAATGCTTAATTTCAATATTTGATGTGATTGTATTTTACTTTTTATAATTTTTGTTCTGAATTAATTTTATCAACAAATTTTTCTAACAACTAAATCACTAATTAGAGTATAGGAGAAAATGATTGCCAAATACTCATTACTATTTTAGAAACAACTTAAAAAGCTCAAATAGTAAAGCTGCAAAATAAGAATATGATTGAGATAATGACTGTAATCTTGTTGTGACCATTATATCCAGCCCACATGGATAACTCGGTGCCCACTGCTATTGCTTGATACAAGGATGCCCTATGGAAGTTTATCTACTGGTTGTGAAGAGCATTTAGACCCAGCTGGTACTGGTTCCTTTTACAATGAAGGGGAAGCAGACATTGTTGTTAAACACGTCCTGGCTCTAGTTTATTCTGGTATTTGTACTTCCTCTTTAACCTTTTAAAATGGAGTGCTGCATCTTTAATTTGCTATTTCATTCAATGCTTTTCCTTGATGAACTGAATGCACTAAACTATATTTTAAAAATAATACTGATGGCTTATTCAATTGCCACATATGCATTCTGTCAATTTCCACACAAGGGAGATTTATAGATGTAAGATATGGCATCGATGCTACTATACTATGGTCGGTCTATGGTTATTGTTTTAATTGGTTGATTAGTAAAAAGATGATTTACTGAAACTGGAATCAAGTGCATTCGTAAAATAAAAAAATTAAAAAGTATTACCTTTGTTTTTGTTTGTCATCACTTTTCATTGCAATTTTGGTGGTGTGCAGGTGTTAGTCCTGTAGCCATTGCTGTGCAATCTCCATATGTTGCTCAAGTGCAGCTACTGAGAGACAGGCTTGATGAAATCCCAGTGACCACAGGTGTTGAGGTTGCGACTATTGACAGCTTTCAAGGCCGTGAAGCAGATGCAGTGATCATATCAATGGTAAGAAGCTGACCATGCGGTTTATGTTGCAAATTCATTGTTTTGGCAGTTGAGTTGAAGTGATATGCTGTATTTGTTTCAGGTTCGTTCAAACAATATGGGAGCCGTGGGGTTCTTGGGTGACAGCCGAAGAATGAATGTTGCCATAACAAGAGCGCGCAAACATGTAGCAGTGGTGTGTGACAGCTCCACCATATGCCACAACACCTTTTTGGCGAGGTTGCTGCGCCATATTAGATACTCTGGTAAAGTGAAGAACGCAGAACCTGGCAGTTTTGGAGGATTTGGCCTTGGCATGGATCCCATGTTGCCTACTGCAAGTTGAAGCTGCCACTGGCAGACACATGTTACATACAATCAACTTTTATTCACACACTACACTTGAACAGGGAGGAGAACTCTCGAGTGATTTTTTCCAAAAAAGAAAAACAAAAATTCACATTATTGTTTATTGTATATAATAACTCAAAGAAATTCCACAACAGTGTAAATATTCTCTATTCCTTTTTAAGAAACAAAATGAAAAGCACAGGTTTTTACTTTGAGACTCGATATCATGAGCCCTCAATTCACCATGCACACAGCTGAAAAAAATATCATTACTAGTTTCTTTATTTATTTTTTTTTTAAATCAGTTCATGAATTATAGTGTAACTAAAATTGAAGGAATTCTTGAAAAATTAGTTCATTCAAACAAGTATTTGCCAATCTTGGTTGATAAAATGAATTAGGGACTAAGATAGCTGCTGTGCCTAAACATGATCATTTGTTTCCTGTTGCTTCTGTGGGTGTTTTGGTGGTCATCTGGTCAACAGCATGCACAGTTTGCTGAAGTTCTTCCCATATGGCTTTGTATACCATCCTCTGTCTGTTCACAGCAGATTGCCCCTCAAATGCGGAAGAGACAACATCAATACTGCAATCACCAGTTACGCAAGGAAGTAAAGATCAAATAGTTAAGACATCATTAGCATGACACGAAGTTAATGTCTGTTCACGAAGAGCATTTAAATAACGCATATGCATCCAGTGTATATATTACAACTCGTAATTGAATACCTCACCTGACATGCCGACCATCACCATAAAGATCATTGACTGTAACTGATTCTGCATTTAGTTGTTCTTTGATCTGTTAATACCAATTTCAAAAACACTTGAACCATTACTGACACGGATTTAATCTTCTTCAATAAAGAAGCAAGAAAACCACTGAACATAAGAAGCTGCTATTCCACTTGCAGAACTAAATCATAATACTTTTAAAATATAAAAATGAAATCCAATAAACCCTGCAGAACCAACCACTTCTCTCTAATCAGAGACAGCACCTTTCCATAGTTTCCATCATTCTGAACCCTGATTTTAAGTGGCATGTCAATAGATGGACTATTTCAGAAATTACCAGTCTTTCTTAAAAGGATAAGCACCCACCCCACCCCAGAAGATGCCCAAGTGTCCTTATAAACCCCACCTGTTAATTTCTGTCAAATCTCTGTACCAATTGTTAAGAGATCTCTGCTTTTTCTTTTGTAAGTAGATCTCCATTTTATTTTAATGTATAGAGGATCCTTGAATACAAACAAAAGGAAAAGCACCCAATAGTTGATCATAGCCTTGGTTCTAAACCTCAAATCCTCATGTAAACTGTTTGCATATTTCTCTGGTAGGTTTTATTGGGTTCAAACCTATGTCCCCACTTACCACCACCCTAGAAGCGTATAATTTACCGTTATACAAACCAATTATGGTTAATGGAAGCAAAACCATATCTACTTCAAACTAAAAAAGAATAGTCAGTGAAAGCAGAAATACCTTCATGTTTCCACAGATATCACACCTAGGAAGACATTAAGGGGAGAGGAAAACAAGAGAAGTTCATAAAACCAAAAGGTAAGTACTTGATAAAAAACTGATGCATTCTGGGGACGTGGTTACATTCGCAGAAACAAATCAGCAGAGAAACGGTAATTTAGGAAGTTGCAGGATTTCTATTTCATTACAATACTATAGTTTATTCCTATTTTATTACTATATTATACTTTAGAAAGTTGTTAGTTTATTACCATATCAGAATTCAGAGAGTTAGAGTATTAGAAAGCTTCCTAATTTAGTTTTGGTAATTAGAGCAGTTTTGGTAATTAGATCAGTTTTGAATCCTTGTACTACCTATATAAAGGAGTATTATTTTCAATGAAGGCAAGCAGAAAATTTAATCCCAGCAAAGGGAGTTAGGGAGTTCTGGGGCCTCAAGAAAACCCAAAGCAGTTCTGTTCTATTCTCTTCTATTCTCTGTCTCTTTTATTTTTCTGCCTGTGACGATCAGTTCATAACATTGGTTCCGTTGCCGGCGTCATGGGCGATCAACCTCCCAGCAATGCAATTTCTAGAGCTGAGTATGACGACTTGTCCGAATCGGTTAAGGAACTGAAAAAGTCCTTGGCTGATCTCATCAGTAACTATACTGTCATTCCCAAATCACCGCAACCAGTTTCAACCTCTCTCCAACCTGCCCTTGTTGAAGCTACGCCCCCTACTGGTGACGATACCACCTCCCGTTCCCAGTACACACGCATGGAATTTCCTACGTTCTCTGGTCACGAGGACCCTCTCATTTGGCTCCATCGTTGTGAACTCTATTTCCGTACTGCTCATACCCCGCTTCATGCTCAAGTTGAGTTGGCAGCCTTTAATATGACTGGTGAAGCTCAATTGTGGTATTACCAAATCTTGCGAGACAAACCCCGAATGACTTGGGGTATTTTCAAGGATTATTGCAAGCTGCGTTTTGGCCCTCCTCATAGTACTAACCCCTTGGGGGATTTGGTAAATGTTAAGATTTCAGATTGATGAATATGTTTCAGATTTCCAACTTCTATTGGCGAGGGCAGATTCGGTGCGCATCGACCAACAGGTCGATTTATTTACCGCTGGATTAGACGAGTTGCTTTGGATTGATGTGGAACGCAGTAAGCCCTGCTCCTTGGCCGAGGCCATTAATAATTCCCGTGATTTTTACCGACGAATCCTTTTGATGCAAAAAGGGACATTTAGGCAACCCCCACGCCTGCTGCCAGCCCCGACAGGTAGCAATTTGGTTACTGTCACCAACTCCAGACCGCAAGCTACGCTGAAACCTGGTCCTAAACCCCCTCCAATTCGCCGATTGTCGCCTGCAGAGCAAGAAGAACGCAAATCCAAGGGCCTTTGTTTTAACTGTGATGAGACGTGGTCTTGTGGCCACCGGTGCAAGCACCTATTTTGTCATTTTGTGTCCTAGGCATTAACGAGGAAGACGAAAGTGATGAAACTACCATTGAGGACCTTGAGGTGGCAGAAATATCCCTTCATGCGATAACAGGTGTGTCAACAGGGGAGATGATGAAACTTCGGGTGTTGATTGAGGGCACACCGCTGCTTGCGTTGGTGGATACAGGGAGCACCCATAATTTCATCAACACTTCAACTGCTCTTGGGTTAGCTCTTCCTACGGCTCCTCGGCCGGGAGTAAAGGTTGTGGTGGCAAATGGGGATTCTCTGTCAAGCACTGGCCTCTATGAACAAGTCTTGGTTTCTAAGGGCTCCGATTCGTTTTTAGTGAATCTATTTCAGATTCCACTAGTGGGTTTTGACTTGGTGTTGGGAATTTAATGGCTTAGCACCCTTGGACCAATTTGGTGGGATTTTAATTCCTTGACGATGCAGTTTCTTTGTCTCATGGTCCAGCGACACTCCCCATGCATTGGCTGCCGTTTCTTCCTTGCTTCCAGCTTCCAACAAAGACATTTTGAACGTCCTTCTATCGGAATTCGACCCCTTGTTCCGTGAAGTCTCAACACTGCCACCATCCCGCTCGTGTGATCACCGAATTATACTCTCCGCTGGTTCTGACCCAGTTGCGGTTCGTCCTTATCGGTACCCCCAAGTACTCAAGGATGAAATTGAGAAACAGTGTGCCGATATGCTTGAACAGGGGATTATTCGGCCAAGTAAATCGCCATTTTCTTCTCCGGTACTTCTGGTAAAAAAACAAGATGGGACTTGTCGTTTCTGTGTGGATTACCGGGAACTAAATGCTCACACTATTAAGGATAAATTCCCTATTCCGGTCATTGATGAGCTACATGGGTCCCGAGTCTTTACCAAGTTGGACTTGCGCTCCGGCTATCAACCAAATAAGGATGTGCCCGGAGGATGTGGAGAAAACAGCATTTCGGACTCACCAGGGCCATTTCGATTTTCGAATTCTTGGTAATGCCGTTCGGACTCACGAATGCTCCGTCTACTTTTCAATCCTTGATGAATGAAGTCTTTGGGCCTTTCCTTCGTAAGTTCGTATTGGTTTTCTTTGACGACATTTTGATCTATAGTGCTACTTGGGTTGAGCATATCCAACACATCCGCAAGGTCTTTGAATTATTACTGCAACACAACCTGTTCTTGAAGAAGTCCAAGTGTGTTTTTGGAGACAACCAAGTTCGTTATCTTGGGCATGTTATTAGCGATCAAGGTGTGGCGGTGGATGACGACAAAGTGCAGGCAGTACGTGACTGGCCAACCCCCATTTCCCCGACCAGTCTTCGTGGGTTCTTGCGACTAGCAGGGTTCTACCGTCGGTTTATTTGTGACTATGGCATCAACGCAACACCTCTCACCAACTTACTCCGCAAGCATTCTTTTGTATGGTCGAGGGAGGCTACCAAAGCATTCGAAACCTTAAAATATGCCCTCACCTCTGCTCCGGTCTTGCAGCTGCCTGATTTCTCCCAACCCTTCGTTGCCGAGTGTGATGCTTCGGGTAGCGGGGTAGGTGCAGTTTTGCAGCAGGCCATGCATCCCATTGCTTTCTTTAGCAAAAAGCTAGCTGACCATCATCAGAAACTTGCTGCATATGAGAGGGAGTTAATTGGTTTAGCCCAAGCAATTCGCCATTGGCGTCACTATTTATGGGGACGATCATTTATTATTCGGACTGATCACTATAGTCTCAAGTATTTGTTACAGCAGCGCCTATCGACCTCTCCCCAGCAACATTGGATGAGTAAACTCTTGGGCTTTGATTTTGTGGTGGAATACAAACCAGGGAAGCTCAATGCAGTGGCAGATGCCTTTTCTCGCAGGGATAAGACTACCGAACGCTGTTGCGCAATTTCTATGGCCAACTCCACGTTGTTGGGTGCCATCAAGGAGGCAGTACACACTTCCAGTTCTTACTCTCCCTTTTTGCAGAAGGTTGGCCAACCAGGAAACGACTTTTGGCAATTTTCTGATGGCTTCCTTCTTTATAAGAATAAAATCTTCATTCCTCCAGATTCAGAACTTGTCAATCGTGTGCTACAAGAAGTCCATGATGGCACCCACGAAGGAGTCCAAAAAACGATTCACCGGGTTCGTCGTGATTTTACTTGGCCAGGTTTAAATCGTATGGTACGTTCTTTTGTAGCCAGCTGCGCAGAGTGCCAACGACAGAAGTGGGAAAACTGCCACCCATCTGGAGTGTTACAGCCACTGCCTATACCAGCCCATATATGGTCAGATATCTCCATGGATTTTATTGAAGGGTTGCCAAAGGTTGGAGGAAAGTCAGTGATATTTGTGGTGGTTGACCGGTTTTCAAAGTACGGCCATTCTATGGCTGTACAACATCCATTTTCAGCGGCTGTGGTTGCTCAAGTGTTTTTTGCCAATGTTTTTAAGCTGCATGGGTTGCCAGAGTCCATTGTCAGTGATAGAGATTCTGTTTTTTTGAGCAGCTTCTGGAAGGAGTTATTCCTCTTGAGCGGAGCTAAACTGAATTTTTCTTCCTCTTACCACCCACAGTCTGATGGCCAAACAGAGGTGGTGAATAGAACTATTGAGGTCTACTTGCGCTGCTTGGTTGGAGATCACCCTCGGAAGTGGACGAACATTCTCCCATGGGTTGAGTATTGTTACAATACTGCTTTCCACTCCGCTCTCCACTCAACCCCTTTTCAGATTGTGTATGGCAGGCCACCTCCACGCCTTTTATCCTATGAACCAGGTACATCTAAAGTAGAAGCAGTGGATGCAACTTTGCAGTCTCGAGATGAGGTTCTCCGTGATGCACGACATCACCTCCAGTTGGCTCAGTCGAGGATGGAACAAGCATATAACCGCCTCCATCGAGCAGTGGAGTTCGACGAAGGCCAGTGGGTTTGGGTGAAGTTGCAGCCATATCGGCAGAATTCCATAGCTCGGCGGTGGAATAATAAACTGTCTCCACGATTTTATGGCCCCTTTCGAATACTGAAGCGAATTGGTAAGGTAGCCTATCAGTTGGAGCTTCCCCCGGAGTCACTCGTGCATAATGTGTTCCACGTCTCCTTGCTTAAGCCATTCACAGGCAATGCTCCCTCCTTGCTTTCTCCACTACCACCTACAAGGGATGGCTGGGTGATTTTGCAGCCTGAGGCAGTGCTCCAGTGCAGACTCAACCGTGGTGTAAGGGAAATATTAGTCCAGTGGCAAGGGTTTTCCATGGAGGATGCCACTTGGGAAGTGTTAAGTAGCTTTGTCCTGCAGTTTCCTGATTTCAAGCTTACGGACAAGCTTGATGTCCCGGAGGGGAGTAATGATGCATTCTGGGGACGTGGTTACGTACGTAGAAACAAATCAGTAGAGAAACGGTAATTTAGGAAGTTGCAGGATTTCTATTTCATTACAATACTATAGTTTATTCCTATTTTATTACTATATTATAGTTTAGAAAGTTGTTAGTTTATTACCATATCAGAATTCAGAGAGTTAGAGTATTAGAAAGCTTCCTAATTTAGTTTTGGTAATTAGAGCAGTTTTGGTAATTAGATCAGTTTTGAATCCTTGTACTACCTATATAAAGGAGTATTATTTTCAATGAAGGCAAGCAGAAAATTTAATCCCAGCAAAGGGAGTTAGGGAGTTCTGGGGCCTCAAGAAAACCCAAAGCAGTTCTGTTCTATTCTCTGTCTCTTTTATTTTTCTGCTTGTGACGATCAGTTCATAACAAAAACCTAGGCACAAAGTTAAGGCTTTGAAGAATGCAGTGCATGAACCCATGCAAGAAGGGTCTGGGCAAACTTTCAAGAGTAAAAGTGCACAAAAGTTATGAGGCCTCCATCACTTTAAGTGCAAAGTGCAAAGTGCAAAGAGAAGTGCTTGGCTGCTTGCTTTTTCAAAGATGGTGCAAAACAATTTTTAATAGCTTGGTTATGCATATATAATTCATAACGACGTGTCCATGGTTGATTATGCAGAGGTATTTTTATGCACAATGATGCTGCAAATCCATATTTCCATGCCAATAAACTAAACAGGGTGCATCGATAGGCTTCACTTTGGTTCCATAGCCCTACCTCAGATCACGATTCTTAAATGGTTCAGATGTTTATATTGTTTTGGTACTGGCTTCAATACTTTCAATTTTGTAGGGCCAGAGAACCTGGAGTAACAGGAGAATTTAAACGGTAGGAAAAGAGGGGCAAGCTAATCACTGAAGTTCAGGAAAAAAAAAAACCAAAAATTATTGTAGCAAAAGACTTAACACGAAAGTCACGTTGAATCAAAGTCCAGGAATCAAAAGGTGAAATTGGGGGGTTGGGAGGGGACAATTAATCAATGGAGAAACAGCGAAAAAAAACAAGAACCACTCTGCCCATTACCATACCTAGTTCAGATTTAATCACCGTAGCATAATAACAGAATGTGATTTGGTAGTTGGGCCAGCATCCCTTTTTGTTTCCAAGATAGGGTAAGAAAACACCATTTCATAGTGAAATCATTTAGGGTTCCTATTTCCTAATAATCTTTCCAGTTCCTCATTGAATTATATGTGTCATACCTTACCAAAAACCACGATTTCTACCTATCCGTCAGCTCCAAATGCCTCTAATAAACAGCACCCTTAATAAATATTAAATAACCTGTTCTCTTTACTAGCCCTCTCAATAAAATGAAAGGCCAACCCAATTAGGCAAATATGCATGTTTCTTACATGGTACACACATCCACTTTCAATATTTTATCAATTCACATTCGCATGTCTTTTTTCTCTTCTTGTTACTTATAATTAAACTTCAATCATTGGTGACACACCAAAGCCTACAACAAAATCGTTGACATTCAACTGTTTTAAACAGATAAACTAGCACATCCATTTCTTGCAAGGATTACTGAATTTAGCAACTTCCAACTGAAACTAGTAGAGCGTATGCAAAGAACCCATATAAATATAGTTGTAAAGGTTGAAACTAAGTAAAACGAAATTAAAAAAAAAAAAAAAAACACATAAGAAAATATAGCATATCCTAGGGTATAAGAGAGTTGATTGATTGGACCTTGTTCTCCATGGACTGCATCAAAGGAGAATCGATTTGGCGGAAACCATTCTGGTCGGAAGTTGCTCGGGTACAGAAAGTCCGACGGCGAAGAAGTGAAGGAGCCGCCATCGCGCCGATTGGGGGAAGGAGCTTCTCCGACGCGAGCGTGCGTACTGCTAGGAGTTTAGTCGTCACTGGAACTGAAAATCGGAGGATACTGCTTGAAAAGCGGAAGCGGGAGGCACAGAAGATGGCCATGTTGGGCCTTGTAAGCAACGATTTTGCCATTGTTAGCTAGATGATGGACTGCTTCTTAGCAATAGCTGCGCTGCCTTACCGGAGAAACAGATGAGGAAGAAATGAATGTGGTTACCTCGTGCTTGTTATATTGTTATGGCTTAATTTCATGTTCTATTCTAAATTGATACTCCTTAAATGTCAATCTTACTTTTAGTTAATTTTTTTAAAAAATATTTTTTAGTATTAGTATTGTGGTATAATCATTTTTATCATCCGTTAACAAAATATTTAAATAACATCAAATACAGGACATTTTGGTCTATACATTTTTTAGTGTTAAGTGTTTTTTATCATAAATTTGAGTGTCATTTTATTTTTAGTTTTTTTTATATCATAAATTTGAGTGTCATTTTATTTTTAGTTTTTTTTTTTAAATATTTCTATTGGTCCAAACATTATTGTGGCATGATCATTTTCTGCAAAAATTTAAAAAGTGCAATTGAAAAAAATCAAAACTCTACATTCATGACAAACTAAGTCTAGTGCATAAGTCTATTTCATAAAAATTCACAGTACTTGTGATTTTTTTACCAAGAAGTAAAAATGAGTATTTTCAGTGATTAATAGCATCATTTTTAATATCCTTTAAGTATATTTGTTGACAGAGGACAAAAAGTGATAATGCCACAATAGTATTAGGGCCCACATGGATGTTTAGGGCAAACTATGCTATGGACCCGGGTCCACCTTGCAAATTTAAAATTCTATGTTCACAATTTTAGAATTCTATATTCAAAATTTTGTATTTTAATATACAAATTACATTACTCAATATTCACAAATTTTGAACTCTATATTCACAAATTTGTTATATAGATTCAAAAATTGTGTTATACTATTGAATATAGAGTTATAAAATTGTGAACATAGAGTTCTGTAATTGTGAATATAGAGTTCAAAAATTGTGAATATAGACTTGGGTCCACGGCATAACAACAAGATGTTTTGAAAAAAAAAAGACTAAAAATAAAATGACACATATAAATCTATGACAAAAAAAAAAAAGACACAACTGTCAGAACTAAATAGACCAAAAATGCTCTAGTATTTAATGTCATTTAAATGATATTGATGAAGGAGAACAAAAAATGGTCATGTCACAATAATACAAGGACCAAACATGTATTTTGAAAAAGAATGACTAAAAGTAGACCGATACCTATAAATCTAAGACAAAAAATGATTATTTACCCATCTTCTGTACAACCTACATGACTACATCTTCATTTACCATTCTACGAGTAGTGTTTTTTTTTTTTTTTTTTTTTCCTTTGCTTATCTTTAGAACATAGACAAAAACTTGTGTCTTTTTTTTTTTAATACAACTGACCCCCTACATGACTACATCTTCATTTACCATTCTACGAGTAGGTGTTTTTTTTTTTTTTTTTTTTTTTCCTATTTTCCTTTGCTCATCTTTAGAACATAGATCAAAAACTTATGACCTCCCATATGGGGGAGGTCACTACATGCCATCTGAGTACAAGGTGCTTGGGTAGCAATGTTATTTAATAATTTTAATTATTAAGCACATCTCAAACTCAAAACACTATAACGAATATTCTCAATATATTCTCAAATTTTACTCCAAAAATAATATTTTTAATATATTTTTACACCAAATTTTATTCATACTAGTATTTTCTTTGTTTGATGCACAATCTAAAATCCGTTTTTGAAAGAATGCAGAGTCTAAAATCTAACAATGCTAATGCAAAACAATAGTAAAAAAAATTGGGTATGCAGTAGCCATAATATAATTTGAGATATTTTACTTTGATTTACGGGAAAGTCGCTAGATGCGGTTAGAATGTGTACTCTAGGTGAAACCTATCTTGTGACCCTAATCCATAAAGGACCACAAAGAGTCAAATGAGCATATTTGAGTTGACCGACTCAAATCAAGAAGGACAATAGATAACTCTTACGAGGAATTGTACTTAGAACCTTTGATTATGAGATTATCAAACCAGGTGCATAAAGTGCTTTCGACCCTTCTTTCCTCTCATGAAATGGGTAATAAACTTCACCGCCAGGTCGTGAAAAGAATTAATAGAATTACCCTTCAGGTTAGTGAACCACCATTGAGCCTACCCTGCTAGGGTGGAGAAAAAAGCCGTATACATTGCCACTTTGGAAGACCCTACTAGCATCATGGTGGCCTGGCAGGACATGATATGCTCCTGAGGGTCTTCTGAGCCGTTGAAACGCTTGACGTTCAGAGGTTTGAAGTTGGGAGGAAGGGGCTCCCTCATTATGCTTTGGGTGAACGGTGGGGTCACCGCGATTTTAGGTATCTTTGTGATAAGCACCAAGAATAGTCTAATTTAAGGGTCAAAAATAGGATAGAATAGTGAAGTTTTGCCACCCATTTATAATAATTTCGGGCATTAAGACTCGAATGTGATCAAAAATCTCTAACTCCACTTTAGAGAATGTTTTGAAGTTAATTCCGCAGATTGAAAAGGGATCCGAGGCCAAAACAGAGCAGAAAGCAAAGAAGCCACCGAGCAGGAACCATCCACGCAACCATCACGCGTGTAGGGGGCGTGGATCACTTCCAGAATGCGTCCACGCCCCCCTTCACGTGTGAAGGTGGCGTGACCAGGCAGCAGGGCTATTTCGAGAATTTTGATTTCATGTTGCCTATTTAAACCCTTCTCCTGAAATTTGAGGGGAGCCCTAGTTTTCAGATCTGAAGTTCTCTTTGTTTTCTCCCCTCTTGGGGGAAAACTTCATTTCCTTAGATTAGATTGAAGAAACCATGGTAGAAGGCTAGAAGATTGAAGGCAAATATGTAATAGAATCCATTAGCTATGGATGGTAACTCTTTACATTATCTATTTTGATCTTGTTTTATTTGCTTCTAGATCTTCTATTGCTTTCTCTTGTTTCTTTATTTTAATGTTTGCTTAGAGTAGATAGGGGATTGGTGACCCCAAAACTAGCTATGTGGTTGAATTATTGAAGAAATTGCTTTAAAAATGTGAGCTTGATGTATTTAGATTCAAATGCTTGTGTGGTTGATGTTTGATGTGCTTTGTGCCTAAGTGTGGCCACATTAGGTAGCAAACCCTATGAAAGTGAGTGTGTGCGCGATAGCGGCCTCTCACGAGTCCAACTCATCCACATCCCTACCTTTAGTCTGAAAGGAAGAGGCCCGGGAGGAGTGGTAGACAAGGTGTTCGATGAAATGCCCCAACCGACTAAGGATGTGGGAGTCCGAGTGTGACGCCACTCGGTGAAGTGCCGTGAACTCCCTAGTCGAATCCAAATCACTTGTTTGCAAAACCAATAGGATAGTAGACTATATATGCTAGCCACGAACCCCAATCTCCATTTCACAATTTCTTAAACCTACCCATCTCAACCTTAAACTCTTGTACAAATGTCATCACGTTTTAGCCATTCCCGTAACTCTTTTCCTTCAACCTCCTAAATGCCAACATTGACTCAACTCCAATCTGTCTTCCTTGAGAGACCGATACTCGGGGAGTCTTGACTCTTCGTTTTAACACATACCATACCCGACATATACCTCACCACAGAAAACTACCCTTCACTCTGGGAGGTCACCCCATTCTTTCCACTTGAGTAACTCGGTGATCTTAACATCTACCTTCTTGGTCCAGCTATAGGGTGAGGCTACTCTCATTTGGGAGGGGCCCACGAATCCACTGCGAGTACCCTTTGCCATCGGGGTGTGATACATACTTTCACCTTCTGGCTCCTCAGCGGGTTGGGAAGTCTTCTTGGGAATCTCGTTTCCCCACTTAGATTCTCGATCAAGGGAAGCCTGTAGGCTTCTCCTCGCGCTACGCTCAGCCTAGGGTAAGCTAAGCCTACCTTTGAGGTTACCAGGGCATATGGCCGCAGGGTTTCGTCTTTGAAGTCCGTTCATGGAGTTGGCAACTCTGTGACGTACAGGGGTAGCCTCCACCTTTGGTGGGGTAGAGTAGGCTACCTTAGTTCCTCATCCGGTTCCTGCCATTCTAAAGGCGACACCTCCGCCTCTGAAGGGAGGTTTCAGAGGCGGAACAGGGTCTCGCATTTCCCCAATGACCCTACAGTGTGAGTTAAAGCTTTGCGACTCGGCCATTTTTAAGTATTTAGGCCTGTAAAACTGATAGAGACTAGGATGGTTTTATCAGGACCAGGTCCACCATAAACCGGGTATAATAATATTGAACGAAGTAGGAAACTAGTAATATTATTAATTGGGGCGTGAGGCCGAATAGAATGCTTACAAAGCCCAAAGGTACCGTCCTAAGAAATGACGATCCAAATAATAAATAAATAATAGGAGGACTAGTGAATATATACAACAAATAAGGAAATGAGTGACTAAATAAATAGAAAAGAATAACCCAACTAAATTACCACTAAGACTTGAACCCATGCACACCAGGGAAGAGAATACCTAACCACTAAGCTATGAAGTGGACTGTGTTTTAAGGGATGCCTTATATGGACTCGACCCCCCTTTTATACTGCTGCTGGGGCTTCCTGCACCCTCCACGTGTATGATATCAGGATGGCGCCAATTCCCATCAAACACGTGTCCTATGTCTCTATGTCACAATAGCCTCCACCACCCACGTACCTAAGAACCTCCGTCAACTCCCCGAGGAACACGACAGAATGGACACGACCCACGCTATACCCGAGGGGTATAGCGCTTGCGCACATGCACACACATGGGTGGCCCGGGTGGCGACGCGACCTAACGCTACCCCGGGTGCGAGACAGCACAACTGGTCCGCTCCCCCCGTGGCGTGGCGAATGAGGCTGTCGCCCCGAGTGGCGGCGCGACCAGTTGCCACCCGTGGCGACTGGTGCCCCTAGTGGCTCCCCACCCTACTCCTTCGGACTCCCTTTGCACGGGTCTGCTTCCTAGCTTGCACCACTCCTCTATTGGGCTTGTCTTGCACCATCTTGATCCTTGGGCTTATCCCCAACCAAAAAATTAGGCATATATCCCATAACCTCATCACTTAGTATCAATAATATGACAATCTACCCATTGGTTGCACTATTTTCATTTTAACAATATTAACTTTAAAAATTTTAATACTAATTTAACAATATAGTACCGTTCCAAGAAATTTATGTTTAATTTTTAGTATTTGAGTTCTGTAGTTAATTTGTAATGTGCTTTACTGCACCGATGAGTGAATGAAATCAGAAAAATAATTGACAGATAATTACATGAAAACAAAATTTGTAATAACAAAACCTATTTAAAAGCATTAATATAACATAAATAAATTATAAATTACTAAAGACTTCTTTGTAAACAACATTTATTGTAGAAGTACGCTTTCATTCAGACTCATTAATAGCTAATATCTTATTACCCTTAGATTTGCTAACCCTTGATATTATAACGTACAATTGACCATGGCTGAAAACATGTTTTTATTTTCTATTTTTTTTAAATTGCACCAGGCCACATGTGTAAGAGTTTGTCCTTGACTTTTTTTTTTTTAATAGTCATAACATAGGAAAGCATAACAAAAATTGTCTCCTTTTGTAGCTTAAAAGGCAATATTAGATCATAAGGGGTCAATGACATCTAGGAATATACCCCTATTTTTCAGCATGGCTCCAAAGCATAATTTTAGCCCCCAAAATATAATTTCCTAATTGTCTAATAATTAGTTAGGTACCATTACTGATAAGTGCCAAAGATGCTACCATGTGTGATATTTAAGAGACATATTGTGCTATAAATGGAGTCCCTTGAGCCTATTACATGTTTAGAATAGCTTATTTTGATAAAAGATAGGCACAATGACAAATTGTGGAAGATAGTAAAAGTTGTAATTTTTAGCGCATTCCGGCGACAGTTTGGTAAAATGAGCATATCTTGAGCTAGGAGTGTCCAAATGAGGTGATTCAAGTGGTCATGGAACGAAAACTTCAAGGGTTACAACTTTGATGAAGACAAAAGGTAGTGGAAGGTTTCACAAGCATGTCCACGCGTGGACTTGCTCGTGGAAAAAGTCCAAAAACTTCAACGAGATTTTCCACGAATTTGGGCTACTCGTGGACTTTAGTTTGGGCGGAAAAATAGATTTTAAGCAAGGAATTGTGGCAAAATTGGGGAGCTAACTTTCATTTCATCTTTCCAAAGGCTTTGTAGATTAGATAGTTCTCTCTCTAGGTTAGATACACTTCAAGATCAAGCTTTGGGTTTCAATTGCATTCCATTTTCAATTCTAGGTAACAATCTATTTTCATTTGCAATTCTTAATTCCTATTTTGAGTTTACTTTCCAATTCAATTTCTTTTGCTTTTGTATTTTGATCTCAATTGATGGATAGTTAGGTTTTAGTGAAGATTGGATGCTCATAACTAGGAATTATGCATGATGTGATTTGAATTCTTCCAATTGAATTGATGTTGTGAAATTGTGTTTCAATTGCTCATGTGTGGATGATGTTGTGATGAGATTTGTACCTATTGATGGCCAAGATATAGGTAGAAAGAGGGAGAAAGTGGAGGTTGCGAGATATCAGGCCTGCACGTAGTCTTGATCATCTACATTCTCGCCCTTAGTCCGAGATGACGAGGTCCGGACGGAGTGGTAGACCATATGTTTGATAAAATGCCCTAACCGACTAAGGAAATGAGAGTCCAAGTGTGACGCCGCTTGGTGAAGGTGCCTTTAACTTCCTTGAGTGAAACACTGTTTGCATCCATCTATTCTATCCTAGGAAAGCACATGCGTAAGACCTAGTGAAATGCTCTAACTCCTTGTTCCAATAGATTGCTTACTTTTGATAATTGTTTTTGTTGAAACCTTTACTTCATGTTCCCTTTTGCTTTTGTTGATTCTTGCAACCCTTGATGACGAACCTCCTTGAATGCCACATACTTGACTTGACTCCAATTTGCCATCTTTAGAGAACGACACTTGGGGAATTCATTCCTCGTTTACACCTCACCACTAAAACTACTTCATCAATTATTCCAAGTGAGTGATCTATATTCTTCAATAACTTAGTATGCGACTCAACCTTTAATGCCAATGAATGATTTGAAACACATGGACATCTCAATGCATTCAAGAATTCTAGGGTATGTATATTTGACAACATATCGACTCCATGATCTAATAAACAAATACTATCATAACTAAAGTATGTTTTTACCTTCATCACCATTAATTCCACTCATGTGTGCATTTATCTTATCAAAATCACATAAAGAGTTGGTGCTAAAATAGCTCAACCCACCAAGTATTTGATGGTCTCGAAGGTTTTTGAACAAGCCTAGAGGGGAAGATGAGGGTGAGGGTGGGGAGGGCGGGGAAGGAATAGATTTGTTATATTTTAAAAATATTTTCGAAATATGATGACTTGGGAAATTAAGATTTCCAAACTACTCCTAGAGTGATGTTGAAATCCTAATTACTTAGTCAAAAGCATTTTAGTGAGTACGCAACGAAATATAATTTGTTAACCTTTTTAAAATGTTTTAGGCACACTTTTTTCTTGTTAAAAGATATCAACAATATGTAATGCAATGTTGTAAATGCAATAAAGTAAATAAGAGATATAAATTTTTATACTTGTTCAACAACTACCTACTCCACTATTCTCCAATAACACTTATGATGTTCTATTATTATTTTCACCCTAATACAAGTCTCAATAGGTTTTCACAAGTCCTAAGCTTGCTACTGTTCGCCTATCTACTTCTCCAAATAGAGATTGTTTAAACACCAAAATTATTGTTCTTCTCTAACTTGATTGGTTTAGCTTGATGTTGCTCTTGAATATGCCTAAGTTGTGTTCTTGATGATGCATTGAAAGCCTTAGCTTTTGTCTCTCACTAGTCTACTAAATTACACTTGAAAGCTTTTTTAGTTCTCTTGTATGCTACTTCTCAGAAAAATGACTAGTATCTCTTTCCACTTGAAATGAGTATCTATAAACTCTTTTAAATTTGTTTGTTGGAGAGAAACAAAATTCAAGCTGGCAATGTTTGTCCATTGCATAATGACCAGTGATTTTTTGTGTGTTACGTTGTCTATATGTCAAATTTTTAGTTGTTGTCTGACTTGAACTCCTTAAAACATGGCTTTTTTGGGCTTGCTTTTTCTTAGCCAAAAATGAATAATCCATCTTGATAAATGTACCTAGGCAATTTTTGAAATCTTGGTCACATTCTCTTTAAGCATTGTACGTATGGAATATCCTCGATCACTTCAACTAACATTGTGATTGTGCTAATTGTAGCTTGACTATTCGAATAGCGAAGGAGTCACTTTTTGATTTTGAACTTTTAGACAACCATTATTATCCGAGTGGTTTGATCGATATTCTGTTGGTCCCAAGGGGATGGGGTACAAGTCTAGAGGGGGGGGGTGAATAGACTTGTATAAGATTTTGCAAATCTTTTTCGACTTCTCGTGTGTATTGGACTTAGGATGTTTAGGTCCGATACCTCACAAGATGAAGACAAAGTTTTATGCGCAGCGGAAAAGTTATCCCCTTTTAGTTAGCACGAGTTTGAGTTAGTTCGAGAGGTGCGGTTATATGCAATGCAGTTCGAGAGTTAGATAGCGAGAGATAAAAGCAGAAAGTAAATGCGAGAGAGATTTTTTAAGTGGTTCGGCCAACCCGCCTACGTCCACTCTTCTTCCAGAAACTCCCTGGAAGGATTGCACTAAAACTTCCCTTTTTAGTACAATATCGAGCGCTTGAGTTCACGAAGCCCGCCTCAAGCCTCAGGTTTTTCGCCCCGCTTCTTGTTACTCCACCTATCGAGCACTTGAGCTTTGATCACCAAGCCCGCCTCAAGCCTCAGGATCTTCACAAGACAGCTCCCAGGTTACTCCGCCTCTCCTCAGGTTTTTCTCCCCGCTTCCAGTTACTCCACCTCTCGAGCACTTGAGCTTTGATCACCAAGCCCGCCTCAAGCCTCAGGATCTTCACTAGACAGCTGCCAGGTTACTCTGCCTCTTCTTGCTTAATCCAAAGCAAGGACCTTTGGTTGTCACAGTTGAGTGTAACAAGCTCCAATCTGACCAAAAGCTATCGTTGAATCAACTTCGATGTAGAGCAGCTTCGGTCACCTTCTAGATGTATNAACTTTTGTTCATCTTTTCTTTCTTTCTCTGTTTGTTGTTCTTGCCTTTTCCTTTTTCTTTCTCTGTCTTCTTCTCTTCGCTTCTCTAATTCTTTTGTGCGCTGAACCCTTAGATCCTCCTTCCTCTTGGCTTCCTCCACTGCCTTGCTTATTGTCTTTGGGACTTTTGGAGGAGGTCCAGCTGGTTCACTTGCTGCCCTTTTCTTCTTGCTAGTTGTTGATGTCCTTTCCTGAGTATTTTCCCCCTTGGTGGCATCATCTGTGCGGGAAAGGAGGGTAGACATGCCTTCGAAGAGTGCTTGAAGTTGGGCAGGTACTTGGTTCGACAGGTCATCGAGTAGTGCTTTGATTACGTCCTGTCGAAGCTCACTAGAGTTTTGATAGGCTCTAAGTTCTGCTCGTAACTCAGCTAATTCAGCTCTTGCACCTTCAGCCTCTGATCGAGCTACGGCAGCCTCATTTGCAGCCCGTTGTGCTGCATCCTCAGCCCATACTACTTGATCGAGAAGTTCTGCATGACGGCCTTGGGATTCACTTGTACCAGCAGCAGGCATTGCAGCATTGTGGACAACAGCGAGTATCCTCTCGAGCTGAGCCATCTTCTGAGATTGATCAGCCATGAATTGACGCACTTCGCCAATGAAGGCTTCTTCGGCCTGTTGATCATAGTCAGAAGTAGAAGAAGAGAAGTGAGAAGTACCTTTTATCGGAGGGGACTTGGGTGCTTCCAGATTTCCACCCATGGCTTGCAGTTGCGAGTCCACCTCTCGATTGAGTGTCTGAGGGGTCGCAGGGACACTGGGTTCAGAGCGCGAAGGTAGCTCCATGTTAGGTGTTTCCCGGTTTCCACCTGAGGGATGGATCACTTCTTGCTCATCACCTCTCGAACCTGGAGCCTCAGCTTCAGCGACTGTTGAGATTGGATCAGCCAGGGAGGGATCTTCGGTATTGGACGCTTCCCGGTTTCCATCCAATAGAAGTTCCCCCTCAGCGTGATCTCTCGAACTAGTGCTGGGAACTTGGTCATCTGCTGGTGAGGTTGGAGACGAAGTGTTGACAGGTGCTTCCCTGTTTCCACTTTCGATGGTTGCTTCGTCTTCCTCAGTACCTCTCGAATCAGCAGGACTTGGGACATTTTGCTCTCGTTGCTCATCAGATTGCACCTCAGCTTGCTCAGGTGAGTCAGGAATCACTATTGTTTCAGGGGCAGCTGGTGCACTCCACCTTTCTCTTTCGACCATCCTAGCTGCAAAGGTTGATGCTGTGTCATCTGGTAGTAGGAATGGTGAAGGCAGTTCCATATCGATGGGAAAACCTGGGAGTTGGAGCAACAGTATATCACCCTCTCGAACTGTCTGTGCTTCATCGGTGTCGTTTGAGGGTGTGGACTCAGGAGCTGGCAGCAGTATGATTGAGCTGGGTGCCACCTCAAGTGCTTCAGAGGTCTCGGATTCACCTCTCGAAGCTGCTACCTGTTCATCCAGAGCAGAAATGTTTGCTTGGGACAAGGGGATTGCGGCTGTTGGTATTGGATTCTCAGAATCATCTCGAGCAATCCCAGAGGTCTCTCCTGGACCTCTCGTATCCTCTACTTGATGTCCCAATGATAGAGCAGTGGCAAGCCTGATATCTTCTTGAAATTTGGCTTCTGATTCATGATCCGTGTCAGGCTCGACTTCTTGTTCATCAGCAGCTATGCCCTTCCCTTTGTCAGATCTCTCAAGATTTCTCTTGATTGTATTCATTTCATGGGCAAGGTCAAGAAGTTCACTGGCTGGGAGTTCTGTGAGGTTTAACCAGTTCAACGCGAACATCTCCTCAGCCTCCATATCTGCTGCTTGTGCAATCAGTTGATCAAAAGGGCCTGTTCTCCAGTTTATCCATCGAAGAACCCTGGAGAAGTCACTTAGGCTTGTTGCATCTTCACCACGGCGATCTAACTGAGTAGTAGCATCATCATTAAAGTCATGAGATCCAGCAGATAGGATTTCTGTTGCCGATGCAGCTTCCACTGTTACCTCTCGAACCACCTCTCGTGGTTCCTCAACTTCTGTCTGTACTGGATCACTGATCCCAGTACCTTCAATCTCTCGAACCTCCTCTCGAGGCTCGACCATAGACTCATCAGCACCCTCATCATCATCATCAGCATGTAGACTTACAGAGAAAGCTCCTGACAGAGACCTGGTAGGGGGCACTCTCTCAACCTCAGTGGCCAGTGTAGCCTAAGGTTCCCCCTGGGCTTGTGCCCTGTCCTCAAGTGGTTCTTGGATTGCTGAAGGTGTTACTTCTCGAATCTGAGTGATGGCGATGGTTTTGGCTTTCTTAGCCCTTTTCGATAAGGTGATCCTCTTGATCAGGGTATCCAGAGGCTCATCATCAGATTCCTTCTCCTTGGCTGGGGCTTTCCTTTTGCCCCTTCCCTTAGGCTTCGAGGGAGAAGGTGCACCCTTAACACCTTTAGCCTTTGGAGCTTGAGATTTCGTCCTACCCATATAGGTATTCCGATGAATCTCTCGCCCTTCCCTCAGTTCTAAGCCCTTCAAACTTAGAAGATATTGAACAACAAAACCGAAACCAACCTTTTTACTGATCGTCAAGTTGGTGTTGGAGACTGAGCTTTGCACCTGCTGTTGAAGAAAATTGAAGATGATATGTGCCCAGTCCATTTTGTTGTTGTTCCAGATGGCGTGGAGGATTTTGAGGATGTCCAGATTGATTTCGTCAGTTCCAGACACCTTGCCGAGCACGAATTTCATGATTAGGTCGGCAGCAAGAACAAACCTCTCCTTTAGGTGGAACTTGCGGAGGGCAGAGGATGCTCTTGTCGGAGCAGTCTTCAGTCGGATTTTATCCCAAAAGGCTTGCTTGTCCGAGTCATAATCCGAGAGGTGCTAGACTGCTTCCTCCGACGTCACGAAGTCGAATGCCGCTCTGAGGTCACCTACAGAGGTTGTAATATCAAATTCATTGAAGCGGCTTTCAATCTTGCCCTTCGTGGCCTTAGCATTCGCGAACCATTCTGTGAAGTCGAGGTCGTGAATGGTTCGGTAGTCGTGCGTCATGTATTTCATTAGTCCTGCCTTCTCAAACTTTTTCAGGACTTTCTCCGCCATCTTTGGATTTGACGAGTGGGTGATGAAGCCGTTTTTGTCAAGGATACTCCCCGCCTTGACTTGTTTGATCTGAGTGCGAATGTGTCGCAACTCCCTCTGATATGCGTCGGAAGATGAGGTTGATGTGGAGGATTCGAACGCCATAGTTGAAAGATTTGAGGTTTTGGAGGGAATGTGTACAGTGTTTAGGATTTGGGGGTTTTGGGTATTCGGTTTGAGCTTGAATCCGGGTAAGGAAGAAGGGTTTGGCTTTTATATCATGTGGATTCGGTTTGGATATATGGGTAGGGTTGAGAGCTTGACCCGAAAAAGGGATCCCGGTTAATTTAAAAGAATTGAAAGGTCAGAAATACCCTTTTATAACGGTTATGTATGTAAGATATGGTAAGGGTATTTTCGTAAGATATAATACGGTTTTGGATAGTGGGATATAAAGAGATGATATTTGTATAAGCATGCTCCCAGTTATCAAGATAATGCCTTTATGAACGGAAAACCGTCAGTAACCGAAGACCACGTGGCTAACATTAATCCCCAAAGTTAGCCATTCCACATATATCCGTTGAGCTCATTAGTTTTACCTCTCGAAGGTAAACTCTCGACTTTGCTAGTTTAAGGATCTTCCCCATGAGTGATTGATCCCTAAACCTCCTTATTCCTCCATTTAGAGATACGCAGATAGTCAGTTTGATATCTTTCGAAGTGATCTCTCGAACTGTCCTTCTTCGAGACATAACACAAATAGGCAAACTGAACATGTACCTCTCGAACTACCTTTCGAACACAGATTGCGATACGGAGACAAGATTGATTCATAAAAAAGATATCACTTGGAACATTTCCTTAAGTTCATTTAGTGATTTTTGAAAACATTACATATGAATCAATATCCTTTTAGATTCCATAGAAACTTTTGTTTGGCCTTGGGCAGCCTAATAGGAATCTAACGTTAGAACAAGGACTAGCCATCTAAAGTCCTATTTATCCTAGTAACAGAACTAGAGGTGGCTACTCCTTCTTGTCCTTCTCTCTGCTGCTACCTTCCTCACAGGCTTCATCTCTCCTTCCCTTGGTTCTCCATTTGGTTGAGGGAGTTCCTTTACCAGAATGTGCAGCTGTAGGAGTCCCACTTATACGGGACTCTTCTCCTGACTCCAGTATCCCATCGTTGTGGATCTCCTCGCATTTGGGGATCCATTCACCTTGGATGGGAATAGAATGCTTGCTTGGATTATCAGGAAGCTCCGCAATCTGTTCACCCTTATTCGATTCTGGATAGTTTTCTCCTTGGAAGTCTTTGGACTT